>NW_027555847.1:273023197-273623197 GCF_003287225.1 Phascolarctos cinereus | reverse complement strand
TGCTCTGCCCAGATCTAGAGTGTATGTTGGATTAACCAGATTTCCTTTTTTTGTCTACCACAAATTCTAAGATGAAATCTTTACTCCCCCTACCCTCTCTGCCATTTTTATCCTGATTCGTAGAAATCATTTTCAGAATGGTATTTCCTCTTGTCGGTGCTCCTACGTTTGTTAATAATGAAGGTGTCATCAAAACAAGCCAAGTGAGTGTTCTGTGAGAGGAGAGGGAGAGAGAGACAGAGACAGAGAGAGAGAGAGAGAGAGAGAGAGAGAGAGAGAGAGAGAGAGACAGACAGAGACAGAGACAGAGACAGAGAGAGACAGATAGAGACAGAGAGACAGAGAGAGAGAAGTTTCTGCTAATTGAAGTGATCCATCACTACTTTATCATGTCTCATTGTCAGGCTTGTGATCTATTTCCCAAACTACTCTTCTAGCTCTGTCTTCTGTTCAGGTGATCTATGATTAGAATATTCATTTTGTTTTCTGCTTTTTATTCCATATTTTCTTCACATGAATGTTTCTTCTTAATATATAATTCTGTTTTTAAATATATATATATATATATGTATATGTATATATATATGCATATATATATACATGTATATATTCTCTTTAAGTGAGATATATTTGTCTACAATCTTATTCCAGTAATGAGTTCATTCCATCAAGTCAGAGTGAAATCTCTAAGTTATCATTATGATATTTATGTTAAAATCACCAGTTTATCTTTAAATGTACCCATATTTTATGCATTTTTGTCTAAACATCTGAGAACATGAGTTTTATTGAATTTTATTTTCTATAAATTTTTAGATGTTTTCTTCCTGCACTATGTTTTATGCTAGACAGCAAGTTGGATTTAAGTAAGGAAAGTTCTCTCTTATGCATTATTTTTAGTTTAAAGCCCTATTTATTAAATTTTCAGAGATTTCAGGAAAATGTATGTTTTCCAGTCCTTGTTAGGAGTGCTCTATCATTCACCAAGAAAATCTCATATCTCTATTTTAAACCACAGTCCAAAAATCTCAGCTCTCATCTTCTTAACACAGTAACTTCTGAACCTTGCAATTATCATGTAATTTGGATATTTTGGTTTCTTTTACTTTTTTTGAGGGGGGAGAGATCTGTATTTGTCATTTTGGGTATATGGAAGACTTTCCTTGTGGAAACTTCCTCCATCAATATAGATGGACAATTCACCTGAAATGTATGGTCTTATGTAGATATCTGGATCCTGTAGCATTTTAGTGATTTCCTCAGTGTCAAACAAATAATATTGGTCAGAGACAAAGATTGACACCAAGTCTACCTTATTCCAACATTGGCCCTCTATCTGTTATTGTATCAATACTGCTTCTAACAGTTATTATTAATGCCATTTTATAGATGAGGAACTAAAGTTCTATGAGGTTGATTGGCTCAGGGTTGAAAAGGATGTATCCTAACAGAAAATGGCATTCAGGGCTCTCCACACTCTGTCTCTGTCTCTGTCCATCTCCATCTTTCTGTCCTTGCCTCTGTCTCTCTGTCTCTCTCTCTCTGTCTCTCTCTTTCTCTCTCTCTCTCTCTCTCTCTCTCTCTCTCTCTCTCTCTCTCTCTCTCTCTCTCTCATTACATCTCTTTTCCTGAATGTTGTTGAAGCAACCTGAATTCAATTGAATGCCTCACTGTTTCTCTTGGTATAGCAAAATTTCCCTCAGAGATTGAAATGGGTTGCTATAGATACAGTATATATATTGTTCAGCATGTGAAACTCCATGGCATTACATTTAAGATTATAATTTTAGTAATATACTTGAATATCCTAAATTAAAATAGTTTTGGATCCACATACATTGGAAATAAGGGTTTTTTTTCAGTATAATGGAAAAAAATAAAGTTTAACTAATTTGTATTGCATAACTAAATCCCAGTCCATCACAATGAAATGTTCTTCTTACCTTTAATGAATACATACATACATATATATATATATATATATGTGTGTGTGTGTGTGTGTGTGTGTGTGTGTGTGTAGATAGATAGATAGATAGATAGATAGATAGATAGATAGATAGGGAGAGAGAGAGAGGGAGAGAGAGAGAGAGAGAGAGAGAGAGAGAGAGACATAAGTGTGGAGTTGAGCCTTCAATAAGGAAGAAGGAAAAAAGTTTGATAACATCATGGGTGTGCTTGTGGAAAGAGAAAAGGTGGTGCTATAGTTCAGAGTCTGCATTTTTTAATCCAGAGCTCCTTTTTTTATGAAGAGTTCATTCTACATTTTATGTTCTCAAGCTACAGCTTAAGTTTGTGGTAAAGAAATACCAGTGGGAAGGAATTTACATTCTGGACTTACGTGAGAATAACAAATCAAAACCAGATGTGAATGGTTTTCAAAAGTAAGGTTTTGTTACAGAAAATTTACTTAACTTTTGAAATATTGAAACATTAGCTGGGGTTTGGAGAGACATAGAAAAAAGCTAACAGGTTATAATTTTGCCAAAATACAGATTTACATTTTAGTCCAAATATCTTGTCCCCTCCCTTTCCACAACTGTGGACACAGGATTCCATGCTTAGTAGAGCTTTTAAGTTATTATTTAAGTTCTGAGTAACAATACTGAAATCTTGCAAACAATACTGACATAACTGAAACAATATTGAAAGTTTGATTCTGAAACAAATACTCAAATTTAATTCAGATGCTTAGTTCAGGTTACCTCCAAGAAGTATCAGTCTAGATTAGTCCATATATAATAAAGATCAATAACTTGAACTAGTCTTCCATAGAGAGCCAAAAAAAAAAGGTTTGTCATAGTTTTAATTCATAGAAATTGTGATGGGAGTAGAATAATAGCACCGATTAGAATTTGTATAGCACTTTGCAAATATTATGTCAGTTTATTTCCTCACGATAATGCTGGGAGGTACGTAATATTATTTCCTCCCTTTTAGAGGTGAGGAAACTGACACAGACAGAGGAGAAGTGACTTTCCCAGTGTCACAGAGCCTATAAATGTCCAAGATCTCAAACAAGTACTCTAGCTTTTTTTTTTAATCAGATCAAATAATGATAGAGGTACAGTATCATCTTTCATCCCAGGTTTATGCAGAGAAACAAACAGAAATAGAGGCCTATGGACAAAATGGAAAGGGTCCATCCAGGAAGGCTAGGTCAAACACTGACCTCAGTACTCCAGTACAAATCTGTAACATCTGGAGCCTATGGTGCATTGGGATGAAAAAGTATAAAAACAAGAATCCTTCAGCTAGAAGTCCCCAGGTCAATCAGACAACCAGAGTACTCTAACATTGGGTTCAGGAATAGGAGGAGGTTTAGGGCTCTCCAAAGATGAAGTTCCAAGGCATTAAAAACTCTGGATATTGTACTGAAAATCACCAATGTGTATAATGGCAATCAGTCTGTGTGACCTGGGAATTCTGCAAGTTTGTGATATACTGAACCAAACTTCCCCTGATGGACTTTAAAATGCAGCACTCTATTCTTAAAGGATGCATGTAGACCTGCAAACTTACTACACCATTAGCACAAACACCAGTAGAAGTCAAAACCAGTAACAGAATACCAGTTAGTTGAGATTGGGACCAACAGGGGCCCATCATACTCATCTAATAGTACATTAAAAGCCATGCCTCTACACAAAGTCACAATTCAGGAATTAAATAGATAACATAAACATATTAAAGAAATGTTATAATAATTTGGGCAAACTAGCAGGAAATGAAATCTGCTTAAATCATCAGCTATCACAGATAACAATAGGGAAAAAAACCCAAATGGAGATACTGAAAGAAATTCCATTCAAAGTAACCATAGAATTATAAAATATTTGTATGTCTAGCTACCAAACATGTACAGAAACTATATGAATACAATTTTAAAAGTATTATTTATAGAAATAGATGGCATAATTGGAGAAATATTAATTGCTCAAGTGTTAGAGATGCAAGCCTAACAATAGTAATCAGGCAATTCAGATTTGATGTTGCGATAAAATATGACACTCAGAAGTCATTGAGCAGTTAGTAAAAGGAAGGTTACTTGGCCTTAACACAGCAAGTATATAGATGCATTTAGTTTCTCTGGACTCACTCCTCACTTTATCTTCATATGGAAACACATTTATTTGGTCAACAGAGAAGGGTGTGGTGATTGGTGATTTTTAGAAATCCACTAAGTTGGAAATGCCCTGGCTCCACATGAGTGAGACTTTTTTATGCCTTTAGGTGACCAGGAAGCTAAATCAAGGTAGTCAGGGACCAATCAAATTTCAGGGACAGCTTTTTTGTCTTTTAGGGAAAACTAATCATTATTGCAGGGAAATGGTCCTATCACCTGATGCCAGTAGGATTAAATGACCATACTGATGAAAATAATTTAACTATTCATTGCTATACCACTTTAACTACCAAAGTATTCCTTTAAATAGCTAGAAAAAATAATAAAATATATTTGGAGGAACAAATGGTCAAATGTCAAGGTAAAAAATGAAAAAAAAAAGGTGGGGGAGAAAGAAGGTTAATAGCACTACATATGAAACTATATTACAAAGCCATAATCATCAAAACCATTTGGAGCTAATTAAAAAGAGAAAAGTTGATTAATAGAATAAATTAAAATCACAATATCACAAAAGCAAATGAACATATGAACATAACCACACAGTGTTAAATAAACCAAAGTCCCCAACTACTGGCATAAGGACTCATTATTTAACCAAAAAAAAAAAACCTTTTGGGAAAACTGAAAAGTAGCCTGAGAGAAGTTATCTTAAAATCAGCAGCTCATACCATATACCACAATAAACTACAAACTCTTATGTGACTTAGATATAGAGGGTTACAACATATATAAAATACAACATATATAAGATCAGGGAAGGAGATAATTTTCAGATCTATGGAAAGGGAATGATTTTTGACCAAACAATAGAAAGGGAGACTCATAAATGGACAATTTTGATTATACAAAGTTGCAAAGTTTCTGCCCAAACCAGATCAATGAAGTTTGCATTGTTTGGAAAAATCTTTGTAATAACTTTTTCTAGATAAAGGACTGATATTAAATATATGCATATACACTTATTAAATATATGAAAACACAAGTCATTTCCAGTAGATCAAAGATCAAAAAGTCATGAACAGAATGTTGTCAAATGAAGAAGTAAAATTTACCAATAATGATATGAAAAATGCTCCAAATAAGTAATAATAGGAGAAATGCACATTAAATGTACTCTGATGTTTCACTTTATATGCAACAGATTATTAAATATGGTTTGAATAAGATCCTAACCACCCCACCACATAAGTTAGGCTAGTCCTGCCTTCCAAAAGTTATTGAGAGAATTATGAATATTTAATTGACTTTGAGGACAAATGGCTCGGGCTATGGAAATCATTTCTTGGTTCCTTGAATATAAGACAGCCACAAGTTATGAAGGTGGGCTTGATGCTTGGCTATGAGATAATCATGGACAATTCAGAAGCACAGGAGTTTTCCTTATCTCAAACTATTCTAAGTGTCCCAAAGGCATGTCTTTGTTGAGTGTCCTTCTCTTGCTATGGCTAAGAAAATCTCACTTTGTTGAGGATTAAAGGAACTGCAAGTGCCTCATTTCATTGTACTGTTAATGAGCAGACAACTAGATTGAGTCAAGGCTATTCCAGAAAAATTGGAACAATTAGCAGGATCAAAGTGAAATGATTGCATTGAAATTGGGGAAGGGCAATCAAAGGAAGGTAAGCTTGGAATGGCCTCCCTACTTCTGTTGGTGCTTTTGGTGGTACCTCTAGAGACAGTTGCTTACATGAAGCACTTCCCACACCTAGGAGATTAGAAAATAAACTATCTGTAGTCACTAAGCAAAGAGAGACTGATATTAATATTCTCTATCATTAATAACTGTACTATGAAGAACATTACAACAAACTGTAGTTTAACTTGTATATCTTCTATAGAAGGATTCTGTTAAGCATATTGTTCCCACTGCAGCAAATATAACAGAAAAAAATAATAACTGTTGGATATGGAACATAAATATTAATGCATTGTAGGTGGAGCTATGACATGATCAATCCATTCTGGAAACCAATTTGGATCGTGCCCCAAAAGGCACTAAACTATGCCTTTTGATTTAGTATGTGAGTTGAGTCATTTTTCAGTTGTGTTCAAATCTTCGTGACCCCTTTTGTTTTTGGGGGGTTTTTTTGCTTTGGTTTTTTTTGGCAAAGATATTGACTGTTTTGCTATGTCCTTTTCCAGCTCATTTTACATATGAGGAACAAAGGCAAAGTGATTTGCCCAGGATCACATAGCTAGTTTATAACGCCAGATTTGAATTCATGAAGATGGGTCATCTTGATTTCAGGCCAGCATTCTATCTACTGTACCACCTAGATGCCCTTGATATAGTGATGCTATTACTAGGTATACCCCCCCCAACTCCAAAGATCAAAGACAATAAGAAAGAACACAAATGAACATATAATGGGGAACTGCAAAATGATGGTCTTACTGATAGCCCTCCTCCTAATTACATACAATATTTATAACAACATTTTTGGTTGTGGTGGTAGCAAAGAAAAATAATCAAAAAAAAAAGAGTGGGGATACTGATCAACTAAGGAATGGCTGAATAAATTATGATATATGAATATAATGTAATATTATTCCTCTGTAAGAAATTATCCAAAGTATGGATTCAGAAAAAAATGCATGTAAAGACTTTTTATATACTGATGCAGAGTGAAATGAGAAAGATTATATAATAACAACAAAGTAAGCCAGGGAATCCAGGTGATAGGAAAAGCATTCCAGGTATGGAGGACAGCCATAGAAAATTAACATAGAGGTCACTATCACTGGATGAGGACTACCTAATAGGGATTAAGTGTAAGAAGAATAGAAAGGTAGGTTATAAAGGGCATTAAATGACAGAAAATTTTGTAATTAAATCCTGGAGTTGATAGGAAACCACTAGTGTTTATCAAATAAGGGCTAACATGGATGAACCTGAGCTTCAGGAAAATCATTTTGAGAGTTGAAAGGGAAGATGGACTGGAGAGAGGAGAGACTTGTAGCAGACAGATCCACCAGCAGACTATTGTAATATTCCAAGAATGAAGTGATGACGACCTCCACAAGAGTGGTGGCAGGAAAAAAGGTGAAATAGTTGATATTGCAAAGTTAAATTAATAGACCTTGGCAACATATTGAAGATGAGGGGAAGGAGTGAAAGGTAGTGAAGAGTTGAAAATGACATTTAGATTGTGAGCCTAGGAGACTAACAGGATGGTGATACTCTTGATTATCAATCAATCAATAATCAATAAACATTTATAAACAGCCAACTATATGTCAGGCATCATGTAAAGTGTTGGGATTAATAAAAGGCAAAAGATAGTTCCTGTACTCAAGGAGCTTATAATCTAATGGAGGAGACAACATACTAACAAATATATATAAAATGAATCATAAATAGAATAAATACTTAAAAGAGGGAAGGCACTGGAATTAATAAGGGTTGAGGAAGGATTCCTATAGAAGGTGGAATTTTAGTTGGAACTTAAAGGAAGCCAGAGAGGTCAGTAATTGGGAGGAGAGAGAACATACAAGACAAGAGAAAATAGCAGAAGCCAAGAGATGGAGTGTCCTATTTATGGAAGAGCCAGGAGGGCAGTATGACCCATACTGAAGAGTATATGTTGGGGAGTAAGGTGTAAAGAGATTGGAAAGGTAGAAGGGGAGCTAGATTATGAAGGACTTCAAATGATAATCAGAGAACTTTGTCTTTGCATCTGGAGTCAAAAGTAAATCATTGGAGTTTATTGAATAGGGAAGTGGAATAGTTGAACTTGTGTTTTAGTGGCTGAATCAAGCATGGATTGGAGTGTGGAAAGATTTGAGGTAGGGAGAGAAAGCAGTAGGTTACTGAAATAATACAGACTTGGGGTGGTAAAGGCCTTCACTTTAGTGGTGCAGTAGCAGAGAAGAAAAGGGGGCATATTCAAGAAATGTTGCAGGGGGCAGAGGCAAGATGGCAGAGTAAAAGCAGTGACTTGCTTGAGCTCTCCCCCAAACCCCTCCAAATATCTGTAAAAATGGCTCTAAACAAATTCTAAAGCAGCAGAACCCACAAAAAGACAGAGTTAAACAAATTTTTATCCCAAAACATGGATGGTTGATCTGAAAGGTATATTGCACCAGGCGGGGAGAGGAATGCAGTTAAGCTCGAGCATGCAAAAAAAACAGGCCTCAGCAAACCTGAAGCAGCCCTCAGAGGACCAAATCACTGGCACCTGCAAAAGTTTCAGACTTCTCAACCCACGAACACCAAAGACAACTTAGAAAGTCAGTAGGAAAAGCCTGTGACTGCAGTGAGAGACAAGCTCAATCCCAGTCCCAGTCCTGGCACGTGGCCCCGGAGTGGTGGCTGCTTCCAGAGCTTCCAGCCCACAGACAGAGAGGGGGAATTGAGTGGCTGATCAGAGGGGTATTGCAGGGATCTCTTTGCCAGTGCTGAGGCAGGATTCCCTTGCTTTGCCTGTGCTTGGATCTGGGTCACAGTTCTGAGTGGTGGTCCTGGGGCAAGGAGGAGTGCTGGCATGGTGGAGCTTGTAGTAGTCGTGAAGAGACAATCCTCCTCACAGTTCCAAGGCAGAAAAGAGTGCTTGTGGTCACTGATAGACCAGAGCCCAGGTCAGGAAGGGCATAAATACCTTGCCCTTGATCATAACACTTTGGAAGAACTGAAAATTTACAGGTCCCTAGAAGGATCTCTGAAAACAACTACACAAAACCCCTGAAGCTTGGGACAGTACATTATCCATACTGGAAGCAGACCCCTACCTTAACAAAGAGTTTACAACTCAAATAATTGGCTGGCATCATGAGAAGACCAGGCAAAAAAAAAACAAAACCTCAGACCATAGAATCTTTCTTGGGTGACAAAGAAGATCAAAACATAAAACCAAAAGAAAACAACAAAGTCAAAGCTCCTACAATCCAAAACCTCCAAGAAAAATATGAATCAATCCCAGACCATGGAAGAGCTCAAAAAGGATTTTGAGAAGCAAATAAAAGAAGCAGAGGAAAAAATTGGGAAGAGAAATGAGAGTAATGCAAGAAAATCATGAAAAACTAGTCAATAGCTTGCTAAAGGAGACCCAAAAAAATACTGAAGAAAATAACACCTTAAAAAGTAGCCTAACCCAAATGGCAAAAAAGGTGCAAAAAGCCAATGAGGAGAAGAATGCCTTCAAAAGCAAAATTGGCTAGATAGAAAAGGAAGTCTAAAGCTTATTGAAGAAAATACTTACCTAAAATTTAGAATGGAACAATTGGAAGCTAGTGATTTTATGAGAAATCTAGACACTGTAAAACAAAACCAAAAGAATGAAAAAATAGAAGACAATGTGAAATTTCTCATTGGAAAAACAACTGACCTGGGAAATAGAGCCAGGAAAGATAATTTTAAAATTATTGGACTATCTGAAAGCCATCATCAAAAAAAGAGCCTAGACATCATCTTCCAAGAAATTATCAAGGAAAATTGCCTTGATATTCTAGAACTAGAGGGTAAAATAGAAATGGAAAGAATCTACTAATCACCTCCTGAAAGAGATCACCAAAGGAAAACTCTTAGGAATATCTTGGCCAAATTTCAGAGTTCCCAGATGAAGGAGAAAATATTGCAAGCAGCCAGAAAGAAACAATTCAAGTATTGTGGTAACACAATCAGGATAACACAAAATTTAGCAGCTTCTATATTAAAGGACCACAGGACTTGGAATAGAATATACCAGAGGGCAAAGGGGATAGGATTATAACCACCTACCCAGCAAAACTGAGTATAATCCTTCATGACAAAAAATGGATATTCAGTGAAATAGAGAACTTTCAAGCATTCTTGAAGAAAAGAACAGAGCTGAATGGAAAATTTGACTTTCAAATACAACATTCAAGTGAAACATGAAGAGGTAAACAGGAAAGAGAAATCATAAGAGACTATTAAGTTTGAACTGTTTACATTCCTGCATGGAAAGATGATATTTGTAACTCATGAGACCTTTATCAGTACTAGGGTAGTTGAAGGGAAAAATTACATGTATGTATCTATGTACAGATAGATAGATAGATAGATAGATAGATAGATAGATAGATAGATAGATAGATAGATAGATAAATAGATGTGTGTGTGGATGGATGGATAGATAGATAGATAGATAGATAGATAGATAGATAGATAGATAGATAGATAGATAGATAGATAGATAGATGTGTGTGTGGATGGATGGATAGATAGATAGATAGATAGATAGATAGTTAGATAGATAGATAGATAGATAGATAGATAGATAGATAGATAGATAGATGTGTGTGGATGGATGGATAGATAGATAGATAGATAGATAGATAGATAGATAGATAGATAGATAGATAGATAGATGTGTGTGTGGATGGATGGATAGATAGATAGATAGATAGATAGATAGATAGATAGATAGATAGATAGATAGATAGATAGATGTGTGTATGGATGGATAGATAGATAGATAGATAGATAGATAGATAGGTAGATAGATAGATAGATAGATAGATAGATGACACAGGGTGAGTTGAAGATGAAGGAGTCATATCTGGAGAATAAAATTAAGGGGTGAGAGAGGATTATACTGGGAGAAGAAAAAGAAATGTAGAATGGGGCAAATTATCTCATGAATATCAGACAAGAAAAGGCTTTTACAATGGAGGGGAAGGGAAGGAAGGTGAGATGGAATGAATGAATCTTATTCTCATTTGATTTGGCTTAAGGAGGGAATAGCATACACACTCAATTGGGTATGGAAATCTATCTTACCCTACAGGAAAACAGGAGGGTGAAGGGGACAAGAGAGCAGGGAGATGATAGAGGGGAGAGCAGATTGGGGGAGGGGGTAATCAGAAGCAAACACTTCTGAGTAGGGACACGGTCAGAATAAACAATAAAATAAATGGGGGGGTGGGATAGGATGAAGAGAAATATAGTTTTTCACCAAAAAAAAAAGAAAGTGCTAGAATCACAGTTTCATGTTTTGATTGGTCTGTTCCCTGTCCCCTGCCCTCCCAGTTTTGCTACAAACTGTGTGGTTACAAGTTATGTTATCTGCCTAGACTCAAGTGTGTTGGTGTCCTTTGGTTCTTAATGGATGTGGAGGACTGTTGGGAACTTTAAACGTAAGCAGGTTTCGTTCTTAAGAGCACTCACTATACATTGTCAATCATCTGAGCCATCACCCTATTCCATCTACTTATGAAACATCTAAAGACTTAAGAAAGCATTTTTATTTTTAGCTTTAAGGCCTGGGCTGTTTCAAATGAAATGTGATTCTGATACTAAGAAAAGAAAAATGTTGCAGAGGTGAAACCAGTTGACTTTGACAACAGCTTGCCTAAGGGGAGTGAGAGATAATGAGAATACAGGATGACTAAAATTAGGATGGAGATGATATTTTTAGTTTCATTAAATTACATGTTAAAAATTAAAATTTTGAGTTCCAAATTTTCTCCCTCCCTCCTGCCTCCTTTCCTCCCTTTGAGAAGGCATGGAAAATGATATTGATTATACATGTGAAATCATTAAAATGTTTCCAAATTAGACATGTTGCAAGTTAATATTTCCAAATGACAATGCTCAGTCATTTTCAGTTGTTTTCAGTTGTATCTGATTCTTTTTTGACCACATTTTGGATTTTCTTAGCAGAGACAATGGACTGGTTTGCCATTTTATTCTCCAGCTCATTTTAAAGATGAGGAAACTGAGGCAAACAGTATTAAATTACTTACTTGCCCAGGGTCACACAGCTAGTAAGTATCTCAGGCCAAATTTGAACTGAGGAAGATGAGTTTTCCTGCCTCCTCTACAGTCTATCCATTGTGCCACCTAGCTGCATCTTCTAATGGTGAGACTCCTTATTTAAGTAGCCTGAAACTCAGAAACAATGCTCATTTCTAGGTCTGTACTCAAAGTTGCTTCAGTTGAACAATTGTTTCTACAGAAAATTCTGATTTTGTTTTGGAATGCACTCTCTTCATCTCCATCTTTAAGACTCAGCTCAAGCACTATTTTGAAAGGAAGATGATTCATTTTTTACAGTACTCATTTTACTTGTTATTTGCTGCTTGTCAACTGCAAAGCGCGTCAATATATGGATAAAATGCATTTTTTGCAAGAAAATTTTATAGATACATGAAATCATGGGCCTTCTTCAGTGATCACCACCCCATTTCTCTACTTTAAAGCAGGATTCATTTAAATACATTCAAATTTTCTTCACTCTTTTCTTCAAGTGTAATCATTTAAACTCAGTAAATATTTGTACAAAAAGCCTTTGAATAAACACAAATTTATGAGAATGAAATAAGACAAAAACATAAATAAGAAAGAATATGAAACAGTGAATAGGGTGCTGGACTTGAAATCAAGAAGATCTGCTTTTTGTTCCTTCCTCAGTCACTTCCTAACTATGTAACTCTGGGCAAATCGCATAACCTCTGTCAGCCTCAGTTACCTCCCATGGCTGTTTCAAGGATCAAATGGGAACATAAATGTAAAGCAAACATCAAAAGATTATATAAATTCTTTACATGATGATAATGATGAAGATGTATTCATATTAGGAGTGATTTGATAGATGAGTAAATATTATGGAAAATACCTAATATTCCACAAAAAGTAATCAATTTTCATGGGTATTCTTTTAGTACAAGATGTTGATTTCTTGATAAATTGTGATCTAAAAAGCCATTCCATTTTAAAACATACTTTTTAAAGAGTTTCTAAAAGAATAGTCTCAGTAGATTTCAATTTAGTGAATTTAGCTTAGTTATTATATATGACTTATATACAACCAAATACGTTAGTAACATATTATCAAAATTAAGTACATTTTATATCCTATAGGTAGCGCTAAGTATGGAGGTTTAAAAGGGTCAAATATAAAGGGGATTCACAATTTATATGTGAATATATACTCATATATATATATATATATATACATATACACACACACACACACGCACACACACACACACATAGACATACTTATTCACATATAATGTATATAACAGAGATATACATCTTTGATGAAAGAATAGGTAGAGCTATTTTCTTTTAAAATTTCCTGGCTTTCCTCTGAAAGTTTATACAAAATATAATTTGTTTATTTTTATAGTATTCATTAAAAATGAGTAGGTATTTGTTATTAAAAATACCAATAGGATTTTAGTAAGATGAGCCCATGAAAAATATACCTTAATTTTAACAAATCTCTTATCTTAAAGTTATCCACATATATGTATATATGCGTGTATGTGCATGTATACATGCATGTATATGTATATACATACATACATCTATATACATGCACAGAGAGAGGACAGAGTCCTCTTTTTTAGATGACCTGTATGTAAAACCACCTGTTAAATATGGTACTTTCTCTAGAGATTAGTGAGTCGTCTCCTTACGCAAGTGCCATTACATTACCATCATCTCATGTGGATTTTTATGAATGTGGGAAAATATGCCAAACGCATTTTAGATGGTTTTCTAAGAAAGGAATTTAATGTGTATAAAAGCAGAGAAATTGCCTGAAAAAAGCATAAATGTAGATGATTTCTCATAAATTGTTTCTAAAAATCTTCAGTGTATCCATATATTTTGCATAGCATTAATCTTACCTTTCAATTTTTTCCCCCTTTGGAAAATCGGGTCTTTATTTTCATTTGCTTCTATAAATTAGTATAAAGAGGAAATCAGTAATAGTCCCCCTTAGAACAGCAATAACAACAGCAAGCAAATGTACATCTCTGTATTATGAATGTTCACCATATTCTATGCATTGCATGTATTCAGCTGATATGGCCATTATGACAATCAAAATCAAACTCTTGCATTTGGAGGTAGCATCAATATTAAGTCCTCTTCTAATGCCTTATGGCATGAAGTTTAACCTTAAGAATGCAATGTGAAAACAAGACAGACTTTAGCAGGCCTTCTCAAACTAAAACAACCTTGAATAGCAAATTAGAAGTGAGCTTTATGTATGAGTTCCAGTCTATTTCACTATGAAGAGTTTCAGTGCTAAAAGACTGGACATTAAGTAATGATTCTTCTTTGGAAATAGCAACTTAGGCCAGCTATCTTCTATGACACTGAAGGGCTATAATATACAAATGTACCCAAAATATTTAAGCCACTTATCCTGAGAGCAGGGGATCAATCACATTTTATTCTTTAGAATGTCATAGTTTCCTAAAAGACCAACCAGATAATTTATTATGCAACTTAAGCAAATAAAAGCACAATATATGTTAAAATAATATGTCAGCATTTTTTCCAGTACTTTCAAGGAAATAAAGGCAGGGATTCACGTATGTATTATGTTGGCATTGGGAAATAATAATTGGTCATAAAAATGCATTTAAACAAGATTTATGATGGACAAAAACTTGTGATATGATCTCTGGATATTAATATACATTGTTTTAAATGATACCAAGCTCTGCAGTACCCCCACAGGGAAAGGGGAAAAAAGATGAAAAATATTATTGCTAATCAGTCTTACAGCATCAACATGTTGGAAATCTGTAGCATGACACAAAAAGGATTTGAATGAACTATATACTCTATATGCTCACATTAGTAGTCTCCTTGATGCCTCGTTTGGAGTGCCACAATTTCCAGATTATTAACTTAATTATTTAAAAAGAGGTTTTCACAGTGTTAATCCCATTTAAATCTAAAGAAACACCAAGTGAAAGAGAAGCTCGATTAGCTGCAGAATGTGAAACAAATAGAAGCACAGAGTGCAGCCCAGACAAAATGGAAAGCAACTTGAATTTTCCATAGGCATCATTAGCCAATGAAGATTCAGCAAAGAGGAAGTTTGCATTGAAGGCTTTCTTGACATGTTACTATCACTAACAGAGTTCAGTTCATTCATGTTTCATTAAGTGCTTAATTGAGAGAAAGGAAGTTATAAACAGCATCCTTTCATGGGAAAGGGTGGGGGGAAGGAAATGTCAGGAGGTTCTTAGAGATCTTATGTTCCATAGATTAAAGAACCCCCCCCAAAAAATGATAATAACAATCATAACAGCAACAACAACAATAATAATAATAATAAATAATTCATGGAAGAGCAATCAGGTCAATGTCAGTGTAACGGGACAATGGGGTAATAGGGGCCCAGCCTTTTGAGCAAGAGCAATGAACACTGTTTGATATCATTCCCTGAAGAACCTTAGTGTTCTGGCTTCCAGAATTGCATGATGGAGGGAAGGCCATTTATGTCTCCACTTCAGATCATATATAAGTATCCTCTTACTTTTTCATGTCTACTATATGCTGGATGAAAGACTTTTTAATTGATTGAGATAGCCAGCATATGAATAAAGATATGAGTAGATGAAATAGATGAATGGAAGCTGAAACCTCTGTCTCTCTCTTTCTGAAAAGTCAGGAGAACAAGTCGAGTTTTAGCCACTGGAAGCTGTATCAGGGCTACTCAGTAACTGCAGTAGCCCAGCTAGACCTGAAGAGCTACTAGCTTTATCAAGCTTTAGCTAGAGCAGAAAGATTGAGTAATCTTTCAAAATTTCTTCCATCCTACAAAGCAGCTGGGTATAGGCAAACCTGAGTGTGAATCTTGCCTCAGGCACTTAATTGTTATGTGACACTTAAGTCACTTAATCTCTCTCAGCCTCAGTTTCCCCATCTGTAAAATGGGGATAATAATAGCACCTACCTCAATCATTGTGAAGACGAAATGAAATAATGAAATAATGGATATAAAACTTGTAACATTTTATCATCATCATCATCATTATCATAATTTTAATATAAGACAGAAGCCAACAAAGGGGAAATTCTGTTTGTAGAAGAGGAAAAAATCGGATAGTTTTGTACCTATTGGTATATATATATATATGTGTGTGTGTGTGTGTGTGTGTGTGTGTGTGTGTGTGTGTGTGTATATACATATATATGTGTGTGTGTGTATATATATACATATACATATATATATACATATATATGTATATATATATGTATATATACATATATATGTGTGTGTGTGTATATATATACATATACATATATATATATACATATATATATATATATGTATATATATATGTGTGTGTGTATATACATATGTACAATGAGTTTTCTGGATGAGGGTAGTGTTTTGCCAGCATACCCTGCTTTGTCAGCATACTGATATAATGGTAGGTTATATTTATTAACCCTGTACCTGTATGCACTTACTTCTTTTCTTTTTTCCTTTCTTTCTCTTGTCTTCTAAATTGGGAGATGCCCACTTTCCTACTGATAATAAAGCTATGACTTGCAAGTTTTATTCCTAGGGTTAGATAGCAAGGCCTTACCTGATTTGAGTGGTTAAAAAAACAGAAGCATGATAATAGAAACAGTTAAACTTGGGTTGGAGGTAGGTCATATAGCAAAGAGAGATATGAAAACAAATGCCTTTTTCATCATAATGTTTGCTTTCAAAATGTCATTTTCACATGGTTTCTACTTTTTTTCATCAGTTGTTGAAAGCTTTAGGAAAGAATAGCTCCTGTTTCTTCTTTTAAGTGTGCCATGGTGCCATACCCATAAGCATCTAGAATTCCCTCGACTGCATTAAATCTATTTGTGCAGACATATTTAGGATCCATTGACAGATGTTAAGACATCATCAGAAAAAAAAAACTGATGTGCCACTAAGTTTCCCTTGCACCTCTTCAATGAATCCTTTACTGAGGCTACTGCTCTGTATGAAAATCTTCATTTATTTCTCAGATAAATTTGATCAACAATTTTATTCAAATTTTACAGCTTCCATGATAATTTTACAAAGAAAACAATGGCTGGGAAGTAATATTAGCTTAGAAAAATTCTAAGTTATTTAAAGATCTTAATAAATATGGACAGATTTCTATAATGAATACACAATAATAAATTCTATCAATAAGATAAAGACAAAATGAAGGTGTAATTCATTTTTATTCCATGTACACAGTTCATCCAATTATCAACCCAACATTTCCTTTTTGGATCATTTAAGAAAGTTTTACTTCTTTACCACATCAAGCTTCTGAGCATATATATCAGATTTTTGCCCATATAGATAGACAATAGAATAGTCATAGAGCACAGGATTTGGAACTGAAAGTGATCTTAACAGTCATACAGTTTAATTCTCTCATTTTGCAAATGAGGAAACTAAAATCCAAAGGACAAGTAGCTTTTACAATGTCACATTACTAACTAATGGCTGAGCTTGCATACGAACCGAGTTTCCCTGGTGAGTAACCTCGATTTTTTTTTATTCTTTATTTTATCTTCACTAGATTATAGCTCCTTCTATGCCCCTCATCTTTCCATCAGAATTCTGGCCTTGTGCTTGCTAATATTTCTTACCTTGACAGGTATACAGATTCTTGGTTAAGTTTGGTAGAAGAAAAGAGATGAGAAAGGAAACCAATAAATAGCATCAAGGTACTGACTTTCTGTTGCCTTCTTACTCCCTTTTAGGGATGTCTACTAACCTTTAAAGTGTATTTGAGTTGGGCCTGATGGCATAGACAGGTTTTGGCTGGTGGATCTCCTGAGCTCAGGAGTTCTGAGACTGGTATGGACACTAGTCATCTTAGCTTACTACAGTCTGAGTTTCCTCATTTGTAAAATGCTTCTTTTTTATCTTCAATTGTTTTGTTTGTAAGACTGAGTTTCCCTCTTGAAGGAAGAAGGGGAATGGATCTGGCTGCCTAAAGGGAGACAAACAGACCCAGGTATGAAAAGGAGGTTGTAGTTTCTTTGCCAATTAGCAGTGGGATCAGGCATAAGTGGTCACTATGCCTCCTGCTGGGGTAAAGAGGGAAACCCAGTCTCACAAACAAAACAATAGAAGATAAAAAAGAAGTATTTTGCATCAAGGATATTTAAGTTCTACTCACTACAGACAGAGCAGATTATAGACCCTTGAGAATGGCCTCATTTCACTGTACAATAGCTACTCTATTATCAGAAATATAAATAAACAAGCTGAGGAGATAGCATTTATGATTGTTTTCTCTTAAAAGCTGATACAACATCAAATGAACCATGCTGCCATTTTTCATTACACACTTTTAGGGCACTACTTGCATTTTCTGTGGTTTTTCCCTAATACACAATTTTGTCCTTCCTTACCTAAATGAAATCTTTCTCAGGTTTTTTGTAAGATCAAGCTTCAAACTCCAGTCAAGTGTGTTACTCAGTTCATTTGAGTGTTGTAATGATTGTTATTTTCTGAGACACTTTCTCCACAGAAGACGAAAGAAATTTATTAAATCCAATTGCTTCAATGTATCTCTTTCTGTGACATAAGCACCCAAGGTAGCCAGACCATTATTGTTGCATTCAATGTGATCCCTAAAATGGCAGGGAAAGTCATATAAATAAAATAACTGTTAATAAATGACCTATTGAAAAAAGAATGCCATCAGTCACATAAAGAAATGTCACTGTGAGCATGTAGAGTGCATGGCATATGTCTATCCACATCCCTTTGGTCAAATAAGGCCTTATTTATGTCTTTCATGGCTCTGGTTTACAGACCTCCTCCAGACTGCCCGACTGTCAATATTTGTTCCAGGCAATTCTTTGCTCTCTCTATACTGAAACATACAAACATGTTTTTTTCCTTTCCTCCAGGACATAAAGGAAATTGGGGAAAAGCCTACTATTTTAAACATCTAACCACACAACAAAGGAAACAATCACACACTATGGAATGAATTTAAATGATATTTTTCTTATTTAATAGATTTTTAAAAAGTAACTCAGCACACTTTTATGTTTCTTACCATAAATGAATGCTCTACCATATAAAATGCACAAACATTTCTATTTTATGTTGCACCTAGTAGAATCTCCTACCATGCTGTCCAAAAGGAAGATGTTTCTTTTCCAAGAAAAACAAAGAACAAACATATAATATATTTGGTAAGAATTTACATAAAGGTAACTTTTGATAGACCTCTCTTTTAATACTTTCATTTGTACCCTGAAATTGTTGAGACTATATAATTGCCAATATGTTATTTATGTAATTGCTAAAAACAACCATAAATTGTATAAATGCTTATTATAGGTACAGATCTATGAGCACACACCTTTCACAAAATTTGAGAGTTGAAAGGAACCCCTCTGGGTAGCTAATCCAACTAACACTCAAAAGGAATCAACTACAACATGCCTGGCTGTATCCATCCAATGCTTAGAAACTGCCAAAGACATAGTAAACCACCAGCACTTGAGGAAAATTATTCCAGGTCAGTACAGCTTTCATTTTTAGGAAGTTTTTTTTCTGATATTGAGCTTAAATTGACCCCTTTGGACAGAACAAATTCAATTGTCCACTCAACACATCCTTCAAATGCTTGACATAACTATTATGTTGCCCTGAGTCTTAGCGTCTCCTGCTTAAAAGGACCAATTCCTTCAAACATTCTTCATACAACATGAATTCAAGACCCTTCACTGTTCTTGTTATGTTCCTCTGAGCACTCTTTAATTTATCAATGTCACTTTTAAAACTGAGACTCCCAGAACTGAACAAAATGTTTTATATTAGGTCTGACAAGGTCAGAGAAGGGAAGAATCATCATCTCCTTATTTCTTGAAGCTATTCCTCTCAAGGAAGCCCAAGAACATGTTAGCTTTTTGGCTACCACACCATACTAATGACTTATAATGGGAGCTCAATTCACTAAAATCCCTAGATGTTTTCCCAATAAATTGCTGCCCAAACAGATCTCTCCCATCTTATATTTATGAAATTGAACTTATGTAGCCAAGTGAAAGATGTTACATTGCCCCAATTAATATTCATCTTATTAGATTTAACCCAATGATTGTCAATATTTTTAGGTACATATGGTTTGTATTAGCTATTCCTCCTGATGTATCATTTGCAAATTTTATAAGCACAACATCTATGTTTTTCATCTAAGTCAGTGATAAAAATGTTAAATAGCACAAGACATAGCTCCATGGGGTACTTCAAGCCATCCCATGCTTTAGGGTCATTGAAGCCAGTTCTGAATTAATATAATTATTTTATTATTCAGCTCAGGAAATCACAAAATATAATCTTCAGGTCAAATCCAGTTCCCATCTTTTTTGTATGGTTCTCAAGCTAAGAATTATTTTTTACATTTTAAAATTCATTAAAACTTCACTGAAAAATGTAAATAGCAAACTTCTAGGTCATGTGATCAAATATATGAAGATTAGAGACTTTCTCTGATCGTCACAACTTCTCAAACCTCTCCCAAATAGAAATTATGAACCAAATATAAAATGACTTTAGCTGTTTCTTTATCTTTAGTTGTACATGGTTTAGCACATTAAGAACTAAAAGAAGTTAAAAGTTCTATGATATAATATCTTGTTTATGCTCACCAGTCATCCTTGTCCCCCTCTTCCCCACAATGCTCTAGCAATCATGAAGGCTGCATAAGCCACCTGGCCTATACACAGGCTTACAAAAAGAAAAAAATTACTCTACCTTTCCTTCTTTCCAGTAGCAGATATATTCAAGCCCCAAACTGCAGAAATTTGCTGAGGCCTCGGGAGCCAGTGGTGCTGCAGTGCTCTATTCTGCAACAAACTCTTTAGGGGAGTGGATGAATAGAGGAAATGGGTCAAAATGTGTGTCTTGGCTTATAATGGAGCTCAGTCCCATACCTCAACCCTGACACCTTTTCCTAAAACTTCAGAGGTCCAAACTCCAAATGACAGAAATCCATCTAGACTGCAATAGTACCAGCATGGCAGTGTTTTGTGCTGTGGTGTCAAAGAACTGAGAAACAGAAGGAACAGAACAGGACAAGCTGGAACAGGAGAAATTGGGGTTGGCACTGCACCAAATCTGAAGGAAAGAGCCTGGTCTCTATCTAGAATAAGTTCTATCTCTCTGAACTGCCCTTGGGGCAGAAACCTACACTGGTGAACTGTGAATTGCCCAGCATGGGAGAAGGTTGAGATGCTCTGAGATACAGTCCCCATGGATAAACCATCAGTTGGAGAAGGAGTCAGAAAGTGAGAAATAGGGAAAAAATGTGGGAAGAGACAGAGAGAGAAAGAGAGGGAGACAAAGACAGAGAGAGATTGAAATAACTAAGGATCTCAAGAAGAAGAAAACTTAAAGACTTGGGCATAAACAGATAAGCAATATGAGAAAATATTAAAATAATAAGAAAATAATGAAATCTATATCTTATAAATTAGTAGTTCAGGTATCTATGAATAAATGCTTTTTTAAAAAAAAGAAAATGATGCAACAATTAATGAGGCAGAAGGCCTTATGGATTTTGAGGAGAAGTGAGGGGTTTAAAAGAAAAATGAGAATTAGCAGAAATTATACCTTACACACCAGAAATAATTGACAAAATAGTACAACTTGAATCTGGAGCAGGAAATTCAACAAAGAAATAAAAGAGAAGACAAATAATTGGAAATACATATTCACAGAAATGAAGGACAATCTGGAATAAGAGAATCAAAAAGCAATAACATTAAAAGAAAACACATTTTTTCCACAACAAAACACATTGATTTCAAAGTTAGGCTACATAAAAATAACTAATGGTTTATAGGTTTCCCAAAAGAGCATTAAAAGTCAATAAACCTGAACACTATAATGCAAGAAATAATACAAGAAAACTTTGTGGAACTAAACATAGATGACAAAAGTGACAATAAAATAATCCGCAGATCACATTAAAAAAAATGGAGATTGCAAACTCCAAGACATAGTAATTAAATTTAAAAATTCAATTCAGGATCAAGAAATTCTTCAAACAACCAGAAAAAAAGATCTTCAAATACAAAGGAAAGAACAATTTGAGTATCACAACACTAAACTGCACCTATCAGGAAATGCAAGAGAGAGTAGAATAATGTGTTCTGAATAATGTGTTCGGAAGAGTGATGTAGCATGTACCATACAAATCTGAACTTAACTCTAAATGGAAAAAGATAGGCATTAAATAATACAGGCATTTGAAATATTCTTAGAAAGAAAACCAGACCTAAAGAGATTATTTTCTTCTCAAATACTCCAGAAAACAGAAATGCATGAGGGATAGATGAATGCAACATCTAAAGAAAGCAACAGCTACAGAGAAGCAGTGGAGAAACTAATAAGAGACTTCTTTCTAAGTGTACAAAGGAGGTAAAAAAAGAAAGGTGGAAGTTGGGGGGGGGTGATGGTGGAATGACAGGCCAGAAACATTGTCAACAGTTTCTCATGGTACACCACCTACAGGTGAATCAATGTATTTTGTGGGATTAAATTACAAAGAATGCAGAGAAATTTATGAGAAAAGAAAAAGAAAAGATTGAGTGATGTGCCCTGCTCAAATTGATAGCTAGCAACAAGGGGAAGGTGCCTCCTGTGGTCTCTCAGGAAAAGAAGAGTCTATGGGAAAATAAGCGAAGAGGAAAGAATAAAAATTGAATGGGGAAGAGGGAGGGAGAGCTTTGACTTTGTGGTTTGAAGGGCTGCCACTAATGAATATTCCTATAAGTGAAGGGAGAAGCTCTATAAAGAAAGATGGGGACTTTTTGTTGGGTGTTGTCTGTGTGAATTTGATACTTGAAAGAAACCATTTATCCTACCTTGCTAGGGGGATGGGGGATGGTGGTTGAGTCAGAACTCCTGGGAACAAGTGTTAAATTGGGGAGTGGGAAGCAAATGAGGAAGGAAGGCAACAATAGGGAGGGTATGTCAGTGGTCAGCTGAATAATTGGGGAAGTTGGTAGGTGAGGTGTGTCCTAACATGGGACTATGTACACTATCTCCTGCAAGAATTTACATTTTTCTTGGACTGAGGCAGAATGGAAAATGGAAAGATGAAAGATGCAAACTTTACAGGCAGTGGCAGAAACTGAGTATAAGGGAAACCTAGAATGACTACCCCAGAAAGTTTGATTCCATGATGAATGCAAAGAATAAAGAGGGACTAGATAATTATAGAGTCCATAAACCCAAGAATGAGAGTTTAGAATAGACAGAAAACAAAGATGGAAACTTAATGAAATCCTAAATTTTGAAGGGGTGAAAGAAAAAAATTATAGAAACAATGACTGTGTAAAGGAAAATGATGATGAAACAACATGCCAAATTTTCTGTAATGTAGCTAAAGCAGACCTCAAAGGAAAAAAAGCCAGATACCTGCCAATAAACATTAATAAAATATTGAAAGAAAGGATTCATGAACTGAACATGAATTTTAAAAAATTACAAAGCTAACAAATAAGTAACCTTAAAATAAGCAAAAAAAAAAGAAATATTGAAATTAGAAAAGAACTGGATAAACTGAAAACAAAGAAAAACATAGAAATGATAAACCTGAAAGCTGGTTATTTGATTGATAAACTTTTAGCTAATCTCATTAAAAAAGAAGAGGACCTAAAATCAAATTTAAAAATAGCAAATGAGTAGAGCATAATCAGAACAAAATCTAAAGAAATAAAAATAATCAGAATCCATTATGCCACCAAAACTGAGACCACAAATAAATAGAGGAATATCTTCAAAAATTATAAATTACGTAAACTGTGAAAAGGACCAGACAGAGATTTTAAATAACCAATCCCATAAATTGAAAAAGAATAGCTATAAATGAACTACCAAAGAAAAACTTCCTGGTCATGATGAATTCATGGAATAATCCTTACATATTTTTAAAGAAATAGCAACTATATTTCATAAGTTTTTAAAAATGGAAGAGGCACCCTACCAGAATACTTTTGTGAGATAAATATAGCAATAATGCTTAAACAAAAGGATAAAACAGAGAAAAAACCATGTCAACATAATTAATGAATATTGATTTAAAAGTTTAAACAAAATCTTTTCAAACAGACTACAGAGATTTAGCCAAGAAATCCTTTATTATGACCTAGTTAGATTTATACTAGGGGCAAACGTGTGGTTGACCATTAGGAAAACAAACAACATCATTATATTAAAAACCAAAACATCCAAAACCATATGATTATCTCAATAGATTCATAAAAAGCTTTTGGAAAAGGATGACATTCATTTATACTAAAAACCTTCCAAAACAAAGGCATGGAGAAACTTTTTTTCTTAAATCACAAAAAGTTTCTATCTAAACCCAAAAGTATGAATCATTTGCAGTATGGAAGCACCATATTTTTTTTTTGGTAATTACAGAAGTAAAGGAAGCCTGCTCTCTTCATTATTATTTGATATAGTTCTAGAAATGTTAACAATAGCAATACCACAAGAGAATAAAATGTAAGGTATAAAGATTAGTAAAAAGGGGATAAGATTTATCTCTGTTTGCTAATGATATAATTGTACATTTGAAAAAATTCTGGGGAATGAACAAAGACACTGACTTAGACAATTAATAGCTTAAGCAAATTTGCATGTTACAAAATAAGCCATCAAAAATCAATTGCATTTCCATATAGTAATAACAAAATCAAACAAACAATAATGGAAAGGAAAATCCCATTCCAAATAACTGTGAAATGCATAAAATATCTGGGGATAAATCTATCAAAGCACAGAAAAGACTTGTACAGATTCAATTATAAAATATTCTTTAAAGAAATAAATGTCTTCTTAAATAGCTAGAGGATCTAAATATCCAAGGAAATTATGAAGAGACAAAATGATGAAACGACAATAGCCCTTTCTGACCTCAAATCATGTCATAAAGTAGGTGTCAACAAAATCATCTTGTTTTGGTTAAAAAAAGAAGAGGGAAGTAGATCGATAAAACAGCCCAGAGAAGCTTAGGAAGACAGAGTTATGCTGACACTGAACACAGCTATGCTGACTCCTGGGGCTGACCATGAGTGCAGTTAAATGGTGGCAGTAGTAGAAGAGGCAGCAGTGGCAGTGATGAGAAGTCGATCACCAGGGCAGGAAGTATTGGGGCAAAAAAAAAAAAAAAAAAGATCCCCAGGGGATCACTGAGCCTATCATGAGATTAATAGAGGATGCAAGCCAGCAGCTATGTTGCCCATTACTGAGTCCCAGGTCACAGTGCCAGGCCAGAGCTGAAAAAAAATATTTTTCACAAACAAAATCAATACATCTAAAATTAAAAGGAAAAAAAGGAAACTAGAAAAAAAAATTTTCCAGGAAGTTTCTCCGCTAAAGGTCTGATTTTTAAAATATACATGAAATTGAGTCAAATCTACAAGAATAAGAGCCATTCCCAATTAATTTATAAATGATCAAATAAATGATGTGAACAGGTAATTTTCAGAGGAAGAAATCAAAGCTACCCCTAATAATTAGTAACATTCAAATTAAAACAACTTTGAGATATCATGTCATACCCATCAAATTGTTGAAAATGACAAAAAAAGAAAACGATAAATATGGAATGAGATGTGGAAAAACAGGTATACTCATGCGTCATTAGTGAAACTATGAACTCATCTTACCATCCAAGAAAACTATTTGGAACAATGTTCCAAAAGCTGTTAAACTCTGCATAGATGTTAGGTCTATACTCCAAAGACATTATAAAAGAGCCAATATGTACTAAAGTATTTGTAGCTGTTCTTTTTGAAATGACAAAGAATTGGAAACATGCTCCATCAAATGAGCAATGATGGAACATGTTATGGTATATGAATGTAATGGAATACTCTTATGTTATAAGAGATAATGAAGGGGGTGGTTTCAGAAAAACCTGGGAAGACAAATATTAGCTAATAGAAAATGAATTGAACTAGGAAAACAATTTAAACAGCAGTATTGTAAAGATAATCAATTTTAAAAGACAGTAATTCTGATCAAAACAATGACCCACTACAATTTCAAAGTACTGATGGTGAAACATGCTATCCATATCCAGATAGAGAACTGATGGATACTGAGTGCAGATTAAAGCATTTTTCCTCTTTTTCTTTTTTTTTTCTTTTTAAAAACATGGCTAATGTGGAAATGGCTCTCCACATTTGTAATGGGTTTTGTTTTTCTCATCTTCTTAAAGGGTGGGAAGGGAAGAGAATTTGGAACTTAAAGAAAAAATTAAAAGTCTGTGTTAAAAAAATGAATAAAGAAAAGTATGGAAAGATCCACATGAACTAATGCAAAATGAAATAAGCATAACTTCAGAAAACAAATTACTCAGTAACTATAACAATGTAAATGGAAAAAACCACACACACACACACACACACACACACACACACACACACACTCAAATCAAAAGTGATTGTAGGGAAGCTAGGTGGCACAGTGGACAGAGCACTGGCCTAAAGTCAGGAGGACCTGAGCTCAAATCTGGCCTCAGACCAAACAATTGACACTTACTAGCTGTGTGACCCTGGGCAAGTCACTTAACCCCAATTGCCTAAAAAAAGAAAAGAAAGAAAAAGAAAAAAAGTGATTGTAGAAAATTATAAAGATCAAGCTATAAAAAAAAAAGCAGCAGGCAAAATTTGGCCCCTAGGCTGTAATTTGCTGAACCTTGGTCTATACCACATTCCTCCATCTTTCCCACAAGAAGAGTATAAGATACTTTATTAAAAGCTTTGCTTAAAACTAGATATGCTGTATTTACAACATTCTCTTCTTCATATACTAGTTTAGCAATCCTGGTAAAAATGGAAATAAATATGTTTATTCAGGTATGATCCATTTTTCATGAAGCCATGTTGGTTCCTTGTAATCACAACTTTCCATTTTAGATCTTCATCAACCATCTCTTTAATGATCCATTCTAGAATTTTCCCAGGAGTTAAATACATCTCATTGGTCTCTTCTCTTTAAAAAAAAAATCACAATAACATTTCTCCTTCTCCAATCTTGTGATACTTCTCCTGTTTTCCATGATTTTTAAATATTTTGATAATGGTTCCATTATCACATTTGCCTTTTCTTTCTGCATTAAATTGTATAGTTCATCTCAACCAGGTGACATGAATTCATAATGTACAATTATGTGTACTCTTACTATTACTTTAATTATTATTGTTATCAATACCCCATTAGTCATTTTTATTTTGTAATTTTCAGTGTAAATGCCATTCTCAACAAAGAAAATAAAAGCAAAAGAAGATAAATGAAGTTTGCCTTCTTGCTGTTAAAAGATATCATTATCCCATGATCCCATGGAGGATTCAATCCTTTATTCATCTTTTTTTCATCCCGCATAGCTAAAATAACAAACAAGCAAAACAAAAAATATACAGTTCTTTTTGTTAGTACCTTCCTTCACTAGTCCCTGCTCTTTCTGAACCTCAGCATTCCTGACATTATAAAGGTGGGTGATATTATTATTTACCTTGTTACTTGTCCTTGTTTCCTTATTCCTTGTATGTTTCCTTAAAACCTAAATTGGTTCATGAATTCCCTGTGAATCTATATTGTTTTCTTCCAATTGCATATTTTTTCTGTCCTAATTGATCCATCCAGCCCCAATAACTATTGTCCTATGTCCTATACCATTCCTAATCTCCTTAAGAAGGCCTTCTAGAATTGATATCTCCAATTCCTTTCTTTTCACTTTCTTCTAAACTTTGTTGTCTGGCTTCCCACCTCATCTTTCAACCAAGACTACTCTCTCCAAATTATCTCTCTCTTTTTTGTTTCAGCCAAAGACAAGGTTTATTAGAACATCCATCATATTGGGCAGACTCTTAAGGAGTCTGAATGTTAGTGAGTTATTGGCTAGATTTTAAGAATCTAAGAATC
This sequence comes from Phascolarctos cinereus, assembly GCF_003287225.1. Classification (NCBI taxonomy): domain Eukaryota; kingdom Metazoa; phylum Chordata; class Mammalia; order Diprotodontia; family Phascolarctidae; genus Phascolarctos; species Phascolarctos cinereus. Next base: position 273,595,405 of record NW_027555847.1, on the reverse strand, counting down.
TTAATGGAGACAAAATGGATTGTATATACAGAAAGACTGTGGGAGGGATCTAGGAGTGAAAATCATCTCTTAATTGTCAATTCCAGTGGTCATTTTTCAACCCTCATCCTTCTTAACATCTCTATAGCCTCTGACATTATAGATCTCCTTCTTCTTGAAATTCTCTCCTTTCTGGGTGTTTGTGACATTGATTTTTCTTTGTTGGTTCCTTCTACCTGTCTGACTGCTTGTTGGTTGGCCTAAACTTTCCTTTTGAATTGGAATTATTTGTGTCATCAAAATTTTGTACTTGAGTGTTTTCTCATATTCCTAGGCCGAATTTCCCTGTAGAATTTTAGTCTACGTGGGATTCTAAGAACTCTTTGAAATATGTGTTTCCAGAATTAGGATGCATTTCATACCTGAATCTCCACTGCTCTGTCAAAACTCTCCATAACAAAGGTCCCTTCCAACCAGGGTTCTTACCATTCCTTTCTAGCAAGCATTTCATCCCTGATAGTGACGAATCAGAACAAGAATATCATTTTCCATTTTCTTTCCTCCATCTTTTGTATGATGAAATTCTCTTTAAAGCAAATAAAGAAACTATCAACTATTCTGCTTTTGGCTGAAAAAGAACTTAGCAAATGCCTGTTTGAATGGAGTCCATCACTACTTTACCCCAGGTAAGTCACTTATCCTCTCTGAGTTCAAGATTTCTCAAACATAATATGAGAAGTTCGTACTAGTCAATGTCCTCTAAGGTCTTTTCTAATACTCAGTCTATGATGCTAAGATCCTTCATTACATGCCTTGATGCTAGGCTCATGATGCTTTCCAAACTTATCCTCTATTCTTTCTATTTTGATAGTAGGATATTCTAAGGACAAAATGTCTTTTGCTTCTCCTCCCACTGATTTTTACTGAAATGTTCATAATTCTTGATTCTTCTGCTTCCTTGATATTCTCACATCAATAGAACTTTATTTAAAAGAACTATCTTCACTCAACCCCTTTTTACTTATTCTGTTGTTTTTGTTTGTTTGTTTATTTGTTTGTTTCTAATATGGAAACCATACAAAGCCATATTTCAGTCAAGGGTCTCATCCCAAAAATTTTCACTAATGCTCACATGGTAAAATTTCCCTCTTTGTGTTACAACTTATAATTCATCTTTTTTCTTTAGAGTTTAGCATCTGAGGCCAGTAAATCCTTTTTGAAGTCTTTTCTAGGATTTTATTTACTGTGAAATTCTGGGCATTATAACTGTTATTTTTACTTCAATGTGGCTACCTCATACAGTTTCTAGTTGGGAGTTGTACATAGGAATTATGACCTCCCACCTTAATCCATTTTAGTTTAAATTCTTTTAAATTAGATTTTCAAGGCACCCAACAAAAATCACCTTCTTTTTCTAATCATACTACATCTCTGGCCAGTCAATTTTCATCTTAAATCTTAAGCTACGGTCTGCAAGTCTCCTATTCTCAGATTCTACTTTCTTAGCAAGTTTACTTCTCAAAGAATTTTTTTTCTCTTTTGTATCCCTTATATTTAATGGATAAGAGCAAAGAAAATCAAACTGTAACCTATGGCTTTCAGGGGTTTTTTGTTTGTTTTTCCCCCCAGGCTTTATAACCATTTGTAATACTTTTCAGGTTCTTTCTAGAAGTGTAACTTGTGTCCACAGGAATCATTGAAGTACTAGTTATCCATTTTGATAAAGCTCAAAAGGTTCTCTACTATGTCCTGGATGCATCCAGCCTGTGTTCTGACTGTTGCCCTAAAAAGACAACATTCTTGTCTATCATTTTAGATCAATTTGACAAATAACTCTTTCAGTATCCTTGAATAGATAATCCCCATCTATTATTACAAATGTCCAACTCCCTACTTTTTATTGCATGTTCTTTTACCTTATGGGCTCTATGTCTCTGCTATATTATTCTTTGAAGGACAAGCAGTTGTTTCCTCTTCAGAACATTAAAATTATTCTTCTTCAGCAAAGGCCTCAAGTCTATTTTTGAATTCTGTTTGAATAACTATCTTTTTTTTCCCTTTCCTTTGTCCTCCATCTAACATTCTTACACTCTCTAATCTCCCAACAAGGGTCAATCCTCCCCTTCCGTACTTCAGATACTTTGTCATTAATGTAAAGCCTTGGTTCATTTTCTTTATGAACACTTCATTGTCCTGACCATTTGATATGTGGAAAAACATCCTCAAGTATGTTCATTTTTTTCCTCCAGGAAGGAGATGACCTTATACACTGAAAACTAATGTATTAGATAAAGACTCCCTATAAAAACAAAACAAAATAAAACAGAACAAAATAAAACTAATTCATATAAGAATGTGATTTGTTTTGTTGAGGAGCCAAAGAGGGTGGCTTGAATTAAAGTGCTCCCAAGATTCCTCAGCGTCATATCATGTGAACTTAAGCTTTACAATCTTACATTTGTCTCACATATTCAGCAATATTAGGTCAAGATCTTTAATTATAGTGTATGGGGTGGGGAAGGAGACAAGATGGTGGAGTAAAAGCAAGGACTCTCATGAGCTCACCCCCAAATACCTGTAAAAATAACTCTAAACAAATTCTAAAGCAGCAGAACCCCCCACACACAAAAAAAAAAAAAACAGAGTGAAACAAATTTCCAGCCCAAGACAACCTAGATGGTCAATGGGAAAGTTCTGTTCCACTGGTCTGAAAGAGGAGCACAGTTTAGCATGGGCAATGCTGGCAAACACCAGGCCCCAGCAAACCTAGAGCAGGCCTCAGGGGATGAATCATGGGGATTACTGGAGGTTTCCAGGTTTCCTGGAAAGGCGACTTAAAAGGTCAGTGGTAATGGTCTGTTGGACTTGAGTGAGAGAGGAGTGCAGTCTAGCTTTGGGACAGCAGTGGCTGCTTCCAGAGCCCTCAGCCCACAGACAGTGAGGGGATCAAACAACTGATCAGAAGGAGATTACAGGGATCTCTTTGCTGGCACTGAGGCAGAATTCTGTCACATTGCCCATATTTGGATCTGGGTGGCAGTCCTGGGGTGAGGAGGAACACTGGCATATCAGAGCTTGTGGCAGCAATAGAGAGGGAACCCTCCTCACAGCTCCAGGACAGAAAAAAGAGCTTGTGGTCACTTGCAGATGAGAGCACAGGCCAGGAGAGGAGTAAATATCTCTCCTTAAATCATACCACCTTCAAAGAACTAAAAACTTACAGGTCCCTAAAAGTATCTCTGAAGACAGCTGTATAAAACCCCTGAAGCTTGGGGCAATACACCTTCTACACTGGAAGCAGAGCCCTACCTTAACAAAGAGTTAAAAAGTCAAGTAAATGGCTGAGAAGATGAGCAAAAATCAGAAAAAACTCAGACTATTACTTTGGTGACAAGGAAAATAAAAACATACAATCAGAAGAAGACAACAAAGTAAAAGTTCCTACATCCAAAGCCCCCAAGTTAAATGTAAATTGGTCTCAGGCCATGCAAGAGCTCAAAAAGGATTTTGAAAATTAAGTAAGAGAAATAGAGGAAAAATTAGGAAAAGAAATTAGAGTGATACAAGAAAATCATGAAGCATGAATCAACGGCTTGCTAAAGGAGACCCCAAAAAGTACTGAAGAAAATAGCACCTTAACAAATAGACTAATCCAAAAGACAAAAGAAATTATGAAACAAAATCAAAAGAGTGAAAAAAATAGAAGACAATGTGAAATATCTCATTCTAAAAAACAACTGACCTGGAAAATAGATCCAGGAGAGATAATTTAAAAATTATTGGACTACTGAAAACATTGATTTTTTAAAAAGCCTACACATCCTCTTTCAAGAAATTATCGAGGAAAACTGTCTTGATATTCTAGAACCAGAGGGAAAAATAGAAATTGAAAGAATCCACTGATCACCTCCTGTAAGATATTCCAAAAGGAAAACTCCCAGGAATAATTCTAGTTTCCAGGTGAAGGAGAAAATATTGCAAGCAGTCAGAAAAAGAAACAATTCAAGTATTGTGGAAACACAATCAAGATAACACAAGATTTAGCAGCTTTTACATTAAAGGATCAGAGGGGCTTGGGATATGATATTCTGAAGGTCAAAGGAGCTAGGATTAAAACCAAGAATCACCTGCTCAGCAAAACTGAGCATAATTTATGAGGGGGAAAATGTCCTTCAATGAGATAAAGGAATTAAATTAGTTCTTGAGAAGCCAGAGCCAAATAGAAAAAAAAATTAACTTTCAAATACAAGACTCAGGAGAAGCATGAAAAGGTAAACAGGAAAGAGAAATCACAAGGAACTTATTAAAGTTGAAATTTTTACATTCCTACATGGAAAGATGATATTTGTAACCCATTAGACTTTTCTCAGTATTAGGATAGTTGGACAGAATATGTACATACATACACACACACACACACACACACACACACACACACATATAGATAGATAGAGAGGGGTGGGATAGAAAGAGAGAGAGAGACCTAGTGCACAGAGTGAGTTGAAAATGGAAGGATAATGTCTAAAAAATAAATTAAGGGGCGAGAGAGGACTATACTGGGAGAAGGAGAAAGAGGGAGGTAGAATGGAGTAAATTATCTCATGTGAGAGGCAAGGAAAAGCTTTTATTGTGTGGGGGAGAAGAGGATGAAGGAGGGAAGGAGGGGATAGGTGAGAAGGCATGAGTGAACTTTACTCTCACTGGATTTTGCTAAAGGAGGGAATAACATACACAGTCAATTGGTTATGAAAATCTATCTTACCTTACAGGAAAATAGGGAGGAAGGGGATAAAAAAGGGAGGGGTGATAGAAGTGAGGGCAGATTGGGGGAGGGCACAATCAGAAGCAAACACTTTTGATGAGGGACAGGGTCAAAGGAAAGAATAATGTATATAAGGGATGGGATAGGATGGAGGGAAATGTAGTTAGTCTTTCACAGCATAACTATTGTGGAAGTGTTTTGCATGACTGCACGTTTATAATATATCGAATTGCTTTCCTTCTCAGTGATGGTGGGTGGTGGGGAGGGAGGAAGGGAGAGAATTTGGAACTTAAAATTTTTAAAATGAATGTTAAAAATTGTTTTTACGTGCAACTGGCAAATAAGATACACAGGCAATGGGGTATATAAATCTATCTTCCCCTACAGGAAAGTAGAAGGGGAAGGACATAAGAGAAGGGGGGAGGGTGATGAAATGGAGGGCAGATTGAGGGAAGGAGTAATCATAATGCATGCTATAATGGGGTAGGTGTAGGGGAAATATGGGGAAACAATTTGGAACTGAAAATCTTGTGGAAGTGAATGTTGAAAACTAAAAATAAATAAATTTTAGAAAAAGAAAAAAGAAGGAAAAATTATAGCTTATGGTTATATGCTCTCTTATTTATTAGAAATCTCAATGCAATGATCTCATACCCCTCCCCTAGCCCTTCAGTTCATGCATTAAGAAAAAGAGGAGGAGGAGAGAAAATGTCTCCTATTCTTTTTAAATAGCCAAAGACTTCTCAAATTTCTATCCAAGATGAGATAAATCCCATAACTAGAATTTAAGTGACCACTAAAATCTGTGATGCCAAAGGTTACATCAGGAAATAAATAATGTAGGTAAACCCTGTGCTTAGCAGACAGGAAAATTCAACCTCTTTCACTCTTATATCCTCCCTGAACTGAGCGAAAGAAAGGTGGAACTAGTTATAAACACTCCACAGTTCAGCTGGGAATAAAAGGCCTTTGGGATATACTCCTTAGTAGGCACCAACATGCCAGTCAACCCTTCTCCGTCTGTCTTTCCCATCAGTTCCTATTCACCACCCTACAGCAGCTGCCAGTCAGAGCTATAGAGTAAACAGGCCAGAGGATCAGTCATCCAGAGACCAGAAAGAAGCACACTCTCAACTCAATCCACAGCCCTTCCTCCTCATGGAGTGCAAGATGGAATTTTTTTCCAGCCTATTATTCTCATGACTTTCAATGCCAAGTTAAAAAAAAATCACCAAACTGATGAATTCTGGGACAGACTCTGTCTAGCCATTTCTAGGCTGACATCTCTATGGCAACACTCACCAGGCAATGGATTGGGATCTGAAGGATCACACAGAAACAGACATTAGGCAGTGGCAAAGAAATAAGCATCATACACTAAATACAAGTTGCTGCACAATTACCCTTGTTTTCTATACTAGATTTTTTTTTGTTTCTTTGTTTCTCTTCTACCAATTCTTAAATTTTCTACAGTTTTTTTTTCAAAAATGAATTATCAGAATAAATAGCAGGATTTGGTTCCCTAGAGTCAAACTATTTATTTCTCAAAAAGCTACTATATTATTATTTTATAATATACAAATTCTAAAATTCAGAAAATGTGGTAACAGTTTAAAAATACTATCTCATCAGACTGTCTAGAAAAATAAGGTATAGACAGATTTTTGCCAGGTTTAAATTGTTATGGGCTAATAATCAACAAGGATTTCAGAATTTTATAGCTGTTTCAACTATTTCTATATCCAAAATGGGATCTTACACTATAGCATTATGACAATGAACTTAGGAAGATAATTTTAAATTTAGAAGTAGAAGACAATATTTAGTGTGTTTATCACTTCCCCGCAATTAGTCAAATTTATACAAACTTATTTCATAGCATTACATAAAACAGTGTGTAAGAAATATTGTCTCCATACTTATGGATAAACATAAAATATATACCATATGTTAGAATAATATATACACATACAAACACAGTAATTGACATTTAATTTGGGAATAATTAATGCAATTCTGCCAAGTCAAGGGGCAGCTAGGTTGCGCAGTGGATAGAGTACCAGCCCTGAAGTCAGGAGTACCTGAGTTCAAATCTGGCCTCAGACCAAACACTTGACACTTACTAGCTGTGTGACCCTGGGCAAGTCACTTAACCCCAACTGCCTAAAAAAAAAATTCTGCCAAGTCAATAAGTGATTATACATCTACATAGTCAATATTGCAGTGCTCCTACTTCTTAATAAAATGGTAAGGGCTAGATTCTCTCAAAAAAAAAAAAAAGAATGAATACTATCCTTAGGTAGTAGTAGAGATGGATCATGGTCCTTACTCTCACCAGGTACTTTAGTTTTTAATAACACAAACAAACAAACAAAAAACTCTTACACTCAGATTTCTGGCTCCAGTAAACTGTTGATTTGGAAAATGCAGAAGCAAAATTCAGGTCACAGTGGGATAAGTCAAACTGCATTAGTAGTTGGAGTCCAATAAAGTGGGCCATAATTAGAATTCTGAACTTGTAGAAGCTCTTGTTATAGTTTAATGTACTGGCAAGGTCAAGAGATTTCATGATAGAAAAAGAAATTCCTGCCAGGAGTTTAATGAGCTTGATGACATTTTTGCATGCCCAAAAAAAGTGTTTAGAGCATCTGGAGCTTGTTGTTACAATAATTTTGTCTTTTGTGGGGAGGGTGTAATAGGAGGAATGCAGTGGGGGGACTTCTTTATGTTGTTAATTCTATCAACCTTGCTCTCAAGAGAAAACCTGCAAACAAATACCATCTACCTACCACACATCCCCAGAGGTGAGGGTGACTTAACAGTTTACATAATTACTGGAAGTGTGGAGTGAAAATTGCAAGTATGGCCCTGTGGAAAAAGAAAGTTTATTACCACAGACCTAGCTCAAAGCTTGAATGAATATTCGTCCTTTAATTATTTGGCAAACATATGCAGGGTTTTTTTTCCTATGCACTAATGAGGGCCTATTTAAGAAACTTTCCAACAAATCTGGATGAATTATGTTTAATCAGTATAATACAATAGAAAGAAAAATGTTGGACTTGGGAGTCTGAAGACGTGGGTTTGACACTGGCTCATAAAAGTTGGAAAAGTAATCAACCTTTCTGAGATTCAGTTTCTTCATCTGTAAAATGGGGATTATTATACAGGGTTGTTGTTAAGTTCAAGTCAGATAATTTTTATGAAATAATTTTTAAAGCATTATATAATATGATATAGTATTATCATAAAATATAATTAATTGCATTTATGATAAAGCAAGTTTAGGATTTCTTGTCCACTGGGACAAACAAAAATTATTTGATATATTTATTTATTAAACAAAATAGCATAATTAATATTGATAAAAAGGTCAAATATGGAAATAAAAATATTTCATTGTTATGTTTCCTATGCCTATGAGGGTAGGAATGTTCATTTCTGGGCACAAGTAGAAAGGAATATGAGGGACATTATTTGGGCTTCACAGTTAGTTGAAGAAGTGTGCACAGTTGTGGGAAAGAACAAAGGAATCCTCTTGCCATCACTTCTATCATTTTTGTTTCACTGAGATGCTTCCTGGCTTTATATCTCATTAACCAATTCATTCAGAATCATTAGGGCTAGAGGGCTAACGAATACTTCTCTTTGTCTTACAGTATCTATTAAAGCAGTAGACAAATCTTTAATGTGGTGTAACTTCCAATTATTTTTTTTAGGGTCAGATTGCCACACTGTACTCAGCAATGATGTTGTCAAATACATGATCTTGAGGTACAAGACTGAGAAGTATATATTTTTAACCATCTCATTTAACATCCTGATGAGTGAATTATTTTTTCAGTGGCATGATTGTAGTTAAACATATCATGCTTGGTTTTTACAGTTGTCACAATAAATTATATATGTGTGTGTGTGTGTGTGTGTGTGTGTGTGTGTGTGCATACATACATACAGGTATTTTGTGCCTATTAATCTCTCTAGTAATCTCAATTATATCTAAGCATGGCATTTTAGATAATTCCATGAGCTATCTTTGGAAAAAGAAAGATATACATTCAAATTTCACCTCTAACACGTATGAAATGGACTCTGGGCAACTCTCTGTAGCTCTAACTTGTAAAGAAGATACCAACCTGAATTGGTAAAGGGAGTTTCATCATCTGAGACTTCCCTAAAGCAATGAAATCATAGCTCAATTCCTATCCCTTTATTTTGCGTACATATGGAGGGACTGGTTAATGGCGACCTAGGTCTCAGAACATGCACAAGATGTGTAACCTACAGCCAACACATGAGGGTAGCTGGATAAGCCTAATTTTGGATATATATAAATAACCAGACCCCAGAGTTTCAAACTTATCTTGGGCTTTGTTGAGTTCAACAGTAAGGGAGCCCCATTCAAACAGCATAGAAACTCCCCGAAGAAATTAAAGGACAAATATTATATATGTTTGACCACAAAGGAGAAGGAAGGCTTCAGGCAAAAGAAGATTGGGAGAGAATATTTCAAGACCTGGTTGATTAGATAAAACACCTTGACCTAAATGAACAAGCATATTCTTGAAATTAGGGAACTTTGAAGTCTCCCTGAACAGATGTCATCACACAGGATGTTCTTCTGGAAGGGTCATTTAGGTGGGAAGGATGGCAAGGGAGTCCTTTAACTGATGAGCTAATGTTTAATACAAAATAGAGAGAGTTGTGCACAATTCACTAAGATGGAGACAGTTGTGCTCATTTGTGATCCAAACATGTAATGGAGAGGGTCTGGCTTCTATTCAGAGCATGTCCAAGTATTTTGTATTCTCTCTGCTCATTACATGACTGCTGAGCAGGAAATGAGAGTACACACAAAAGGCTTTAGCAGAGAAATTCAGCCTCTCTCTTTTGTGGTGGAAATTTTATGAACCTCATATTGGGGGAAGAGGACCTGGGTCCCTACTTTTCTAACCTTATCAACACATGATCATGGGCATAAAATGTCTCCTTTTTTTGGATCTTTCTGTCTGTTCTTTCTAGCTCTTGAGTGAATGAATATTGAGACAGAATGCACCAGGCTGCAACCTTTGTGCTTCAAAAAGTTAGAATACTCATTAGAGTTCTAGTGGATAATTCTGGGAAAGAATCAGTCCTAAGAAGTAACCTGCTGGACCAGACCAACAGTGGTTTAATTTGACATTTGGGATGATATTTCTTCTAAGCAAAGGGAAAATGCATCCACTTACATCTCCACATGCCACCTAGAAGTGGATTCAATGATGGGAAGAATATTTGTACTACTTCAAGTTCAAGCCCGTCCTCTCCAGGAGCCAAAGTGTAAATGGAAGAATGAGCTCTGGTTGGGGGGATATTTTTGCACTGTAGTTCTTTCTTGCTATAGCAATACACACATACACATATGTGCACATAAATCTGTATAGACATGGGTGTATGTATGTACATTTATATACATATGTTATATAAACATATACGTGTATATGTATAAGTATATATATATATACTATATGGTAAAAACTGATTGAACTAATCAATATTGAGGAGGAAAAAAAAAAACCTGATTAAAAGGGACACATCATTGGAATCAATAATATTGAAAGGATATTTACTGACATGAGACAAATTATTTAGGAGAGATGGAATACACACCAGATGAGAACTTGAGCCAACAGTATTCATACAATCCCACTTTCCCATGGGATTGCTTAAGAACTCTCATAGAGAAATGCAGCCAACCACAATCCGGGGACCCAAACTGCCAGTGTGCCTTTGGTTTGGGAGAGTCTTAAATCAGCATGCACTTATTAAGCACCTACTAAATGCCAGGCACTATGATAAGCAGAGAGGACACAAAGACCAAAGATAAATGTTGCTTTCAACGGGCTCACAGTCCAATGAGGGAGACAACACATAAACAAAAGTGCACAAGCAAGATATACTGGATAGAGGATAAATTGGAAATACTCTCAGAGAGGTCATTAGCATTAAGAAAAAGGGGGAAGGTTCTTGTAAAAGGTGAAATGTTATCTGAGAATTGAAGGAAATCAGGGAAGCCAGAAAACAGGGATGAAGGTGTGGAGAACTGACATTACACACATTAAGAAGCCAGGGCAAGGAGGATGAGCAGGACCCAAGGCCTCTTTCTCCATCTAGAAGCTTACAAGGCAAGTCTAGCTAACAATAAACATTTATTAAGTACCCACTATGTGCCAGGGACTGTGCCAAGCTCAGGAGATACAAGAAAAGGCAAAACACATTCTCTAACTGCCAAAGGCTCACAGTCTAATTAAGCAAAGAACATGCAAACGATTGTATATGAATAAGGTATATACAGATCAGATTGGAGACAATCTCAGGAGGAAATAACCAAGATTAAGGAATGGAAAAGATTTTTCATAGAAGGTGAGACTTTGGTATAGATTTGAAGGAAGTCAAGGAAACCAGGAAGCAGAGATGAGAAGAGAGAAACTTCCATGTATTGGTCAGCCAACGAAAATGCCCAGAGTCAGCAGAGATGATGTGCCTTGTGCAAAGAACAGCAAGGAGACCAGTGTTAATATATGTCCTCTGAGAACAAGAGCCCCATTGACCAGTCTCCCATAATATACAGTATAAATTTTAAGCTATATAGTAAGTTATGTATATGTACATATAAACATTTTATATTTAAATGAACTGATGGTATGATACATATGTATTCAATATCTCCAGTTGTGTAGCTCAAAGTTGCCCAGAAATTGGTCTTGCTACATATGCTTTCTTTGATCTATTAGTCCTGGGGCTTGAGCCGTCAGACCCTCTTCTTACTCATTCCTATCATCGTTTCTTCTTTGGTACCCTTGGGATCCAAACATTTTCTAGTGAAGAAAGACCCTTTCCTACTGCATCCCTAAAAAATTCCTACTGAGACTCTAGGCATTTTGAGCCCTCTTTTACCCTGCTGAAAGCATCAATGATTCTGCCTCTTTCAAAGTCTCAACCCTCTCTTTATCCTTTCCTTTTTGTTTTGATTCATTTGTTTTAAGCAAATTCACCAGATTGTTGTTAAAGCCAATCCTGTTACAAATAATCCGGCTACATAGCAACTTTTGCGTTAAAGTCAACTTCTTTTCTTCTGGCTCTAGGCTAACATCTAGTCTTATAATTTCCCTATAGGTCATCTATCTTCATGGCAACATCTTTTTTTTCAAACTTTTTTTTAAATTTGGTATTTTATTTTTCCCCAGTTATATGTTACAAAAAACAACATTTTTAACATTCATTTTTAAAACTTTGATTTCCAAATTCCCTCTCTTCCTCACTAACTATCCCCCACTTTGAGAAGGCAAGCAATTCAATATAGATTATACATGTGTAGTTGTGCAAAACACTTTCGTGATAGTCATGTTGTGAAAGACTATATTTCCCTCCATCCTATCCCAACACTGTTTATTCTATTCTCTCTCTCCATCCTGTCCCTCCTCAAAAGTATTTACTTCTGATTACCCCATACCCCAATCTGCCCTTCCTTCTATCTTCCCCCTCTCTTATGCCCTTCCCTCCCTGTAGGGTAAGATTGATTTCTATATCCAATTGAGTAAGTTATTCCCTCTTTAATCCAATTCTGATGAGAATAAGGTCCATTCATTCCATCTCATCTCCCCGCTCCTCCCCTCCACTGTAAAAGCTTTTTCTTTTCTCTTTATGTGAGATAGTTTACCCCATTCTATCTCTCCCTTTCTTTTTCTCCTAGTACATGCCTCTCATGCCTTAATTTTATTTCTTAGATATCATTCTTTCATTTTCAACTCACATCTGTGCCCTGTGTCTATTTATATTCCTTCTAGCTACCCTAATAATAAGAAAGGTCTTATGAGTAACAAATATCATCTTTCCATGTAGGAATATAAACAGTTTAATGAGCCCCTTATGATTTCTCTTTTCTCTTTACCTTTTCATGCTTCTCTTGAGTCTTGCATCTGAAAGTCAAATTTTCTATTTAGCTCTAGTCTTTTCTCAAAAATAGATTAAATTCCTCTATCTCATTGAACATCAATTTTTTCTCCTCATGGATTAAACTCAGTTTTGCTGGGTTTCTGATTCTTGGCTTTAATCCTAGCTCCTTTGATCTCCAGAATATCATATTTCAAGCCCTCCAATCCTTTAATGTAAAAGCTGCTAAATTTTGTGTTATCCTGATTGTGTTTCCACAATACCTGAATTGTTTCTTTCTAGCTGCTTGCAATTTTTCTCCTTGACCTGGAAACTTTGGGATTTGGCTGCAATGTTCCTGGGGGTTTTCCTTTTGGGATATCTTTCAGGGAGTGATCAGTGGATTCTTTCCACCTCTATTTTACCCTCTGGTTCTAGAATATCAAGGCAGTTTCCCTTGATAATTTCTTGAAGGATGATGTACAGATTCTTTTTTTGTTCATGTCTTTCAGGTAGTCCAATAATTTTCAAATTATCTCTCCTGGATCTATTTTCTAGGTCAATTGTTTTCCCAATGAGATATTTCATATTGTCTTCTATTTTTTTTCATTCTTTTTGGTTTTGTTTTATAATTCCTTGATTTTCCATAGAGTCATTAGCTTCCATTTCTTCCATTCTAATTTTTAAGGAATTATTTTCTTCAGTGAGCTTTTGGACCTCCTTTTCCATTTGACTAGTTCTGCTTTTTAAGGTCTTCTTCTCCTCATTGGCTTTTTGAATCTCTTTTGCCATTTTAGTCTAGTCTATTTTTTTGCCTATGCCCTTTTTTATCTCTTTTTAAGCAATTAGGGGTATGTGTCTTTCCCAGGGTCACACAGCTAGTAAGTGTCAAGTGTTTGGTCTGAGGTCACATTTGAATTCAGGTCCTTCTGACTTCAGTCTCAGTGCTCTACCCACTGCACCACCTAGCTGCCCCTAGTCTATTTTTCAAGGTATTATTTTCTTCGGTATTTTTGGGGTCTCCTTTAGCAAGCTATTGACTCATTTTCCATGATTTTCTTCCATTACTCTCATTTCTCTTCCCAATTTTTCCTCTACTTCTCTTACTTGATTTTCAAAATCCTTTTTGAGCTCTTCCATGGTCTGAAACTAATTCATTTTTTTCTTGGAGGCTTTGGATGTAAGCTTTTACTTTGTTGTCTTCTCAGGGTATGTTTTGATCTTCCTTGTCAGCAAAGTAAGTTTCTATAGCCTGAGTTTTTTTTTCCCACATTTTTTTATTTTCCCAGCCTATTATTTGACTTTTTAACTCTTTGCTAAGGTAGGGCTCTGCTTCCAATGTGAGAGCAAACTCTCCTAAGCTTCAGGGTTTTATGCAGTTATTTTTTTTCTGCGAGTGACCACAAGCACTGTTCTGCTCTGAAACTGTGAGGAGGGTCCTCTCTCCACTTCTGCCACAAGCTTTGCCATGCAAGTGCTCTTCCTCAACTCAAGCCTGCCACCCAGGATTGTGACCCAGATCCAATTATGGAGAAACAATAGAGTCCTGCCTCAGTGTTAAAAAAAAAAACCCTGTAATCTCCTTCTGACCAGTTGCTTGACCCACCATCTGTGGGCTGAGAGCTCCAGAAGCGGCCGTTGATGCTGTCGCTGCCACTGCCACTGCCACTGCTGATCCTATCACTCCCAAGGCTTGTTCCTGGTTTGCTGGGGCTAGGGCTGGACTATGCTGTCCTCTCACCCAGGTCCAACAGACCTTTCCTACTGACCTTCTAAGTTGTCTTTGACATCTGTGGGCTGAGAAGTATGGAAACTGCCATTGCTGCCAGTGATTCAGTCCCCTACTCTAGGTTTTCTGGGTCCTAGTCTGTGATGGTGTGGCCTGTGCTGGATTGTACTTCTCTCTCAGCTTGGTGTAACAGGTGTTTCCTGTTAACCTTCCAGATTGTCTTGGGCTGTAAATGTGTTTCACTCTGTCTTTTTGGGAGTTCTGTTGCTCTAGAGTTTGTTTAGAGTCATTTTTAAAGGTGTTTGGAGGGGTTTGGGGAAAAGCTCAGGCTGTGCTCTCCATGGCAATCACTTTTTGGGGAGCAATCTGGCTCCTGCATGGCCACTTTCCATAAGTATCATTCTCAGACTTTTTTTTGCCCCAAACATCACCAATGTTAACTTTCAGCTATGTTCTCTATTACAATCAGAAGGACAATTTTAATTCTAGCCTTTACCTAGTTAACAGAACTAGAATGAACTGTTCTTGTATTCAATGAATATTAAAGGCTTTCCTGGACTCACAGCATTAACTGTTACCACTTTCCTCAGGCCCTCAAGTAACTCTTCCTACCCCAGTTATATGTGTTCTTCCAGAAACCTATTATTTCAGTTATATGAAATCAAAGTTATTTTAAACATTCCCACTACTAACAAGATAAGAATAATTTCCCAAACATTATTGGGTTATTGAAAATCTACATATACTTATTTTTTAAGAAAAATTTGCTTTTAATTTTGGATATTATAAGAAGATTGACTAGACCCCTGAAAATATTAATGATAGAGTGGAATTTGGAAGAAATTATTAATAAGTTTGAAAAGGTGTATGTCTAATTTTTTCTTTAAACTTGGAATGCCAAAAAGCAAAATAAGAAAGAGATTGCCACTTCATTTTTACATGTCTCCAATTTTTCAAGGTGACTGACATGAAAGATGAACTCCGTAATAGTATACAGAATGTCATAGTGACCCATGAAAATACATTATCGGACTAACTCAGTTCAATCTCCTCTTTGAATTAAATACTTCAGAAGTGAATTAGATTATTGAGAAATCATTCTTAGAAAAATATGGTTGAGATGAAAAGTACTAAAATGATCAGAAATGTACTTTTAAAGTTTCTATAGTAAGATGCTTTCAGAAAATGCATGCATATTTGTTTACCTTTTATGTATACTTTAGCAGATTAAATATATTAATTCAATTCTGCAAAGTAATTAAAACATTTCAATGAATGACATTTTTCTACAATGACTAAAATAGTTAAAATAGCAGTACAATGACTGCAGTTATGACCATAATTTGAAGACTGCATATTGTTTTATTTAATATTCATTTGATTATTTTGTAACATGCTAACTCAGAGTGATTAAATAAAATTATTGATAAATCTTCATAATAAACATCAAGTATGCAACCTTATTTTCTCAGGAGAACCTAAGGATTTTTACTTGGACTCAATTTTTCTAGACTCTGGAATGCTAAGTAAAATTTACTTGTTGATTCCTATACTTGGCCTTCAATTTCCAGTCCTATGCATTTGCACAGGTGATATATAATGCATACCTAAAATTCTCTCTCTCTCTCTCTCTCTCTCTCTCTCTCTCTCTCTGTCTCTGTCTCTCTCTCTCTCTCTCTCTATCTATCTATCTATCTATCTCTCCACCTATGCCTTTTAGCATCCCTAGTTTCCCTCAATGTTCACCTGATATTTTGTGTCATATAGGAAGTCTTTTCTTATTTCCCAAGTTTTTTGTGTTCCTTCTCTCCTGGACAGACACTACAAATGGAAAAGTAATTAAATAGGAAGAGAAGAGTGGGAAGGATTACCTAGGTCCTAGGACAATTGCATTTTTCATCACTCCCATGCTTCTCCCTAAAGTCAAGATCTATCCCATCTTTTTACTACTGCTATTCTCTGATGATGATGTGTGTCAGAGAGTCATGGAAAACAGGTCTCTGAAAAATTTAAGCTGATCACTCAAAGCAATGAAGAAGCACATAGTGGGTACAATAGGGCACCAACCAATTAAAAAACAGAAATTATAAAAGAGAAGCAATATAAAAGATATTTCCCAAAAGACTGTCCCATTGAAAGAGATTGACTGGTCAAATAAGAGGGCAAGGGGAAAATGGTTAGAAAGTCTCTATAGTCCCATGGTGTCCATGCAATGTCTGGAGAATTTTTTAAATTAATTAATTTATTTTTAGTTTTCAACATTTACTTCCATAACATTTTGAGTTCAAAATTTTCTCCCCTTCTCTCCCCTATCCCTACCCCAAGACGGTGTGCAATTAGATATACACTCTATATATACATTCATTTTGAACCTATTTTCACATTAGTCATGTTGTAAAGAAGAATTAGAACCAATTAAAGAAACCATGAGAAAGAAGAAGCAAACAAAAAAAATTAAAAAGAAAAGAGAGATCAAATAATGTGCTTCAATCTGCATTCAGGTGTCTGGAGAATTTAATGAAGGTTCCTAGCATGTTGGGTGGACTGTTTGTGGTAAACTTAAGGATATAAACAGGAGTCATATAGTACAGGTATTAGTGAAAGGTTGGATTTAATATCCACATAGATGAGATCACAGATACATTTGAACATTTCAGAAAGTGTCCTTACTTATTTACATGTTGCAACAGAATAGAAGTTTCTTAAGGACAGAAACTTTCTTTTTTGTCTTTGTATTTGAAATCCTTACACAGTACATTGCACATAGCAGGCGAAGAATGCAGGCATATTGAAGTATAAGATATGGGGATCTTGCTTATAATTGACCTTTCGCTCTGAATAAGCTGTGAATAATATTTAATATATTTCCAGTTGTATTAAACAGAACTATCCTGGGCAAAATACTTAATATGTTATAGAGAAAAAATTTTTACTGTAAATCTATGTAAAGCAAAAGTATATTACAATAAAGATTATTTTGTCTTCATTGTTAATAGCCATTTTTTGAATTATTTTCATTATTAAAGTAAGATAAGCTCTTTCTCCAAGGGTTGCAAGGACTAAATGTAAAGTCATTGTTCTCTCCAAGGACTATGTGGAGTGTATTAGGTCCTTTCACTTATCTGGGCCTCAATTTCTTCTGCAGCAAAGAGGGAGCTGTGTGACTGCATAATCTCAATGGTGGTTAATGATATCCTCCTGGATTTTAATGGGTTAAAATAGTTCTGTTTAGGAAGGCAAAGTGAATTAGAGAGATGAAACAAGTTTTTACTATGTTCTTTGGGATACTAAAATGTCCATATTGGGACATTTAATCAATACAGACAAGAATAACTCTACTTCATGAGAAAGAAAAGCATCTATAAACTTCAAAGACATAGTATAATTTATTATGTGAAAATAGGTGTGTTTATAATAAACTTGAATTTCAATGAAGAAACATCTATTCAGCACTTAGAATGTACAAAAAAAAATCAAAGAAAAAATAAGTAGATTGACTATATATTTACAAAAGAGGAAAACAGATGGAAAACCAAAATGGTAAATGGGTAATCAGTGAAATGGTGAAAGGCATAGATGGTTTAACCTTCAGTGTGAGGAATGAATCTTCTATGAAACAGTTATAGGAACTTATATAAGAGAACAATAATCACACAGGATGACAACATAAAAGATTATGATACATTGGAGGAAGTATTCAAATAGTTGAGACACAAACCAATTGGGGTATACCATATGCAGGACCATTCCCTGAGCTTATAAAAGAAATATTTCTCCTCTGTCTTTTATATACATGACTGCTGGACATCATCACCATCAGCATTTGAATCAAATCCAATTGTCTTTATCACTTACATTCATTAATATATGAGTGTGTTATATAGTCTTTCTCCTGAGCAAGATATCAAACTCCAACTTAAAGGGAAAGCCAAAAAAAAAGTGTAATTTCCATTTACAATTCATTATGGAGTAGGAAATCTGCTTTTTTTTTTTCCGACTTGATCCCTGCGTTAGTGTATGTTCTCCTATATTGACTACTGTGTAGGTTTTATCACTTCCAGTAAAAGAGTAAAGGCTTTATTTTTTACATATTCATATTTTGCATATTCAATGACCATTATATGAGTTTCATATTAACAGAGCTCCTTTTATAATGATAATAAGCGTTAGGCTATGATTTTTTTTAAGTTCTTTTTAAGGAATATAATGGGTTTTGTATTAGAATACATCCCACAGAACATGATCCATCCAAACTCTTCTGGTAAATTCTATAGACATGTGTGCCATCATCTACCCTGTAATTCTCGGAAACAAATCAGTTAAATGTGAGTGAGTTTGGTGCATACTACATTGGATGTACTCCAATCCAACCCATCCCATAGAAAGAAAGGGTTATTTGTTGTTGTTTTTTTATCATGCGAAATATATCACTTGATTTGTGATTCCTACCAATATGTTAATTTAATTTGTAATAATTTAAATTAGTCATTACAGTTTATTTGGATTTTTCTCTTTCGGTGAGAGACAGAAAGACAGAGACAGAGATAAACAGAAACAGAGGCAGAGAGATAGAGATACACAGGGAGATAGACAGACAGAGAGATCGCAGAATGAAATCTTTAGGGAAGTTAAAGTTAATATGCAGAAAAATAGATTGACTTGGAAAGCCAATATATGAGTGAGAAAGATAGAGAATGTTGCAGTAGAGTATAAGAAACCTAAAGATAAGCAATATATTACTTAGAAACTGTACAGTTTAATGAAATAATTTATATTCAAATAATTTTCATTCTAATTTAAAGCACTGATTAACCAATATATTACATACTTTTTTTCCTTAGGCAGACATTTTAAGTGACCCCTTGTATGTTTCTGATATGTCAATATGCATGAATAGTCAAGATTAACAATGACAAATCTATAGTTGGTGTACAACAGAAAATAGTCATAAATGAAAAGATTTTATTCATGATAGTTTTTCATATATTGTCATAAGAAAATAATTTCATTTATTTAATTTTTCTCTCAAACCAAAAATTTTAGATAAAAGTAAACATGAAAGTTACCCATCAATGGATAAATATTTCTCTAGCATTTATTCTTCTTCCACTTTTTTTCCTTGACCTAGGAGTTCTGGCTTTTGGCTACAATGTTCCTGGGAGTTCTCATTTTGGGGTTTCTTTCAGGAGGTGATTACTGAATTCTTGATATCTACTTTGCTCTCTGTTTCTAAAGTATTTGGGCAGTTTTCCTTTATAATTTCCTATAACATCATGTCTACATCATATTTTGTTCTTGGCTTTCAAGTAGTCCAATGATTAAGTAATTTCTCCTTGATCTATATTCCAGGTCAGTTGTTTTACCAGTGAGATATATAACATTTTCTGCTGTTAGTTTAATCTTTTGATTTGGTTTTATTATTTATTGATGTCTAATGTAGTCATTAGCTTCCATTTCATTTTTAAACAGTTATTTTCTTCAGTAAGATTTTGTACTTTTTTATCAAGCTATTAGTTTATTTTTCATAACTTTCTTGCACAGCTCTTATTTTTGTATTTTCCTTCTACTGTTCTTACATGGATTTTATCTTTTTAATTTATTTTATCTTTCTTTCAACTCTTCTAAATTTTTTTGCACTTGTGTTCAGTCTGCATTTTTTTTGAGGCTTTGCTTCAAGTTATTATCTATTTCTGGATTTGCGTCTTGAACTTCCCTATCATCATAGTAGCTTTTTATGCTCAGGTTTCTTTTTTTTTTTCAATTTGTTTGTTTATTTGCTCATTCTTCAATCAACTTCTTAACTGAATTTTGTGATAGTGTCAAGCTCTGCTTACTTTTGGATGGAGCAAGGATAGGAGTTGTTGTGGGGGAGAGTCTGGCCAGAGCTTCTGTCTTTTTACAACCTTTTGCTGTTTTCACAGCTCATTCTGGGGTCCTGCAAGTTTTCTTTCTTTTTTTAATTTTTTTTTATTTTTTGAGGCCATCAGGGTTAACAGCTATTAAGTGTCTGAGGCCAGTTTTGAACTCAGGGCCAGTGCTCTATCCACTGCACCACCTAGCTGCCCCTTACATTTAACTTTTATTTTCTTTTTCTTCTTAATGTAAATTTATTTATTTTTACCTTTCAACATTCACTCCCACAAGTTTTTGAATTCCAAATTCATACTCCATCTCCCCCCTCCTCCCACCCCAAGATGCTACCCATTCTGAATATCCCTTCCCCTAGTCTGTCTTCTCTTCTATCTCTCCCCCCTTCTCTTATCCCCTTCCCCTTCTATTTTCCTGTAGGGCAGGATAGACTTCTGTATCCCATTTCCTGTATTTCTTATTTCCCAGTAGCATGTGAAAACATTTTTTTTAAACATATGTTTTTAAAACTTTAGGTTTCAAATTTTCTCTCTTCCTCCCTCCCCACCCACCCTCATTGAAAAGGCAAGCAACTCAATATAGGTTGTACATGTGCAGTTATGCAAAACACTTCCTTAGTAGACATGTGAAAAACTAACTCTATTTCCCTTAATCCTATCCTGCCCTCCCATTTATTCTATTCTTTCTTTTGACTCTGTCCCTCCTCAGAAGTTTCCCTTTCCCAATCTGCCCTCCTCTCTATCATCCCCTTGCTCTCTTGTCCCCTTCTCCCCCTATTTTCCTGTAGGGTAAGACAGATTTCCATACCCAATTGAATGTGTATGTTATTCCCTCCTTAAGCCAAATCCTATGAGAATAAGATTCACTCATTCCCTCTCACCTTCCCCTTTTCCCCTCCACTGTAAGAGACTTTTCATTTCTGTTTTTTTTTGTGAGATAGTTTACCCCATTCCACCTCTCCCTTTCTTCTTCTCCAGATATAATCCTCTCTCATCCCTTAATTTTATTCTCCAGGTATGACCCCTTAATCTTCAACTCACCCTGTGCCCTCTATCTATCTATCTACATATACATACATATAATTTTTTTCCTCCAACTACCCTAATACTGACAAAGGTCTCATGAGTTAAATATCATCTTTCCATGAAGGAATGTAAACAGTTCAATTTTAATGTCTCTTATGATTTCTCTTTCCTGTTTACCTCTTCATGTTCCACTTGAGTCATGTATTTGAAAGTCAAATTTTCTATTCAGCTCTGGTCTTTTCATCAAGAATGATTGAAAGTCCTCTATTTCACTGAATGACCATTTTTTCCCCTGAAGGATTATACTCAGTTTTGCTGGGTAGGTGATTCTTGGTTGTAATCCTATCTCCTTTGCCCTCCGGAATATTATATTCCATGCCCTGCAGTCCTTTAATGTAGAAGCTGCTAAATCTTGTGTTATCCTGATTGTGTTTCCACAGTACTTGAACTGTTTCCTTCTGGCAGCTTGTAATATTTTCTCCTTGACCTGGGAACTCTGGAATTTGGCTACAATATTCCTAGGAGTTTTCCTTTGGGGATCTCTTTCAGGAGGAGATCTGTGGATTCTTTCAATTTCTATTTTGCCCTCTGGTTCTACTATATCAGGGCAGTTTTCCTTGATAATTTCTTGAAAGATGATGTCTAGGCTCTTTTTTTGATCATGGCTTTCAGATAGTCCAATAATTTTTAAATTCTCTCTCCTGGATCTATTTTCCAGGTCAGTTGTTTTTCCAATGAGATATTTCACATTGTTTTCTAATTTTTCATTCTTTTGGATTTGTTCTACTGTGTCTTGATTTCTCATAAAGTCACTATCTTCCAATTGCTCTATTCTAATTTTTAAGGAAGTATTTTCTTCAGTAATCTTTTGGACTTCCTTTTCCATTTGGCCAATTTTGCTTTTTAGGGCATTCTTCTCCTCATTGGCTTTTTGGACCTCTTTTGCCATTTGGGTTAGGCTATTTTTTAAGGTGTTATTTTCTTCAGTATTTTTTTGGGTCTCCTTTAGCAGGCTGTTGACTTTTTTTCATGATTTTCTTGCATCACTCTCAGTTTTTCCTCTACTTCCCTTACTTGCTTCTCAAGATTCCTTTTGAGCTCTTCCAAGGCCTGGGACTGATTCATATTTTTCTTGGAGGCTTTGGATGTAGGAGCTTTGACTTTGTTGTCTTCTGGTTGTATATTTTGATCTTCTTTTTCACCAAAGTAAGATTCTATGGATATGACTCTTTTTGTGCTGCTTGCTCATGATCCCAGCCAATTACTTGAGTTTTAAACTCTTTGTTAAGGTTAGAGTCTGCTTCCAATGTGGAGAATGTATTGTCCCAAGCTTCAGGGGTTTGTATAGCTGTTTTCAGATATACTTGTAGGGACCTGTAAATTTTCAGTTCTTCCAAGGTAGTATGATAAGGGGCGAGGTGTTTACTCCTTTCCTGGCCTGTGACCACAGGTACTCCTTTCAGTCTTGTAACTGTGAGGAAGGGTTCCTCTCCACAGGCACTCCAAGCTCTACCACACCAGCATTCCTTCTCACCCCACCACCACCACCCAGAACTGTGACCCAGATCCAAACAGTGGCAAAGCAAGACATTCCTGCCTCAGCACTGGCAAAGAGATCCCTGCAGTCCCTCTCTGATCAGCCACTGGATTCCCCCTCAGTCTGTGGGTGGGAAGCAGCTGCCCCTTCCATGGCCATGCTCTTGGGGAATGGAGCTGAAACCCCACCTTCCTGTCTCAGCACTGACAGAAACAGAGTTTTCCCACTGACCTTCTAAGTTGTCTTTGGCATTGGTGGATTGAGGAGTCTGGAAACCTCCACAGCTGTCCGAGATTCAGTCCTCTGAGGCCTGCTCCAGGTTCACTGCAGCCTGCATGCCCACGCTGCCCTGCGCTCCCAGCCTGGCGTGTGATACACCTTTCTGATCAATCATCCAGGTTGTCTTGGGCTAGAAATTTGTTTCACTCTGTCTTTTTGTGGGTTCTGCTGCTTCTGAATTTGTTTAGAGCCATTTTTTATGAGTATTTGGAGGGGTTTGGAGGAGAGCTCAAGCAAGTCACTGCTTTCATTCCTCCATCTTGGCTTTGCCCGGTCTTGCAAGTTTTCAAAGCTTCCAAGCTGCTGTGATCTAGGGATAATGATCCCTGATCTCTTGATGAGGACTCTGTGAGTTCTTGACACAGATTTGAGTGTGTTGGGTTGAGTGTGATTGAGTTTTAGCAGACTGCTGCTGGACTCAGAGCTACTGAACTGCTTAACTGCTTTTTGGCATTGGTTTCCTACACTGGTTATTCTACTATAGACCTATGTGCAGGGCTAATGGTTAGAACTAAGTCCTTTCCCCTTTCTGCTCTAGAGCTTAGAGTCACACATGTATGTTTTTGGAACTTATTTTTTGCTCCAGTACAGAACCCAGGCCCCTCTTACGTGAGACTGAAACTCTGCCTTGGAACTTTGGCCCAGAACTGGGTAATAGGCAACAGGGCTGCCAACTGGAACCCATTCCTGTTCCCAACACTGGTTCAAGGGTCCCATGGGATCTCTTTCTGCCCCACTACTTCTTGCACTGGTGATTGGCTCCCCATTCTGATTTCAGTTGCCTCTGTTTCTTCTGCCACCATTATACTGTACTCCTGGACAGCTCCCATCCCAGTGTCCATAGAACTCTCTATCTTCTTCAGTTTCCCTGGGCTGGGGGAAAAAAATGACTCATTGTAACTTTTTTTTTTGGCCTTCTAAATGAGTATTCACTATACAATGCTTTTTTTTCAATTGTTGTGGAGGAGGCATGTTGTATGAGCTACTCTCCTTACACCATCTTGACTCTGCTTCTCCAGTATTTATCTTTAATGAAGCTTATTTTTTATGTTGTTTTTCACAAAAGAAAAAAATAACTTTCTGAAAACCTCATAAGGAAAATCTTTATCAAGCTTTTGCTTGTTTGTTTAAAAAAAAATATTGGACCTGTGATTTCATTGGTACAAGGAAGTCCTAATGAGGATTCTCTTTCTACCAATGCAAACCTGTAATTGTTCAGTAATTTATATCCTTAATGAGTAGCATTTGGCAAATAAACATTTAGTGATTTGTCTAGGATCATACATCCTGATAGTATGTGTCAGAGGCATGATTTGAACCTAAATTGTGCTTTTATTTTACAAAGGAAAAATGGTTCTCACAGTTTTAACAACTATTTCAGTGTTTATAGAGGAGGAGGAACATTTGGTTATTTTAGAACAGCTAAAAATATGGGAGGAAAAACCACTCAATGTTATATAAAAACTTATATTTTAAATAAAAGAAATATGTATACATTTTGATCAAGTCCGGTTATATGACAATATTTAATTCATCTGTTAAGCAACTAGGATTTAACAATGTCACCATGTTTCCTATTTCTTCTCCCACCAGCACAATGTCTTATCACATTAGGGGAAAGGAAAGACTCCCTTTATTTCAAAGGAATGTTCAGTGAAGAGTAAGATCCCCAAAAGAAGGCACATTCCAAAATTAGAGACAAGATCACAAATGCGCTATCTTTAACTAACAAGGAACAATGCATAATGCAAGGTAATTGACTTGACCAACAGCACTGTGTAAAACTATCCTTGAAGTGTATGAAGGCACTCTATGATGCGTTAAAATTTGAGGTCAGATTCATTATGGAGTAGCCACCAAATTTCCTCTTTATAATGAAGCAACCAAAGATTAACTCAGATGACTTACTCAATTGCTATCAATTTGTTTTGGTCCATTGATGTATCTTTCATTGCATTGATATGAATGTTCACTATAGTATTTCAGATCAAAATATACCCATACTTTCTCATCCTGTGACCCTTGTCCAAATCTACCATGGATTTGCAACCCAACATACTGGGAACCTTCTTCAGATCTCTTGACATTGTATGTATCTCTCTAGAGCAAATGGCCTTGTTCATTAGTTATCTCTCACTCTTGTTAAATGACTTTCTGCACTTTTGTTTTTCACCATGCATTTCTCTAATAAGTAATATGCTGCTTATCCAAAGCATTAGTAGCAATATTCTGTAGGCTAGTCACTAAGGAATGAATTATTTGTCTATGCCAATCCATCACACATACAACTATGCATATTAGCACATATTTCATGTGTGTATGTATGTATGTATGTATGCATGTATATGTAATATGCTTATATATAAATGGTTTGTACCATTCTTTAAGGATGTGTAATGTTCTTTGTAAGTATATAATCTTAAATTATTCTCACTATAATCCTGTGAATATAATTTTTAATGCTCTTGTTGTTTACATGTCACTTGTATATTCCTCACAGAATATAGGATAGTGCCTATTTTCTTGCTTTGTAAAGTCTCTCAAAGGGAAAAAGGGAGGGGGAAGTGAATTGTCATTTATATCACCTAGTGTGTACCAGGAACTTTGCTAATCACTTTACAAATGTCTCAGTTGATATTCATAACAACACTGGTGGGTATGTGCTGTAGTTATTATTTTATAATTGAGGAAACTAAGACAAAGAGAAGTTAAGTGACTTGCCCAGGATCACACAGCTAGTGAGTGCTGAGGTCAGGTTTGAACTCAGATCTTCCTGACTCCAGGTCCAGAACTCTATCCACTGTGCCACCTAGTTACCAAACAACATATGGATCAATAAATGGTCAATAAGCAACAATGATAATTAAAGGACAGGTATAAAATGTTTTGTCTTCACAGCACAAATGTGAGGTAAGAGCTGAAGGTATTATCCCCAATCTACTGATGAGAAAAGTGATTTGTTTATTCATAGTTACATAGCTAGTAAGTTCAATAAGTGGAATTTGAACCCATATCTCTACTAACTTCAAGTCCAATACTCTTTTCACAGCACAATGTCGCTTCCCTATTATCAAACAAATGCTATTTAATGATAACCCTTCTTAATAAAGATGAGAAATCTGTCTGACTCTTGTCCATATCTACCTGTTCATTTATTAAATAATTTGATGGAATATTGAAGGTAGTGCACACAAACATAAAGAGACAAATAACTCTGTGTGTGTGTGTGTGTGTGTGTGTGTGTGTGTGTGTGTGTGTATCCCCTTCCCTCAGGAAAAGAGCAATGGTAACATGGCCTCAGGTTGGGCGCATGCTCTATGCTTGCCTATGATTGATATCTCTAGAGGTGTAAGTGCTATTTTGTTTTTTACAACTGAAAGAGTTCAACCAAGATTAGTTTTTATGACATATTAATTTTGAAATGTTTTCAGTACTACTTATCTTTTAGACTATCTGGCTAATGGATTATCAATAGAACATGTCATATCCACTTATTTTTGTCCCATGCTCTTAAATGATAGGGATGAATACAGTATATCAGCTAAAGTACGGGGTAAAGTAAAAGATCTTTAAATAAATAAAATAGTATTTCCAACCAATTTCTTTCAAAATACTTTGATTAGTAAATAAAATAAGATAAAAAGACAAGATTGGAGCTATATTTTTGATATGTAAAGAACCACACCTCCTGGAACATTTGAAGAAAGTCCTAAACCTAGACTTTGCCACCATACTTCAGATTGCTTTTCCTTCCACTATTCCCTCTTCCCTCATTGGTGGGTTTCTTCCAGAACTTTCATTTTGAGGAAGGACCAAAATACCTTTCACTCCTTTTTCAACTCTACCACCATTTATCTGAGTGAGTACCATTTTCCTACACTTTTCAACTCTTTTTTTTATTTGTTTTATATTCTCTTGTTAGAATGTAAGTTTCTTAAAGGAAGAAACTAGCTTTCTTTTTGTTTGTATTTGTATCTCCAGCACTTAGCACAGTGCCTGGCAAATGGTGAGTATTTTAATACTTACTGAATCATTACTTTTATAATTATCAGATGTGGGGGATATTTTCAAAGGATGTGCAAGCTATAGTCCAATGATTCCCTAGAGCTATTTTTGGGAGTCATAAAGTCACCTTAGGGCTGGTATTGATTCTTAGAAATTACCCCATTTGTGCTGAATGAAGAGACCTAAACTTAGCATCAATATTGTGGCACAGTTGCTAAGGGTTTGGGGGGACTAAAAAAATCTTTTAGAGGGGAGTGCTCAGGAGTTAAAAGGGTCTGTGTATAGGAGAAAACATATATAGAAATATGAACAAGTTACCCATGAGGAGAAAAGATCAACATTTGGTATAGGAGAGAAGTATTTGATCTGAGGACCGAAAGTGGGAGTCTAAGTCTGTACCCAAAATATCACGACCAGAAATTTCCTTAATCTGTTTAGGAGAAAATAAGTTTGGGGCCTCAGGGAATATATATGTATGGGTGGGATAGTTTCATGGCATTCTCATGAAAAATCTTACTATGTCATTATTATTGGGTTTTATGTCCCCAAAAACCAAAATATAGTTAGGGAAGTTGGCCTTCAAAATGACAGATTCACTGATGAAAAATTAAGCTGTATTACCTCCATTTTTTACTAGAGAAGAAAATGGCAAACACTACAATACCTTTGTCAAGAAAACCCCATGGACAGTATGGTACATAGAGCCATGAAGAATCAGATACTAATGAATGACTGAACAACAACTTCCATTATTAATTTTTACAGCATGTAAGTTGTAGCAATTACAAAATACTAATAAATGTTTGTTGAATTAAATTTAATTTTGCATCACAGAATTTCCTATAACTCACGCTGATTCCCACTTTCTTACCATCATTATTCATACAATACCTTGTTTGCTAAGAAGGGGATATCCCTTTCCAATGATGTATCTATATTAAATTAATAGATGAAGAAATGACAAGCGACTCCAATTCAGCAATTGAAGCAGCCAGGAAAAAAAAGTGCATGATTTCTTTCAATTGTGGACCTGATCAATTATTAGACAATTTATCACCAAAATTGATATGCAGTGGTGTTAGGCAAGAAATTTCCAATCATTCTGCTGTTACCAGCTCACCCTGGGTGAAATATTTCAAATTTGATCAACATGGTAATGATACACCAAACTATTTGCATTCTGAAACTTGCAGAAGTTAACATCTATGACTTCAAATATGCTGGCAGGAGCCTGCCTTGGTTCAGCTTCTGAGTTTCTAGCTATGATCATATCAAAATCTACCCCAATCTCCCACATCCTGCCATGTAAGTTAGGTGAATTCTTCCTCTAAAAGGCCTAGCATTAGGAAAAAGGACTGGACTTCTTTTGTGTGATCCTAGATGGTAGGCTGAGGAACAATGAAGTAAAGATGAAATAACAAAGATTTATGTTTAAAACAAGGAAAAGATTCCAAATAAAGTTACCAAAGTGTGCAAAGGGTATACTAGTGGTCTTCAAATACTCAAAGAGAGCAACCATGCCTGCCCTAAGTCTTCTCTTTTGGGGGATAAATTGTCTCCAATTGAATGAACCAGTCCTTAAGTATCAAGGGACTTTAACCTTCAGATCCAGTTTGTCTGTATGTTGTATCATTCATCATTATCCTTTGGGAACCTGCTTCCCAGTATTGAACACAATTTTCTGAAGTGTTCCAACCTAGGCTCAGTAAGACAGGACTATTGGCAACAGCTGTTGTCTTCCTGCCTCCACCTGTCAATTGCTTTGCCCTCATGATTATGGTAACTTGCAAATTCAAACTTCCCTAACTAAGACCCTGAAGAAAGCATTATGAGCTGAACAATTTTGGTAATGGGCCTTATCACTAAATATAGAAGTCTTAAGTGGAGGTTATTAATACATCACAAATAAATCAACTTCTATTCACAGGCATTTATGAAAGAACTATAAAAGAATTCTGGTTGAACATTACTCCACACAGAACACTAAAACACCAAAATCCAATGAATTTGTGAAGACCACAAACTTCATTTTGAACTAAAAAACTCTACTGCCAGTGACATATGTTCTACTGTGTTACTACTGGGCAGTTGTTGTTGTTGTTGTTGTTTTTATTGGTTGGACAGGATTAAAATTTCTGTGTGATGAACACAAGCATTTGTTGCTTTTATGCTAATGAATTAGGGGAGAAATTGCTAATTTTATTTTTATTTAAGAAAGAAATAATTTATTCACCATCTAAAATTTCAAGATTCTGCCTTTAAATTTCCACTAATATTCAAAGTTCAATAAACTGTGAAAACTTCTGAAGGAAAACTCACAAAATAATTAATGTTTACAAATTAAGTAGTAAGCATCTGTTAGAAAATTTTCTTTACATACATTTTCTCCCCCAGTTACACTGTATAATCATGGAGTTTTCATCAAATAAATAACAATTCTTTCATTCTATCATTTGAATTTTTCTTTAAAAACAGTGCAATTAAATCCTAAAATAAAACATTATATTTAAAAGTGTATAAGGATGCAGCTTTTTATCAAAACCATGTGCATATGTTAATAAAATATTTCCTATGTATTTTCCTTATTGCTAAAGTGTTTTCACCTACAAAGCTCCAAAAGATCTCAAAGGATCTCTGTGACAGGAGGAAATCATGGGGAATGCAAAGAATTGAAACTATAGCCCATGTTTTTTGAGTAGATTACAAACACAGTCATATAGCGAAGAGAGAGTTAATTTTGCTATTCTTATCCTTCTTTTCTGATTATGGATTCCTAACATCAATTTTGTTTTAGGAATTATTTTGCATTTTTTTAAATAAGAATATTTTAAAGATGATTATACATCAAACTCATAACAATAAGATTGCATGAGATAATGAATTTTTTTAAAATAGAAAATAAGAAAGTTATTAAAATGAAATAGCATACTACATAGAACCTGTATAATACATATACTTTCAAGTCAGTGGAGGAAAACACAGTAATTAATTAGCATTAAAACATGCTAATATAATTTCCTGAGCCTTGCATTTTAAAAACTCTACAACTAATCTCTAACCTTTCCATTCCTGATTTATTTCAATTTGAATTCATTACATATTATTCCACTTAAAACACTCTACATTTTCCCAAAAATGGCTACTGCCTGTTCCCTGAAATCTTCATTTGGACAAGCTATTCGTCAAGCCCATTAATGTTGTCTCCATCCTTAAATTGTCTTGTATTAACTTATCTGCTTTCCATTTCATTGTCAGAATGCAAGTTCCTTGAGGCCAGGGACTTGAACATAGAAGTACTGCAAAAATAAATACTGAATTGAATTAACATTTTTCACTCATATCCCCAAGATGATCATCTCTACATCATCGGTTCATGTACATGGTCACCACCCTAAATCTGTCCCTCATTACTCCTTTAATGGATGCTTTTAATAGTCTCTCAATTGGCCTCCCTGCCTTCAGTTTCTCCCTCCACAATTTATTCTCCAGCTAGCTGCCAAAATATTTTCCTAAATCCCAGGTCTGACCATGTCACTTCCCTGCTCACAAAGTTCCAGGGTTTCATGCTGCATCTAGGATAAATTTTTCTGTATGGCACTTAACACCCTTCACAAACTGTCTCCAAACCATCTTCCCAGACATTTCACATTACTTCCTTCTTGCTATTCATACAATATTCCACCCCTTGCTTCCATTACTTTGTACAAGGTGCCCTCCAAACCTGAAATTATATTCTTCTTTAACTCCATCTTTTAGAATTTTGAGCTCCTTTGAAAGGTCAGCTCAAGGGACAACTACAAAAGGCCTTTATTTTCTACTCCACCTCCACCTCGACCATACAACCTTTTGTTTGCATTTCCCCATCTCTAAAATTATTCTCTATTTTCTTTGTACATATGTTATATTTACTTGTATGCATGTATGTATAGTATTTGCCCACAATGGAACCTAAATGCATTTGAGGTCAGAAATTATTGTTATTTTGTCTTTATAAATCCATGGACCCAGTGTAGCATACTCCACATAGTAGGTGTTTAATAAATTCTTGTTCAATTGAATTGAAATAAATGACTAAAAAATGTCAGGTGGCATAAAAAGTATGGATACTTACTGTGGTTCCTCCCATTGGTTCTAATTCTTCTTTAAAACATTACTAATGTGAAAACAGATTCAATATGAATGTATATGTAGAACGTATATCAAATTGCATGCCATCTTGGGGGTGAGGGGAGGTTAGGAATGAGGGAGAAAATTTGAAACTTAAAATCTTATGGAAGAGGATGTTGAAAACTAAAAATAAATAATTATTTTTTTAAATGTGTGGGTAAGCCTTTTCTTCTGGGAAACAATGTTCTCTGACCAAGAGGATGAGCAAAGTTGTAGAAGGTCAAAAACATTTAATATTTTGATATTCAGTATCTCTCTCTCTCTCTCTCTCTCTCTCTCTCTCTCTCTCTCTCTCTTTCTGTGTTTGTGTGTGTGTGTGTGTGTGTGTGAATATGTTAACTAGTTGAAGTTTACTTATGATCAATTTTCTCAAATACACATCTTCAACTGGCAGCAAGTTTATTCAGTATTTGCCAGAGAGTGGCATTGATTTCTTCAGATACTTTTCTTTTGCCTGGCTTCTGTTGAGAAGATAAGAATCTCTGGATAGTGATTCTGAGAGAAGTGCTTTATATGCATACTGAGATATACAGTCATTGAAATGCATGACAAATGTTGAATAAATAATATCTGAGGACACAATGCCTGCATTTGCTCAAAACATGCATTACTATGGAGCTCCTAAAGCTGTTACCACACTTGAGCACACTATATACAAATGAAGGAGTCAGTCAATTCCTGAAACTGTTTATTTAACCTTAAGAGCTGTATAGTAGCCAATAAAAGCAATATAATTCAGAGTAAATAGTGAATCTCTGGTGTGACACTTCTATTCATTTTAAGGTATTAAACTTTCCTCTTTCATTTTATTTTTAAAGTAGAATTATAAAAGCTGTTATGCATTCTCAAATTCCTTGGAGCACTGAGTGGTGAGGAATTTAAACAAAGGGTCCTATAGCTCAGATAAGTCATCAAGTACAATTGTACTTAATGAGACAGAAAGATAGGTATACCGTTTATTATGTTTCAGAACAACTATAGTTTTAGTCATTGCAGCTTCTCTGCATGTTGTATCTTTTAGAAGGACTTCAGAGCAAGCATCTCAGAGAAATCATAGTATTCCAATAGGAAATACCTAAGCATGGAGTACTATGGCAATGGTTTCCACAGCTGTAAACTGGGCTTCAATTTAGACTTAGGAATGTTATGTGTCCTCACTAAGGCAGAGATCAGCCCTTATTATTGAATTTTAATTTCCCACAGGTTCCATTTTCTCCCTGGTCTGGGCTACTTATTAGTAGTTATTAGGGGATTAAGAGGGAAAGTTTTTATTTCTTCACGTGTTTCTACTGGATGGATGACCTGGGCTGAGGGCAACTGAATATTGAGGGTAATGTCATGATGGTAAATGCCATCCACATCCAAAGAAAGAACTATGGAAGTTGAATTGCTATTTTTTTTCTATTCTGTTGAGTTTTGTTTCCTCTTTCTGTTGGTTCCTCCTATTGGTTTTAATTTTTACTTACAACATCACTAATGTGAAAATATGTTTAATACAAATGTAAATGTATAGCCTATATCAGATTGTGTGCCATCTTGGGGAGGGTGCTGGAGAGGAAGGGGGAGAAGAATTTTAAACTTAGAAGCATATGGAGGTAATTACTTATAAATCAAAATAAATTAATAAAAAAATTTAAAAAACAGTAATGCCACCTTTGGAAGTGAGTTTGGAGGGACCAATGTTATTCAACGATTGAGCCAGGATTTGAGCCTAACCCTCCATTCCTTCCCTACAGATTGAGGTGGGATAGGGTTTTTATGCTTTCTCAGAGGTGTTGGGGAAAATGTTTGCATGTTTGTGCTTGCTGTACCATTGAAGTTAATATCCCTTTGTAAGAGGCAGTAAACATTTAAGTAGTTACATGGAACCAGGGTCCTAGTCCCTAGCCACTTATCACATGGAGCAACATAGTGGGGGACTCAAATTAAGAACAAAGAAAAAAAAAGATGCCCATACAGATCCTTCAGGATACCTGAGAAGCCTAAAAAGAGACATACCTTACCTGGCCCTGAGAGAGTGAGACCAGAGTACCATGTTATATATACATGGGTGCATGTTTGAAGCATATTGAATTCATAAGTGATAGTAATTAAGGTTGAGGAATTGAGATGCCAGGGTGTTAAAAAATGGCGGGAAGTAGGGAAGTGGAAAGGACCATGAGACAAGTATACAGGTTGATAGGGAATGACCCAGAGGTTTGTAGATGATAGCAAAAAATCTAGATAGAATGGTATAGAGGCAGTTGCTGAGTGATGGTAGCAAAAAGAGTTTAAGCATCAAGATCTTTGGGAGAAAGAGCAGTCAGAATTGGAGAAGGTACTAAGAGATATGTTGTCTAATTGAAAACTTCCATTTATGGAAGCATAAGAAAATGAAAGGCAATGTTGTACATAACCAGGAAGTCCTGAGTTCAAATCCTGTTTTATAAACATACTTGATGTATGATCCTAGGCAAGTCATTTGACTTTTCTCAGCTTCAGTTTCCTTAGTCAAATGACATGTTTAGCACCTACCTCACAAAATTGTTGTGAGAATCTAATTTTAATTGCTTCATAGATTCTAAAGATCTACATAGATGTTAATTATTAATGTTATAAGACTGAAATAATATTAAAAGAAAGAACCTTGGGTGAACGGGAAATTGTTAACAGTAGAGAAGGGTGGCATTGATAATTAAAGGTGATTTTGGCTGTGATCTTTCTGCGTTTGATTCCCCCCCACTAATCTATACTGATCTGGATGCAAGAGAAATTCACCCTTGAGGGAAAGTGCCTGAAGAATGGGGTTTGAGAGTTTGGGGCCAGGCAAAAGATTGGTACTAGTCAGCCAGAGGAACAATTCCTCTTTTCAACATCAGCATCTAAAGTAAAATCCTAATAACCTTAGAATAGTTCCAGTTCTAGACAGAGGAGGCCTTAGAGGACACATAGTTCAGCTCTCATTTTCCAGATAAAAAATTGCAGCCTCAAAAGGGAGAAATTATGCCCAACATCATAGCATGAATTGATGGAAGTATCATCACTTAGGTAATATTTTAGCTTCTGCTCCTTTCACAGAAAAGATGAATATATTTCTATGTATTAAGTTTCAAAAAGACACTTAGGTCTGAGAGACAGAAGGAGAGTGATGTCATTGAAAAAGTGCTGGACTAGAATATCTTGGTTTTAATTCCACCTAGACAATTACTAGCTCTGTGACAATAGACAAGTCACTTAATGTCTGAGAGACTCAAATTCCTGTCTGCAAAATGGATATAATGGTAATTATACTATCTACCTCACAGAATATTTTATTAGGAAGGCACTCTGAAAAACCTTAAATAACTGTATAAATGTAGGTTGGGATTCTTACTGAAGTATAAAAAATTGAAAAGAAACTAGCAATAAAAGATTTAAAAGAAGTTCAGAAAATATTTGCTTTCAAAATCTTTCTCTTCATTGAAAGGGGCTTACTGTCCAAAAGTAGGGAAGAGATCTCTCTGCAAGCTGCTTTTACCTAGCAGGAATACCTAGATTGTAGTATTTAGTCCTAGATGCCATATTTTAGGAAGCTCATATTAAAAAGCATGCAGAGGAAGATAACCTTGGTGAAGCCCTCAGAATCAACTCTTTATGAAGACTGAATGAAATTACTGGGCATTATTAACCAAGAGGACAACAGGGATACACATGTATTTTATCTGTTAATTACTAAGTAGTAAAATGATTCCACACTAATGCTAAACAGAGCAAATTTTTTTAAGCTACAGTAACAGGGAAAGTGTTTGTTAAGAATTGAAAAATTACCCAAGAACATAAAATTACTGATATCTCTCTCTTGAATAAGAATTGCTGGGAAACCTGGAAAACAGTTGGCAGAAGAAGTCTAGAACAAATCTTATACCAGAGATCGCAATAAATGGAAAATAGATATTTGAACTGAATATAAAAAGTAATATGTTTTTTAAATAGATGAAAATAAAAAGTTCTGTTCTGGGGCCTCTCCTTTCTTTTCTTTCTACAGTATGCTTTTATTTGGTGACTTCATCAACTTCAATGAGTTCAATTAATCATCCTTATTCAGATGACTCAGATATACATCTCTCAATATATACAAGTGTGTATATTCATAGATAGAAATGTTCACCTTTAGTCTCTTTCTTCAGCTTTAGTGATCACCAAAAGCCTACTGAACATTTCAATCTCATGTTTCACAGATATCCCAAACTCAACACGGGAGAAACAAGACTCATTATCTTTTCTGCAAAACCCACTACTCTTCTGAACTTCTCTGTTTCTATTCAGGATGCCATTATCCATTATCACCCAAATTTAGAACTTGACTCCCTCATCTCCCTAATTCTACATGTATAACCACACATCATTCCCATCTGTTTCTTTCTTTCCAAACACACAGCTGCTACCTTAGTTTGAGCCTTTATCACTTCTGGCCTAGAAAATTGAAATGTTATCCTTATTGGCATCTGCCTCAAGCAGAATTCTACAAACTATCTTCCACAAAAGTGCCAGTATAATATTCACAATAGATAAATCTGAACATGTTACTCCATTATTCTAATTAAGTATATAATTAGCTTCACTGGCTCCCTATTGCCTCCAGGATCTAATGCAAACTCTTATGTACTTAAAACTCTTCAAAACTCGACCCCAAGCCTTTTCAAATATATTATACACTACTCTTCTTCATGAACTATTAAGTTCAGTCAAAACTGTTCTTCTTGCTGTTGCTTACATGTGACACTCCTTTCATCCCTGTATCTTTGAACTGACTACCTATCATACCTGGAAAGTACTTCCTGCTTACATCTACCTCTTAGAATCTTTAGTTTTCCCCCAAACTCAGCACAAGTACTGCTTTTGATATGAAACTTTTCCCACGCTCCCCCTAAATTTTGTTGTGTCCTTGACCAAAAAAATACTTTGTATTCAATTTATATATTTAACATATAAGATATTATCCCTTTTATACATAGCAGATTACTGCCAAAAGGGACAGAAAGGGTAATTTTGCATAAAAGAAAAAGTTTTAAGTCAACTGGATTGGAGGTATTCCCTCTTTAGAGATGTAGATTTCAATATCACAAAGAAATAGGAAATTAATTTTTATTTAATAAAATATGCTAAAATATCAGTGTAAAGAAATAGAAGGAGGTTGGGATTTGAAAAGTTTGAGACTGAAAACAAACTGTGACACATGTAAAGCATGTAATGTATCAGAATGAATAGTGTGATTGTCTAAAGGATGCAGAGAAATAAATTCCATTTACTAAAATTAATATGTGATTATGAAGCATCATGATATTAAGGGCATAGATTGAGACTGATAACTTATTGTAAAAGAGATGAAGTCATAAAGGGGTCAAATTCCAGGTTTGTAAGAGCTATCTGAAAAAAGCCAGTATGAGTATCAGTTAGTATAGAAGAAAATTTGACTCAATTTCAGATTGACTGAATAAAGAATTGGATTTCAGCTTTGACCTTTAGCACCATTGAGAAATTAAGAAATGTGAAGTCTTTCACAATCACCTGTTGCTCTTTTGGAACCACTCTTGTGTTATACAGAAAAGCAGAATGGGGAAAGAGGTTTCACCTCTGTTTTGCTATATAGGAAAAAATGCTAATGAATGAGATAAAAATGAAAAAAAATGGAAAAAAATGAGATACTTGGTGAGTGATGAGCAGGATAGGTTTGTTTCTTTTGCCCAGAGTGCCAACAGTGTTTCTATAAGCTCAATCTAATTGGATTAATAGCATCTTGAAGAGAAGGGATTCTGACCAGTTGGTTAGCAGTGAAAATCATCAGAAAAACAACAATAGAGAAAGAGTTTTGTGTGGTATAGATATTCCTGAATGTACCAATGACATCAAAGTTTGCAGTCCAGTATTGTGAGTTACCAAAATAATATGAATTTTCCTAATTCTCTTATTTCCCTGGCAGGTTTCTGATAGTGTGTGCCTACTCTCTCCCACAGATATTGATTATATTGGTGGGGAAATGCGACTCAGCTTTATATGCACATGTATCATAATACATTTTGGTTTCTTCATTTGCTTTATTATGTGACTACCTATAATGTTATTATTTTTACTTTTACATTATTGCTAAATAATAAAGTTATGTTTGAGATCTAGAACTATCATCATTGTGAGTGGTTAGTACAGGGCAAAAGTAATAAGGAGGGAGATAACCAGGCTGGATGAATCAAAACTTTGAATTAAGGTTGACAGGAGAAATATGAATAATCACATATGCAGATGATACCACTCTGACTTGCAGAAAGTGAAGAATTAAGAACCCTCTTGATAAAAGTGGAATAGGAGAGTGTAAAAGCTGGCTTAAAGCTTAACATAAAAATGAACCTGAGATCTTGGCAAATGGTCCCATTACTTCCTGGCAAATGGAGAAAATGGAAGCAGTGTCACCTTTTATTCTTGGGCTCAAAAAAAACTACAGACAGTGACTGCAACTTTGAAATTAAAAGGTGCTTACTTCTTGGAAGGAAAGCTATGGCAAATTTGGACAGCATACCAAAAAACCAGACATATTGCCTTGCCAACAAAGGTCTGTTTAGTCAAAATTAGATTGCTTTTTTTCCCCCAGTAATAATATACAGCTATGAGAGCTGGACTATAAAGGAATCTGAGTAACACAGAATTGATGCTTTCAAATTGTGGTGCTAGAGAAGACTTTTGAGAGTCCCTTGGACAGCAAGGAGAACAAATCAGTCAATACTTAAATTAATTCAGGCTATTTACTACAAGGTCAAATAGTGTAGCTTAAATACTTTGGCCACATAATGAGAAGGTAGGACTCATTGGAAATGACCCCGATGTTGGAAAAGATTGAAGGCAAAAGGAAAAGGGGATGATAGTGAATAAGATGGATAGATAGTATCATGGAAACAATGAATATAAACTTGGGCAGATTTTGAAATAGAATGGAGGAAAGACTGGACAACAGCAATGGGAGAAAACATTGCCCCATACCAAGGTTAGCCTTAGAATTCTGAAAGAATTTTAGTGTACCAACATGGTAGGCAAACCTAGACCTGTCTTGTCAATGTGAGAGTAAGTTGTGGAAAACAATGCATCTCACAGGCAGGTAGAGGTCTAGACAACAATATGAAAGAAGGAAGGTACTACAATAGGTATAGGCAACCCCAATACATCAAGGTTGACCTTATTATATATGTAGTTGTTCTTGCCATTGACAACGTAAGCTTCTTGATGCCAAAGACTTTCATCTATGTCTTTATTTCCTCAGCATCAAGCGCAGTTTAGTAATTGTTTAATAAATATTTTTGGTTGATTGGTTAAGTGCTTGAACTAAGGATTCCACCAGAAGATATATACTTCAAAAAACAGAAACAATGGCCCAATCTTTATCAAAAAATTCCTGGCTACACTCTTTGTGTTAGCCAAGAAATGGACATAAAGTCAATTGGAGAAGGGCTGGTTTTCTTTTTTAAGCACCATAGGGATATATTTAAATATTTTTGCTCAGCAAGAAATGGCGTCTTTGAGGAATTCAGAGAAACATTAGATGATTAGTATGGAGTAATATGGAATAATATCAACAGAAGGAAAAATTATACAATGACCTCCAAATGAAGAGATGTCTAAGAGAAAATATAACTCCTAATAACTCAAAAACCCATGAAGTTTTGGAAAAGAGACGATGAAATATAAACTCCCTGCTCCTGGCAAAGAGTTGGGAATGTTGTCTATATTAACAGATGTAGTCATTGTATCATATCTTTTAGTTTAATGACTTCTTCATCACAAGGAAATATTCAAGCTGAAGAAGGTCAAGTTTTGTTTTGTTTTGTTTTGTTTTGTTTTCCAGAAATGATTGTTATAGTTAAGGGGGAAAGTCATCAATAAAGTTTTTTTTTAATAATTGAAAATTTAGTTCTGAATACAGAAGACTATGCATTGTAAGGTATTACTATTGCTCATTTACATAATGCTTAGCAACAGCCATGACTTTAGAAAGTGACATTGCCTAAATTTCTTTAGTGAATTAATGAGTGTTGTCCTGATTTAGGTGATACTACTGCATATTCAAAATAAAGGGTCAACCTAAGTTTTAGAAATTCATTTTTAATTCATTAGATTGAAGAGCCAAGAATCTTTCGATCAACATTGAAATGAGAAATCTCTCCCACAGGGCCTAAATCAACATTTTAAAGTATGAAAATCCAAGACCTAAAATGCAGAACTCTAATTACCCCCTAACAGACATGTCATCCTACAGGTAAGAAGACTTTTGATGCAATTTTGAACAAACATATTGTGCATACCTATCCCAGAGTTTTGTTCTCTTGTCAGAAGTAACTGTAATATAGATATATCTTGTTTTATTTTATACACACACACACACACATACACACACGCATATTTATATGTTTATATGTATACACACATTATGTGTGTGTATATACATATACGAGAGAGACAGGGAGAGGGACAGAGAGAGACAGAGAGAGTCACATAAAAATGTATAGCTAGAACAACATTCACAGGGACACAGGTCAGGATTTTCACCATTTAAAATTAGATAGATGACACTAGTTTAAGTCTAGCTAGAAATTGTCAATGACATGAAATGAAAGGTTAACAGAAAAGAAAGTATGCCCTGCCCCTTTGACCTCTAAGGTTTAAGGACTAAAATAGACATCACTAAGCTATCTTGGACAAATAGAAGGTGTTGTTTGACAAATCAGCTATTCAATCAGCTTAATTTGACATTGGATCTATATCATATTAAAGTGGGAAACTTTAAGCAGCATTGAAAGAACTTTCAATTCTTTCCTAAAGTCCCTCCCAGGTCTTAATGATCTTCTGATCCTAGGAAGTACTCCTTTAGGGTGTGAACATTTACCATTTTACCGGATTGATTCATTGAGTCATATAACCAGGTTGACTGATTGGCTGCCAGAATTTATTGGTTGTTTTGGCTTTATGTAGGCACAGTCTTAGTTGTAAATGAGATTTGTGCACTAGCACCATGCACCTCTTTTATTTATTCAGGAAAATGCATACTAGTTTGAATATGACTTTGCAAAAATATGTCATAATACATCTGAGGCTTGTTCACATGCAAAGCATCACATTCTAATACTATATCCTTTTTGGCAATTCATAAAAGTCAAGCTTTTTATATGTTTGAATATTCATTTTATATTTCCATGTTATCAAGGATACTAATCCTTTAAAATAAAGATATAAAAAAAGCTCTAGAATTTCTATGAGTCCTACCAAAATAGGCGAAAAGAAATATGTTATTTCTTGGTAGCACCCAGTATTATAGCTCTATGTTTAGTAATATTATTTTGGTTCACTTTGATTTACAGCAAACATGAGTCACTGAATATCCCGTTAATAAAGATTTTTATTTTGTAATAAATATGGACATTTTTGATAGCTTTGATTTAAAACATATGTCTCTTAAAGGCCTAACTCTCTAATTTTCCTACCTAAATGTATTTCATAATCTAAGCAATATACATTCTTTATCCACTTATTTATCCTATGTGTGTTATTAGGCTAATCTCGATGAACAATAGTGGAACTCACTGAGAAGTCTCTATGTTAATTTAAAACTTGATAAAATTACCATGATTCCACACACAAACAGAAACAAAGATATTTTTTTATTTTTGAAAGTGAATTCTTCAATTTGAAATCTACATTAAGACATTATCCACAACGAATACTTTGTTGATAATACATTTCTTCAATTTTTCCCATTTCAATATTTCAATATTTACTACTATGCTTGATACAGATAATTGACAGAGAATATGGTTGAAGCTTTTTTTTTTCTTCCCATGATTGATTTTTCAAGGAATTGTTTAATTGTAACTTATATACAGGAGTTGGTGACTGGTCAGTATGGATGACATGAAGACAGCCAAAGTGCTCTGTTTGCACCCTTGAGATATCAGTAGAAAGTGAGGAAGAACTCCAAGATATTTATTCTGTGGACCACCAGTGGTAAACTTATACCAAGACATGGACAAGAGTTGCATACATTTGTGATCTATAATGTTGAAAAAAACTCCCAAATTGATAAGGTCACAAATACATTAGAATATTAAAGTGTTTAGGGAACAGAGAAGGCACCCTGTAGGAAGATAATCACATC
This sequence comes from Phascolarctos cinereus, assembly GCF_003287225.1. Classification (NCBI taxonomy): domain Eukaryota; kingdom Metazoa; phylum Chordata; class Mammalia; order Diprotodontia; family Phascolarctidae; genus Phascolarctos; species Phascolarctos cinereus. Next base: position 273,553,993 of record NW_027555847.1, on the reverse strand, counting down.
TGGATTTTTATTGTCCAAACTTTTTCAATCATATGGCTATGAAGATGTAGGATGATGTACAAAAGTTACCTACAGAAGACTACCTGTTCTCATCTTGTATTTTAACCAAGGATATCCTTGGGATGTCCATTTCTGGGAGCCAAGATGGTGGGGGATAAAGGTAGTCACTCTCATCCTCCCCTATCAACCTCTGAAAACCCAGAAAACATCCCCAGAAAAAGAACCCTGGAACAACTAAACTAGAAGAAAGATGGGGAATAGCAGTGCAGCAGCCCAGCAAACAGGTCTCCCAGTGCCTCAGCAAAAATAAAGGAAGCAGAACTACAAAGGGCCCCAGGCAGATAAGCACCCTGCAGCATTCATCTAAAAGGAGATGAAGAAAGCAACCTAGAGTCTTCCTAAAGTCCCAGCCTGGCTGATTCCAACCCAACACCAGTTAAGCTGTCAGAACCCTACAGCCTCCAACTGTCAACCAGGAGGAGATTCTGAAACCCAGGTAGCAGAGCAGGCAAACACCAACACCTGGACCTCTCAGTGCCTCAGTGAGGGTGGGGGAACTGGTGGAAATCAGCTCAGAAAACCACCAGGTGCCTCAGCACTCTACTACAAAGGAATCTCCCAGTACATTAGCAGAAACTTGAGAGGCAGCATTGCAAGGAGCCCCAGGCAGATAAATACCCTGCAGCACCCATCTAAAAGGAGCTGAAGAAAGCTAAAGGAAAGGAAAAACAGGCAACCTAGAATTGCCTGAAAGTTCCAGCCTTGCTGATTCTAGCCCAATACAAGGTAAGCTGCCAGAACCCTACAACCTGCAATTGCCAACATAAAAGGCCCCAGCACACAAAGCCAGTGACCAAGACCTAGGTTCCCAACACAAGAAGCTTGGGTCAGTGCCCACTGTTCCCTAGCAGGAGAGCTCAGACTCTTTAAAGGCCATGGAATACCATGAGTAAAAAGAAACATACCATAGATTCAAATTATGAGAAGAGTGAAGATCAAGATAGAAATTCTGAAGAGGACAACATTGTCAACAAACCCACATCTGCAACATCAAAGGGAATATGAACTGGTCTGAAGGCCAAAAAGCCTTCTTAGAAGAGCTCAAGAAGGATTTTAAAGTCTAATGAGAGAGGTAGAAAAGTCCTTAAAATATACAATTGGCCAATTGGAGAAGGACATACAAAAACTAACAGAAGAAAACAATCTGTTAAAAACTATAACTGGACAAATGGAAACTAATGACTCTATGAGAGAGCAAGAATCAGTCAAACAGAAACAAAAAAATGAAAAACTAGATGAAAATATAAAATACCTCATCAGTAAAACAACTGACCTGGAAAATCAATCCTGGAGAGACGATTTAAAAATTATTGGACTGCCTGAAAATCATGATGAAAAAAAGAGCCTGGACAATATCTTTTAGGAAATCATAAAGGAAAACTGCCCAAAAGTCCTAGAACCAGAAGGTAAGATAAACATAGAAAGATATACCACTCACCACCTGAAAGAGATCCCAAATTGACAATGCCAAGAATATAATAGCAAAATTCCAAAATTACCAGATGAAAGAGAAGGTGCTGCAAGCAGCCAGAAAGAAACAATTTAAATATCATGGAACCACAGTCAGGATTATGCAGACGCTTGCAGCTTCTACATTAAAAGACCTCAGGGCGTGGAACATGATATTCCTATAGGCAAAGGAGCTTGGATTGCAGCCAAGGATCAACTACCCTGCAAAAATGAGCATGATTTTTCAAGGGAGGAGATAGATATTCAACAAAATAGGGGACTTCCAAACCTTCCTGATAAAAAGATCAGAGCTCAACAAAAAATTTGATCTTCAAGTACAAAATTCAAGAAGACATAAAAAGGTAAATGGGACAGAAAGATACAATATGGTGTTAATAAGGGTGGACTGTTTATGTCCCTACAAAGGCAGATGACACTTGCAACTCTTGAGAACCATATTGTTACTACACCATGTTAAAGGAGTATACATAAATGGGGTGAATATTAGTTGACTTTCATGTAATGATAAAAAAAAATCCAACCAAATGGGTTAAATGGATCCAAGTAAGTGGATTTGTCTGATCTTAGAAAATGTATTGAGAAAGGAGGAGGCAGACAAGGGTAAATTACATTACAGGAAAAGGCACAAAATCCTATTACAGTAGAGGGAAAGAAGGGAGGGGGGTGAGCATTGTTTGAACCTTGCTCCCATCAGATTTGGCTCAAGAAGGGAATAACATAATCAGTTAGATATAGAAATCTAATTTGACCTATAGACAGTAGGAGGGAAAAGGGGAAAGAAAAGGGAAAGGGATCATAAAAGGGAGGAGAGACTGAAGGAGGCGGCACTCAAAAGCAAAACATTAGTGGGGGGGGAGGAGAAAGGTGAAAGAAAAGCATAAACAGAGGGAAAAAAGGATGGAGAAAAAGACACAGATAGTAATCATAACTGAATGTGAATGGGATGAACTATAATTTTCTTTCTCTTCTGTTGAGTTTTGTTTCCTCTTTCTGATGGTTCCTTCTATTGGTTTTAATTTTTACTGACAACTTCACTAATGTGAAAATATGTTTAATAGGAATGTAAATGTATAGCTTATATCATATTGTATGCCATCTTGGGGAGGGTGGTGGGGAGGAAGGGGCAGAAAATTTTTAAACTCAAAAGCATATAGAAGTGCTTGTTGATAAATCAAAATAAATTAATAAAATAATTTTTTTTTAAAAAATCAAGGATACCCTTGATAGGTGTTTATTAGTGGAGGGAGTTTCTTCATTGGGAGTTCTCATTCTAAAAGAAATCACAAGTCTGTGAGAAGATAAAAGGGGGGTATCTACAACATTTCTTTCTTTTCTTTTTTTTTTTTTAGTGTGTCACCATGGACAAAGAATTAAACACATCATAGCAATTTGCTGATTCTGACCCTCTATGTACTTAACCATACTGGTCCTTGGGCATTACTTATATTCTGCTACTATGATCATATTTTTATATGTAAATATGTATTGATAGGTAGGCAGACAAATAGATAGGTGATAGACAAATGGATAGATAAGGAAATAGATCAATATATACATATATTTATTAAGTGCTTAACATGGCAGGCACTATGGTAAGTACTAGAGCTTCAAATACAAACAAATAAGACAATCTCTACCTTCGAAGAACTTATATTCTAACAGGAGGAAAAAAACACATAACAAGAAGAGTGAAGTGAGCATGGTTGGTACCTCTTGTGAAATGGTGGTTGGAGCTAGGAACTCACCAATCAGCTAAGCAGGCCACAGGGCAGAGAAAAGAAGACTACTTCCAGGGCAAGAAGACCGAGGCTAAGAGATGGAGAAGATGTATAGTATTAAACCATATGCTTGAAATATATTAATATTTTAATCCCACCTTCAAAATAATTATAGAAAGGTTCTAATGTAAAGAAAAAACTGAAATTATAATATATGAAATTCAAATAATTCTATACACAGCTTCAAATTATGCTTGTTTTCCTTGCAAATTTTAAATCAAATATATGTTAAACAGTGGAGATTAACCAGGATTCTTTCATTAACTTATTGAATACAAGGAACTATATGAAAAAGAGCAGACAAATGTGAGAACATGACCTCCAATGAAAATCAAGTCTTTAAGAAATGTGGTCAATTAAGTTGCTTTTGTTAACTTTAATATATACATATATGGGTGTAGACAGAGAACTGTGTTTATCTATATATGTATCTATCTATACATATACCCTAGAGTAGTGGTCATTAATTTTTTTTCATTATGTTAACTATCTTTCAATAAGTTGATTGTCTTGCAATCCTATGTATTTTATTTTATTCATTTGAGAACTTTATTCTAAGAAAAATTATGTAAGGTATACCAGATTGCCAAAGGGGTTTGTGACTCATAAAGAAAAAAAAGTGCCCTTCTCTAGATTTTTGATATATAATATAAAATATCCATCCCAACACAAAATTTAAACTATCCCCCAAAAAACCTTAGTTCCTTTAGGATCAAAGCACCAAGTGTAAATTTCTAGAAGTGCTAGATCCAAACACATAGACCTGCAGCTCAAGGCCTTGTTGGATCAGGGTCAGACTACCTATTCTTTTTTGTGGTAAGGAAACAGTAATATCTAGGTGCCAAGAAACTAGAGGCAAAGAATTTGGGGCAAAAGAATTTTTTCTTATTTTAGGGTCACTACCAATTTAAACTTTTCTTGTTATACTTTGCTTAGAGACTTATTTAAATAACCCAGTGTTAGAGAAAGAAATTGAACAATCCATAAGTGAATACCTAAATTTTAAAAAATCATTCCAGGACCAGATGGATATACAATCAATGATTTAAAACTTGAAATAAAACAAAAAAAAACAATCATTTCCAATATTACATAATTCCAATGTTACATAAACTGTTTGAAAAAATAGAATAAGTTGTCCTACCAAAATGCTTCTATGATACAAATAAAATCTTGAAAATTAAATCACAGAGAATCAAATTTTTTTTAAATCTATAGATAAATATCCTTAATAAATTTTGATCCAATTTCTTTTTTAGACAGAGGAATGGGTTGGACTTCCGATTCATGTGATCAACAAAATGAAGGCCATTTTCTCCAACGACTTCTCAAAGCTCTTCAAAAGAAATGTCAAATATAAAATAACTTGAGCTAGCTTCATGGTGTCAAACTCAAGTAGAAATAGCAACCTGTGGGTCATATATTGGCTTAGAAAAACACAAATTGTTATCTTTTTTGTTGTACTTTTACTTATTTTGTTAAACATTTTCCAATTCTGTTTTAATCTGGTTCCAGCTACATGAAGGAATTTTGTGGGCAGCTGAGGGTTTGACACCTCTGGTCTAGGAAACCTAGAACACAAAAGATTAAAAAACAAAACAAAATATGAACTGATGCCTAACTTGAATTCCTGCAATACTCCCTCGCCTATCACCCACTAAGCTACTAGAAGTGAAGCTGTGCTAGTGGACTGAATCCACAGGCTGACAACGAAATGCAGTACACTCCAGTCTCCCCTCCTTTTTCCAGTGCCGTGGAGATCATTTGCTGAGGTCTCAGTGGCCAGCACAGTGGGAGGAGTCTATGTCAAAATATTTCTTCAGGAGAGTGAAGGAACAGAGACAAGGATCAACCCTACCTCGACCCCCAATCCTCTCAAATGTTTGGAATTCTAAACTCCATTATCCTGGGCTGCACTGACAGGAATGTGGCAGCATTCTCAACTGCAGGAACAGAGAACTGAGGAATAGGGAGACTGGGATAGGACATCATATGCAAAGGGCTGTCGGGCATTCCACAAAGCCTGAGAGAAAGAGCCCAGCATCCAGGTGGAGCTAGTTCTATTCCCCTCAGAAGTCACTTGGAGCAGAGACCTAGGCTAGGGTACCATGAAATTACCCAGCATTTGAGTAGAGAAGAACCTACATGGGGACTGGTCAAATACAATGGCAGAAAGATTTAAAAATGTCTTTTCCTGGAGGTAGGATAAGAGCCTTGTTTTGGTGATAGATGGAACTTAACCTGGTGAATGTCTCTATGGGTGAAGTGAAGTGCTTTTTGAAAGAAGATGAGGTCCTTGTGTGGGGAATTGTTTGGTGAATTTTGTGCTTAAAAAGATACCACTCTTCCTAAATCAGGAAGGAGAGAATTGAAACTACTGGGAGCAAATGGCACCTAGTGTTCCTCCTTCTTCTTCTTCTTCTCCTTCCTGCAGGTGACAGAGAAGACACTTCCCCTTAGTAGGACACTCCCCAATACGTCCCACCACTAATCTACCCCCTCCATTCTTTTCCTATTTTTTCCTCAAAATCTCTTCTTCCTCTTCCTTACTCCTCCTTTTCTCATTTAATTGGGGGTAGAACAAGAGAAAGAAAATAATTGATTCTTTTAAAAAAGAATATTTAATCCCATGAAGAATAGATATGTTTATTCTGACCCCTAGCAATAGCATTTGGTCAAGATCAACATATGCTCATCACAATCATCTGGTTATCTGATCTATGCAATGGAATTGTTTACAATTATTTAAGGGCTGGGAGTGAATATGTTGATTACAAATTCAAGGTTGAGTCATTCAAATCAAGTGTTCAAATGAAAGATCCAACAAAGGACAATAAGCTAGACCTAGAGCTGGGCAGAAGCAGGAGTTAGCTGAATTTTATTTGATTCATAACACAATAGCTCAAGCATCTTCTTGGAACAAAAATCCATCTTTTAAATCCTATCATAACATTGTAATCATTCTGCCAGTTAGCAAGCTTTCTAGGGGTAAAAGTTGCAGTGACTCTGTGATGATTAGCTTTATATTTCTCCTTGCATCAACCAAATGATTGATGTTTCTTTCTTTTTTCAAGGAAAGGGATTTGGAACTGTGATTTCATCAGTGCAGGGAGCTCCAGGTGATGAACTTTCCCCTTTATCAGTGCAGATCAGCAATTATTTCCCCATCGAACAGTACTAGACATATGTCTATATTATTGACCAGCAAACACTTCTATTGATTCTTTTCCACCACCGCCACATGTTTTTACACATATTTAAAAGAAGAAAAATCCAATACCTTTGTGCATTGTCTGAAAGCAGTCAGTCCTATTTGTCTATCATTAATTTTATTTGTCTACAAAAGAATATTTTGCCCAAAGTGATGCCACACATGCAAAATGTTTACAAATCTTTTTGAATTTGTAATTTACATCCATTTGTATCTGTAAATTATTTCTATAAATGTTATTGATTTTAAGTTACATAAACTTATGCTAGAAAGCATCAATGTTTTATTCTTAAATTCTGGGGGAAATTTCCAGTGTTTGTCCATTCAGATAGCTGTAACTTTTTTTTGGAGGGAGAAGTGGTGGGAGCTGCACAGGTTGTTCAGGGAGGACTAGCAGCCTTGATGTGAAGATCTGGTAAGCTTTTTTTAAAGGGGTTGCTTGCCCATCTTTGGTGTCCACCGAGCACTCAATTCTCACTTGTGGCTCCAAAAAACTGTAGCATGAGCAGCACCCACATCCTGGTAAAACAGTTTCAGCAGACTGACTAAACCAAGTTGAGGGTGACCCAAAGGTTACCCAAGCATGTGAAGATTTCTCTGGCAGAATGGGCAGATGAAAACAATTTGTTCCAATCACCATGAGGGCAACTGAAGTAGGCGCTGTGGAATGCTTAGAGTTTGGTCAGACACTAAAGATGCCAAGGTCAGGCAGTGAATACTGGCCATTGGCAGTCATTCTGACTTTTATCACCGGATTTCCATGGCTGTGGAAGAGAGTGAGGCTGAGGACTTTATGCAAATATACCTCATTTAAATCCAATTCACAGGCAGGTCAAGATGTCTCCCTTTTTAATGAAGGACCAACAACAACTTTTGGTTTTACATGCATAATAATTTAAAGAAAGGCCATTCAATTTCTATGATTTTTAGTGTTTTAAGCATAAGTGAATACTGTAACTTACCAAAAGGACTTTTAATCCCTATTGTAATTATGCTACTTTTACTGTTTTGTTAATATTTGTATGGTTAATTATGTGAATAATATTCTAAATATTGAGTCATTCTTACATATTGGTAAATACAATGTGATCATAATGAACATTTTTTTTGAAATTATTGCAGTTGACTGATTAGAAATTTATATAAAAATTTTACATCAATATCCATTAGTGATCTTAGCCTACTTCACTTTTCCCTAGTTTGGATGTCAGGATCATATTTTCTTATAAAAGGTAGGTTTTTTTTCTTTATTCTTGAGGAGATTTTATATTTCATAGAGATTATTTTTCTTGAAAAGTTTGATAATATCCATTTGCAAATTAATCTGAACTACAGTTTTTGCTCCCTCCAACAATAATCCATAAGTAGTTAATTTAAATTTTACTTAATTTATTTTTCTGATTTTGAGTTGATTAAGAAATTTATTTCTTGGCTTTTTAATATAGGTATATTATTATAACTATCAATTTCTTTTTTTATAATTATATTGGTGGACATGTAAGCATATTGCTCAGTTTTTTTTGTTTTATATATTTTTTAAAAACTTAAATTACCTATAGGCTTTTCAGTTATGATCTTTTAAAAAAAAGACATTTTGTTAATCAACTCCTTTAGTTTCATGTTTCTTCTTCAGTTATCATTTTTGAGCTTGTTGAGTTAATGATTGTTATCCATGCTTTAAAAAAATATTCCAGAACACAATAAATCCAGCTCCAGACCCTGATTTATGAATATTTTTGTTTCATATTGTTGGATTCTAATTTTTAACTTATTTGAGTGTCCTTTTCTATTTTCTAGGTGAATTCATATAGCTCGTCTTCATGATTATGATTGTCAAGTGTATTTGCCCCCTCCATCTTAAGTTCTTGAATGATTCCTTTTTTGTTTCCTGCTCTTTTCTTCTTATAGGAACAATGAGTAGTAAACAAGGTGTATAATTCATAATTGTTATCTATAATTAGAGCTATCTGCTTCAGTTCCATTGACTATTATTCTCTTTTCCCTTTTGCCAAATTCTGGTTCTTATTGTTTGCTTCATTCCTTTTAACATTCCCTTCATGAACCAACCTCCATTTTTAAGTTTGTTGCTTTTTTTTTTGCTTTTGATTGTTACCTCCTTGATGCCTGTATTCTTAAACCTCTCTTTCTCTTTTCCATATCCATGTTTCCCTGTTAAGTTTAATGTATTTAATGTGTTTCTTATGTTTGTGTTTTCAAATCTTCTTTTCTAGTTCAGATAAGATTGAAATTCATGTCATGTTGACTCTCCCAGTCCTTCCTTTTTGTTTTATATCCTTCTTTCAGAGATTCTAATTATGAGAAATATTAAATTCTACTTCCTCCTTCATTATTTCCCTGGTATGTTCCCTTTTCTTTCATTTTTTTGTCTTCTTTTGATGTCATTAAACAAACAAACCAAAAAACAACTTCCTAGAGTGCCTCTGTTTTTCTTATTTACTTCTCTTTGTGACACTGGAAACCATTAGGGTGCTTTTCTCATCTCCCATTATTCAAATGTAATCAAGTCATCGTCATTTAGTCCCTTCTAATTGCTTAAGTGATTTAGAGTTATGATTTAAATAGATTTCTATTTATTTGCATTTCAAAGTTTCTATTTAGCTCTGGTCCACTCTTCAGGAATTCTGTAAAGTCATCTACCCCACTATCCCTATACCCACTCCTTTCTCTCTCTCTCTCTCTCTCTCTCTCTCTCTCTCTCTCTCTCTCTCTCTCTCTCTCTCTCTTTCACACACACACACACACACACACACACACACACATACATACATACATACATATACATACACATACATATATATGATGAGTCTTATATTATATTCCAAGACTTTCTCTTCTTTAGAGTAGTTACTACCTAGTCTTCTGACTGCTTGCAATTTTTTTTTATTTGACCTTGAAGCTCTGGACTTGTGCTATGATATTCCTGGCTAATTTTATTTTGAGATTTCTTTCTAGAGATGCTTGGATATTTTCTAGTTTCATTTTTCCTATATTTTAATAAATGTGGGGAGTTTTAAAAAGTGATTTCTTCAAATACTATATACAACTACATACAATCTTATACACACATATGTGTGTATAAATATATGTGTGTGTGTGTGTATACATGCAAACATACATAAGAAAGAAGTAACAAAAAGGGAAATAAATGTGTGCCACAGTGAATAGAGTTCTAGGCCTGGAGTCAGGAAGACTCTTCTTCATGAGGTCAAATTTGGCCTCAGACACTAAGCTGTTCAAGTCACTTAATCCTGGACAAGACACTTAACCCTGTTTCCCTCAGTTTTCTTATCTATAAAATGAGCTTTAAAAGGAAACAGCAAACCACTTCAGTATCTTTGTCAAGAAAATTCTAAATGAGGTCATGAAGTATTGGAGACAATTGAAGAACTATTCAACAACAACAAACTGTAATAGTTGAACACAAGGTAATTTGGAAGATGAGACTACTGGCAAGTGGAAAGGATCAATAAAGGCTTCATATAGAAGGTAATACTTGAAGTACAATTTGAAGGAAGGGAGGGATACTGTGATAGAGGTAAGGGCAAAAGACGTTTTCAGCATGGGAAACAGCAACTGGAAAAGTATAGAATCAAGAGTGTGGAGTGTCATGTGTAAGGAATAGAAAAAAAGCCAAATTGATTGGATCATATAGTATAGAAGGGGAAATAGTATATAATAATGTACAAAAGTAGATTGGTTCCAGGTTGTAAAGGGATTACAAAACAAAACAAGTCATCTAAGCTTTTTCTCAGAGGCATTAGGGAGCCACTGAGGTAGACTGAGTAGAGGAGTTACATGGTCAGGCATCACCTTAAAGAAAATTACTTTGACATTAGTGTATAGGAAGAACTGGAGTAGTGACAGACTTTGGGACATGTCAACTAATCAGAAGGCTGTGGCAATAATACATGTGAGAGGAGAGCCTTGGCTAAGGAGTTATTTGTGTGCATAGAAGAAGGGGTCATATTTAAAATATTTAGTTGCAGAATAAATGATAAAATTTGTCAACTAAATGGATGATATACATTTGTTATGTTATATTAAATCATGTTATATCATATACTCATATATATATATATATATATATATATATATACACACTATTATATTGCAGTTATTATATATCATGTTAGGGCATCTAGGTGGCACAGTGGATAGTGTGTTAGGACTAGAGTCAGGAAGACTGATCTTCCTGAGTTCAAATCTGGCTTCAGACACTCACTAGCTGTGTGACCCTGGGGAAATCCCTTAACCCTATTTGCCTCAGTTTCTTCATCTGTGAAGTGAGATGTAGAGGAAATGGCAAACTACTCCAGTATCTTTGCCAAGAAAACTTCAAATAGGGTCACAAAGAGTTGAACATTACTGAAAAATGACTGAACAACAATATTATGTTATATTATATCATGGTGAAAGATTTGGGACAGGTATATTAATCAGAAGGCTGTTGCAATCATTTAAGCGAAAGGTAATAAGAGTCTTGGCTTAGGGGTTAGCTATGTGAATAGAGAGAGAGGGTCATGATTAACACATTTTGTGCTTAAACTTGTGTGTATATGTAACATGTATGTATACACATATGCATATTTATATTTATTGCTTATATATTTTATACTTATTTCACTATTTCTTATCTACTTGTATTCTCTTTGTTTCTTCTGTAATGTATATGTGAATATATATTCTTTATGCGTCTTTATATATATATATATACATATATATATACATATCACAGAAGAAACACAAAGAATAATTTTGAGTGGATATTAAATAGTGAAATAAGCATACAAATAATAAACATGTATATTTATATAAAGAAATATATGTGTATATATATATATATGAATGTATATAACATATTTCTCCATAAATATGTAGCTTCATATGTATATGCATACATATATGTTTGTTCCTTGTATACTTATTTCACTGTTTCATATCCACTTCTTTTTATCTCTTTATATTACTTCTGTTATATGTGTATTATATTATATAATGTTTATATCTATCTGTTTTTGTCTTTAGTTCTTGTCTTCTCCATGAAATTATCAACTCCATGTGAATAGGGATCTTTCCATGCCTCACTTTGCACAGTGCTATGATAGTAGGGGCTTAATAGATGCCTATTGATGGATTGATTTTACAGTAAGTATTCCATATGGGATGTGAACCTAGATCTTCCTGATTGAGTCCCGTGTCCTATTTACTATATCATACCTCTCCCCCAGGCTCAGTTCCTGATTTTCAATTTTGTGCTGTGGCTAATTACTCTCTTCTTCTATCACTTTTGGATGGCGGCATAAGGCCCTCTTTATTCCAAAACTAGATTTCTGGGATCTGAGTCTACACTCAGAGCACTAGCAGCTTTGCTCCCTGCCTGAATCTTCTGGCCTCAGAATATTTGTCTTAAAGACCTTTTGAAGCATCCTAGATGGAAGTTCTATAGACTATTCCCCTTGAGGCATTCCAATAATAGCATCAGTGGAATCCTAACTGCATGCCTAAGCACCCATAGAGCATTTTGATCTATGAAGTCTGGGCTATCTACCCTGTTATAGTCCTACCAGAGAATAAAGTAATTAAGTAATGAAAAGTAGAGAAAATGCCAAAAAATAAGCTTTAAAAAATATTGTTCTGTGTCCCAATTTTAACCAATTATAAGATTCACCTCAATACTTTCCACTTACAGATAGTGAAAAGTGCCTATAAGTGTTTCAGTTAGTGTCTGCTTAGTTTATAGATGTATTGTTACAGTGCCTTTAATCTAAATCAAGTTTGATTAATACCTTTCAAATATTTCCAAGTACACTTTAGATGTAAAAGCTGAAGAAATCAATAATAAAAAATTATAAAGTAGAAACAAGAAATATTATTTTTCTGATAGCAAATCTATTTGAACTGTATTGTTTTGTATAATCGTTACATTATATGAAACAATTGATAAAAGAATCATATGAGGATAATAATCACAGCTGCCTCTATTTAAGGGGTCCTCCAAATGCATAATATTCAAAGGCTTTAGGATGTTCTCAGGTTTTCTGTGAAGTACTTCACTGGTGTAGATTTATATACATTTTAAGTGTTTTTTTGAAAATGTAAATGTCAAGGAATGTATTTTACCTTTTTTCTTCATAGTTCATTGAGAGCTTTTATTATCAGTATTAGGTGTATGTAAATACATCTTGACAAAACTAAAGTTTTTCTTCGATCTTTGCTGCTTGTGTATGCAGTTATAATTTAGTGTCATTTTGCACAAGATTTAATAAAATGAAGAAGAAAGATTTGAGAAAATGTATTTCCTCTGAAACAAGAATCTAAAGCAGATCCTTGCTTAATCAACACCAGGGATTGGGAAGTGGTATGTGTGTAGTGTGTGTTTGTATATGTGTGTCTGTGTGTATTGTGGTGTGCTAGATTCTGCAAAGACCTATGAACTAATTAATCAACACTTAAACATTCTTTGAGATCTTTGAGGCTCCAGAAAGTTTGACTTTAGTTTCCAGGGAGCCTGAAAATATACTTTTACAAAGCAAGACCCCTCTGACTATTCTTAAGAGTCAATGATATAGACAGAACAGCCTAGGGTTACAGACTGTCTCTTTTAAAAACTACTATGGTTAGCAACTTCACATAGAGGATAAATAAAGTTAGTTACATTCCTTTTGTGTTTTGATACCAGAAGAAGGCAAGCTATATATGACTAAATCAGAAATGTTAATATTATATGCCCTGGAAATTCCTCAGGGTAGATGGAGCTTATGACTGAAGCAAGTAAATCATAAATGTACCTGAAAGTTTGAAAACATGAATGCTTTCAGTATGCTCAAATATAACATTGTATAATTGTAAAATATTTTATCAGTTATAAGAAATGACTTTACAAAGCATTTTACCAATGATAACATCAGCTTAAAGTATAACAAAGTATTGGCAATTAGAGTAGGGTAATAACTTTAACCCTAAGCATAGTTTTACATGAATGAAAGTAAACTTATTGATTGCTTTTTATGTACCAGGCAGTATGCTAAGTGTTGAGGACACAGAAACAAGAAATCCAGATGTATCCTGACTTGAATAAATAAATTTACATTCCAATAGGAAAGACAATAAATAATAGGGAATTAAATTTGGAAGGGTGATGGAACAAGGAGATGGTTTGGAAATGGTTAAGAAATTAGATGACTATCATTGGCTAATGAAAATGTGTAGCAGAAAGATTGAATGTCATAGTGCCATATTATAACGCAGTTAAGGACAAGAAATTATGGAAAAAATCCCAACTATAGGCATATTTTCCCCTTGAATACACAAGGTCACTAGGAAGAGGGGGCTCAAGGTTAAATTAAATTGGCACAAAATATTCCTACCAAACCAAGGGTAACACACACATACACACACACACACACACACACACACACACACACACACACACACCAAAATGTCTGTGGGAAGAGAGGGCTCAACATTAAAACACAAATGTGGTGTGGCAAGGTTATACACCAGACACTGTGATAAGGGCTGTGTCCTACATGTTGGACCAATGGGATACCTTACAAGTCCTAACCTTTGAAGTTTGCACCAATTTTATTTCTGGCAAATGGAGATGGCAATGGAGAAGTTCCTTTGCTCAGCTGTTCTGGTTCATTGGAAGGTGACTCAACTGACAGCTGTTGAGCTAAGTCAAACTTTTGCTTGGCTGCTTCACTGGCTACTCACTGGACTCTACTAATGTTAAAGGCTCTATTTGGCAGTGGGATCTCTCTGTTGGTTCTGATAGATCTCCCCATCCTTACACTTCCTATTTGTTGTTTACTCATTTTCCAGTCATGTCTGACTCTTTGTGATCCTTTTTGGTGTCTTCTTGGTGAAGATAATGGAGTGGTTTGCCATTTCCTTCTCCAGCTCATTTTACAGATGAGGAGCTGGGGCAAAGAGGGTCATGTGACTTGCCCAGGCTCGTACAGCTAGTATGTGTCTAAAGCTGGATTTGAATTCAGGAAGGGTATTCCTGACTGTAGGTCCTGCACTCTATCTGCTGCTCCACCTCACTGCACTTGGGTACTTCCTATAAGAGTATTTATCAATTTAAGATCAGCAGATAATAAACACAAAAGAAACAGATGGCAATTGTGAGGGAGACCAGGAATTGCCTTCCACCTACCCACCAGCTCAAAGAAAATATTTTCATTTGAAAACTACCAGTGAAGAGAAATTTGAGAGATCAATATAATTTCTTTAATATTTCCATGGGGTTCTGACTCACTATCTAGTTCAAAGTTTTTGTTTTTATTTTTGTCACCACATATTAGGAAGTCCTGGGTCATCCTAGCTAACAGGAAGTCATAAAATCTCTGTATATGCTCTGAAGAGCAGGAAGAGGGCATTTCTATCAGTATACATGATCGGAATCAACTTTCCACCCCTCTACACCCACTCCAACAAAAAACCCTCCAAAATTCCCAAGTAATTGCCTACAACACATTTTGAGAATGTCCTAAGTACTACATATGCATAATGGGAGTAGGAGGAGTGGGGGTGGGGAAGAAAGCAGGGAGGTATGTCAGAAATTCTAGATTCCTTCAATCAGCAAATGAAAATAAATTGAAAAGGTCAAGGCAACATATGGAGTGAAAACAGTAGAATAAAAAACAAATAAGACATTCAATATTGATTTAAAAAATTCTACTACAAATACAAAGACTTGAAAACAAAAGAAATCAGAGGCAAGAAAGGGTTTGCAAAGAAAGATATGAAATTTTCTGTTTATCTATGTGTTTGTAAGATTCCAGCACAATGAAAATCAAGTCAACAGGTCTTTATTAAGTGCCTACTATATTCTAGGTACTATGTTAAGTTCTGAAGTTAAATGAAATGAGAAACATAAAGCTGGTGTGTCATTAATTTAATGAACAAAAGGGCAAGTGACTGAAACTCTAATTTCTCTGCCCAACTGCAAAGTAGTGGGACTGTAAGAGGTCCATGATTTTTGGGTCAAATGTTTCATAGTAGCACTTGAATGACTAAAAAAGTCCTTTAAATAGCTTTTAAAAGATGCAAATCTGGTCTCACTTTCTTAACAAAACATGAAAACACTGTTAACTCCAAATATTGGCCAATTTCATGTTTATATTTCTTATGCAAAACATTCATAGTTTGCATCACTCAGAAAATCTCATGAAACCTTGACAGAAAATAACATAGTCATATAAAAATAAAACTAATAATTTTGTTGCTTATCTCAAAGCTTTGGAATAAATTCCACACTTATAGCTTATCCATTATACAATAAATATATATAATAAACCCATGTATAGTGATGATGTCCACATGGAAAACTTTTCTCTGATTGAAACATGCCACCAAAGTAACTATATGAAGAAAAATGTATGCATTATTTTTATACGAAAACATTTAACATGCAAGAAAATCCATTATCATCTATCCTAAATACAACAAAGTAATGCTATCAAATTAAAGAGGGAGTTGCATCAAAACATGTTAGTAATCACTTGTACATGGAGGACATCAAGTTATATTGCTGTACTCGGTGTCACTGGACCTTAGTTCCAATCCCAGCTCTGCCACTTAACTGCCTGTTTGACATTATACAAGTCACTTTACCACTCTAGCTTTCCATTTTCTTCATTTATAAAATGAGAGGGTTTAAGAGAAGACCTCAAAGATCTCTTCCAGCTCTTGCTCTATGATCTTATGATTCTTTATGGCTTCACCAACAAAAAGCTTATTAAACAGCCCCTCCATCTGGTGGCACCTTTCTCCCAAGACATCAAAATATTATTTAGACTTCATAAGTGTAAAATTCTCAATGTACACCACGGAAAAACACAAACTGAAGACCTCAGTCTTGCATCTGCCAGTCACATTTAACCGGTGGATGAAGATGATGTCTAGAAATGCCTTTGTCTTCTTAAGTCAGTATATATCAAGAATATAGATATTAAATTGAAGGCTGTGGATGAGACTAGAATAATGCAGTGTTGAGAAACTGGTATCCTAAAATCAAAGATGAATAAGAAGGACATTAAAGAATTTAATACCTATTAGATACCAGTCTTAATATGAATATTAGAATTGCTATGCATATTGGGGGAAAGAGAACAATAAAAGCCAAGAAGATGCAGATTGATGTGGGTAGAATGAGGATAACTTACAAGAAAAGGTATATTTGTTCAATTTTTATTTTGCTTATATAATAGAGACTTTTGCTGCTTGTGTTCAAATCACCTAACACGGAGGCACACTTATTCAGCAAGAAGATATCCTGCATTTCCCTACAACATGTGGTAGGTTCTTTCAGTTTGCTTAGTAGTCATAGTGAACTATGTTTCAATAGTCTAGGATACTGTTTCTTTAAGAGTACAGCAAAGGTAAAGATCTGAATTCACACAGCACAGATTCTGTGAACTGAACTAGTGAGGAAGGAAACTCTCCCTCCACTCTTTTATACCATACTATACAAGAAATGAACTTGGGGTTTCTGGTCTGGTCTATTTCATTTGTCTCTCTACAAGATTAGATTCAAGAGGATGGAATCCCCATTAATCCTGGAATCAAGCCATAGCAACCTTGGAGTCTGAATTCTAGGTTGGCTGTTGCAGCCAGCCAATCCAGATGGAAAGCTCTGAGAAGCAGGGTACTTGGGACTGAAACCCAAAAGGAAGTTTGTACTTGGAACTTTGGATTGTGCTATAAAGTGACTGAGCTGAGCTGTGAACTTAATCCCCTCTCTAGAGTATGAGGGGTGGGAGTGAAAGTGAAGAGGTAGAATTATGCCCACAGATGTTGGGAGGATTTTGTATGTTTGATCTTATATACCTTTGAAGTAAATATCATTTTATAAAAGCTAACGCAATTATTAAGTGGTTAAATGGAACTAGGATGCAGGGGACCTCCTATAATTGGAAGAACACCATTGGTGGAGGCTGGAGCCAATGGCAAAGAGCCTAAAGGAGGGGTGGACTGTAATACACCTGGCCTTTAAGTAGTGGGCACCAAAGTAATCACAATATACTTATATTTTATATTCATATTTTAAGTGTAATGTTCAAATTGCTGAACCACTGCACTCATTTCACTTGCCAGCAAGGTTATGCTTAAGATTCTACAAGCTAGGCTTCAGTAATATATGAACCAGAAATTATCGGAAAAGAAGACCAGTTTTTGAAAAGGCAGAGGAACTAGATACCAAATCACCCACATTTGCTGGATTATGGAGAAAGCAAGGGAGTTTCTGAAAAAAATCTACTTCTTCATTGACTACATTAAAGCTTTTGACTGTAGGTCACAACAAAATATGGAAAGTCCTTAAAGAGATGGGATTATCAAATCATCTTACTCTCTTCCTGAGGAACTTGTAGGCAGGCCAAGAAGCAACAGTTAGAACTGAACATGGAACCGATTGGTTTAAAATTGGAAAAGGAGTATGACAAAACTGTATATCATCTCCTTATTTATTTAATTTATTTGCAGAGTACATCACAATCATGTGAAATGCCAGACTGGATAAATCAAAAGCTAGAATTAAAGTTGCTGGGAGAAATATAAAAAAAATTGGGTGTGCAGATGATACCACTCTAATGACAGAAAGTCAAGAGGAATTAAGGAGCCTCTTGATAAGGGTGAAAGAAGAGAGTGTAAAAGCTGGCCTGAAGCTTAACATTAAAAAAAAAAAACTTAGATCTTGGCAAATGGTCCCATCACTTCCTTGCAAATAGAGGGAGAAGAAATGGAAGCAATTTCAAATTTTATATTCTTGGGCTTGAAGATCACTGCAGATGGTGACTACAGCTATGAAATTAAAAGACACTAGCTGCTTAGAAGTAAAGATAAATCAGAGCAGCAAACTAAAAGGCAGAGATATCATTTTCACAACAAAGGTTTGTTTAGTCAAAACTGTGGTTTTTCCCATAGTAATAGATGGCTGTGAGAGTTGGACTATAAGAAAGCTGAGCATTGCAGAATTGATGCTTTTGTGGTGCTAGAGAAAACTTTTGAGAGTCCCTTGGACAGCAAGGAGATCAGATCAGTCAATACTTAAAGAAATTGATTCAGGCTATTCACTGGAAGGTCAAATACTGAAGCTGAAGATTAAATACTTTTCCACACAATGAGAAGACAGGACTTAATGGAAAAGACCCTGATGTTGAGAAAGATTGAAGGCAAAAAAGGGGGGACAGCAGAAGATGAGATGGACAGATAGTATCATGGCAACTTGTACAGCCTTTAAGAAATAATGGAAGATAGAAGGGTCTGGTGTGCTATGGTCCATGGAGTCACAGAGTGTTGAATACAACTGAACAACAAAAAATAACAAATAAAAGTTATGCTTATATATAATCAGAATAACTATTATATACTTATGTTTTAAGTTATATAAGTTAAATGTAAATTATGTTATGTATGTAAGTTATATTTATATTTTCTCTACCAAGGAGATTGGCAT
Source organism: Phascolarctos cinereus (assembly GCF_003287225.1). Lineage (NCBI taxonomy): Eukaryota > Metazoa > Chordata > Mammalia > Diprotodontia > Phascolarctidae > Phascolarctos > Phascolarctos cinereus. The sequence continues at coordinate 273,534,990 of NW_027555847.1, read as the reverse complement.
TTGGACTGGAAAGAAGAGACAAAATATAACTACGAATAAATTGATAGCCTGTATCAACATTACTATGGATTCAGGGATGAATTGTGACAGTGGTACTAAGATTTATGGTACATTTAAGTTCCTCGTGACAAATTCAGAGAAATTTGCTTTGAAAGAAGTAGAGGAATACTGTTGAAACAAAGTCCTCTTCTTGTGTCATTACTGGACCTAAAATCCATACACAGATCTATCATACACATGATGGTATACAACTCTTCTAATTTTTCTATTTGATATAAGGTAAAGATAATAGCAATGACCAATTTGTTGACCAGGACTCTACATATTCAAGAGGAATCACAGCTGAATCCATGATTTAATAGTTATTTAATTTTCCTATTCAAAGACAAAACACAAAATGTAGAAAGTGATTTAAGAGAATTATGAGATTATTTTGAAAAAGACCCACTATCCATATTCTCAGCAATCTACATCAACCTTAAGCTGACACTAAGCTAGAGATGTCAGAGGTGGGATTTCAGCCCAGTTCTTGACAAGTCAAGACCTCTATCCACTCACTGTTCTACTGTGCTACTCATTTTTTAAAAGGACTCATAAAAATAATTTGAGCATAATGTTTGATTGAGTTGTTCTGTTTCACAAAACTTGTGAAAAGAAATAAAGCAAACTAATATTGTATTCATTTCAACTTTATTCATGAAAGGAAAATTGCCTCCCTAGTTAAGATGGCCTCTGATTTATTCAGGCTTTCAGTGTCCATTGGCTCCTAAAGTTTGTTTACAAAGTATTTATAGAAAAGTATTCATAGAATTTATCATTTGTAGTTTTTGAGGTCTTCAAGATTCTATAAAATGATAGTTAAAAGAGATTGCACACATCTAGGTTTTTGTACTGAACAGTCTAAATAGCAAATATTTGTATATAATATCTAAATTTTAATTCTAATATTTCAAGAGGAGGCAAGAGTATACTGTTGCTCTTGAGCAAGATATGGCTGAACAGCTATAGCGGTTTTAAAATGTTACATGACAAATAGCTTGAGAGAACTACTTGTCAGCAATCATGAAAAAAGACTTTGGGCGTGCATTGTTCTAATGGGGATGTAAGACTTGGCTTCCTTGGTGACTGTACTGAAACCTGAATCTGCTTTTAATAATCCTTTACCATTAGAAGTATTTGGCTCACAGTCATTAAAGGATTGCCAAATCAGATTTGCCTTTCATCGTCCTCTACTTTTCTGAGCTGACAGTACTATATAAAGGAAGCTACTCATTAGCAGTTGTAAAACAATGCATAAACTAATTTATCTGGTCATCACATAATATTATTGCTAGTTTGTTGCAATCATTTTGCTGTGCAAGCTCACTGGTTTAAAAGAACGTTTTCTTCCTCTGCAGAAGGGCAAAGTACTTAATACTTTAGACTCTTATTATGCTAGGGAAATCTCATTAATTCAGTTTATACAAAAGAATGCATATCTGACCACTGTGTTTAGCATCTTCAGCCTCTCTATTTTGCAAATAAAATTATAGTAGTATACAGACTTTCCCAAGTCCAGATCATGTTTAATTCCCATCAGTCTGATTATGTAAGGTCAAATATATTATGACATCCTTTTTTTTTTTTTTTTGGCTAGGCAATGGGGTTAAGTGACTTGCCCAGGGTCACACAGCTAGTAAGTGTTATGTGTCTGAGTCCGGATTTGAACTCAGGCCCTCCAGAATCCAGGGCCGGTGCTCTATCCACTGTGCCACCTAGCTGCCCCCATATTATGACTTCCTTACTTAGATTTTGAAAAAGTATTATAGTATAGTAACATATGATTGAACCTAAAATTCATATAACCAAGATAAACAAAGAAATTTGATCATGTTAGCTATTTTAGTAACTGATATCAATATACAATTAATTCTGCCAAAGAAATAGTGATCCATTTGTAAAACAACCAAAACAACAGAGATGGATTCTAATGTGAGGTAGTTCCCAGAAACAGACAAATATAATTCTAGTCTGAATCAAACACTTTGGTCAAGAGTTTCCTAGGTATTTTAACCTTTAAAATAATAATTCTTAAATAATATCAATGGTTTATAATACAGGATGAGTCAAAGTCTTCTCCCTAAACAATTAAACATCATAAAGGTATACATAAAATCATCAATTTATGAAGTAGACTTCAATCATTTAAAAAGAGTAATCTACTTTTTCTTTGGGCAATGAGGACTTCTGAGTACATCTGCTTATAGATTTATATTAAAATCCGAGGGGAGAAATATCTTTATGGGTAACTCTTCTTAATTACATGAACAAGATAGAAGACAAATCACTTTCTCCAATTCATATAAACATTATAACATTAAAAAAACACGAAGAAACTTGCACAAGTTATGCACCACATGTAGAATAATTAAAGCCAGATCCATAGGAAAAAGAAGAAATCCTAACAAGTCAAAATTTTTAAGAATTAACACCAGAGAATGTTAATCCTCAATTAAAGCACTCACTCAGCACCTGCCCCCAAGACCAGGAAAAGCTACTCATAGATTTTCAGAGAGGCCTATCTTGGGATCTCTCCCTGCTGCAGAAACTATTCTCCACTAGTCCTAGCACCTCACAACACACTTCACAAACAGTGGCAGACATTGATTCTGTAGCAATGTGAAGCCAGAGAAGAGGAAGTCATGGGCTTTAAAACTGCATTTTTTGACTAGATTAAGTGACTTCCTGTCCTGAGGCTGCACAAACTCTATCCAACCACCCCAAAACTTCTTGCCCCAGAAGAAACAACAGATATTCATTCTGTCCAACTACCTAAATTAGGCAAGAAGAGGAGAAGGAATTAGGTGGACTGGGAAGTTACATTGGATATAAAAGAAAAGCAACTAAAACCCAGCTGTGTTTCTAGTTCTCTTCTCCCATGGGAAAGGACCCAGGCAGGCATTCCCTATATCTCCCAAGAAGAGATTGAGGCTAACTTTTAGGCCAGCCAGAGGAACCAGTCAATTGGTAATGGAAGATAGGAATGATATAGGTATGCATGACAGTTTGAAATATCAAACATTGCTCACAGAGTTCTAAACAGCCTCTCACTCATAATGCCACCCTACTTTTTTACCTCTCCTTCTACACTGACTGCCCTCTCTGACCTTAGACCTGTAAGTCTCTAAATAATGACCCATGATCTAAGTCCTTGATTTAGTTGGCCATTCCTTCCATGGGGTGGAATGGAAAAAAAAATTATCAAATGATTACTAGTTGCCAAACACTGTGTTAAGTATTGGGATTACAAATAGAAAGGCTCTCAAATAGTTAGTTCTCAAAGAGCCCATATTCTCATTAGTGGAAACAATCATAAAGAAAGGTTCATAGGATTCAAGGCTTCATAGAAAATGGAAAAGTGGGGCAGCTAGGTGGCGCAGTGGATAGAGCACCGGCCGTGGATTCAGTAGGACCTGAGTTCAAATGTGACCTCAGACACATAACACTTACTAGCTGTGTGACCCCGGGCAGGTCACTTAACCCCATTGCCTAGCCAGAAAAAAAAAAAGAAAATGGAAAAACAAGGTGATATTTAGACTGGTAGGAAAAGTGGCATGGCAGATTTAAACTGGTAGGAATAGAAGTATGGCAGGTCAAAATAGGGGAGCAGAAAGTCCACATACAATGACTCTCAGGAAAGAAATAATAGGTCCAAGGGTCACAGTGGAATGAGACTCTGTGTTACCTCTGTTACAGGTAAAGAAGGTTTGGGAGGGTGATTCATCTAGGAGTGGGTGTTCAGCAGCTGGTATGCATTAGGGTATGAACATTCAAGTGGGAGGAGGAGAAAGTTCCCTATGACTATTTTTGTGTTTGGACTGGAGAGGGAAAAAATAAGGTCTCTGGCTTTCGTCTGAGCAGATGTTGGTACCCATCTATCTTTATAATTGTAGTGGGCATCTGGATAGTTTACCACAGGGATTCAATGAAACCCCAGATTTTTTAAATCTATTTTCTCTCTAAAACCAAACATTATATGGAAGTGAGGCTGGCAGTCTTCTTTCTTACTTCTGATGCTCCCAAAATCAAAGCAGCATGAGTGTTCATGCCATTCATATAGCTAACACCTATCAGAGTCAACGTTAACATTTCAGATACAAAGGAAATGGTAGAATCAGGTGAACAAATATAGAATAAGGATAACAAGGTCTCGTAGAAAATGAAGCAATGGAAAGTTAAGGGATCTCACACAAGCTTATGAATTACTTTTCTTTGCATTCTTGCTTCAAATTGATATTTCATTTTCTGTAAATTCTGAAGAAGATTGTTAATATCTGTTGATTTTTAATAGGGTTCATTTTATTTAGAAAAAAAAATCATTCTATAATTCTAAGCAGTAACTAATGAGACATTTACATGCAAAGTCTGTTTAAAAAAAAAAAGGCAACCAGTGTCATCATGCCTGACTTATAGATTTTTCCGCCTGCTTCTCACATGTGCAAAGTGGCCTTAGTTACTTGCTATATACCCACTTTTCAAATATTCAGGCTTCTATCAAAATGACGAGTTAAAGTACATACTTCCAAGCTACATTTGTTATTCAGATGCCTTAAAATGCTCCATGTCTAATTCGGAATGTTCAAGTTATCAAACTTAGTGACCAAGACAAATAGACAAGGAAAAAATATGCAATTCCAAATTTTGATTTACAATAGAATTATAACCACAATGCAAAATGAACCAAGAAGTGAAAATGTTTTGGTATAATTTACTAGCAGCCTTTATAGTTTTAAATACTATTCTTGCACAGTTCTAAGCTCCTATTGGAACTTAGAACTTTGGTTCTGGTTTTATTTCTATCATCAAATTTTATGTTATGTCTAGATCTATTCTAATTTGTGGACAAAAAAAGATGATTTACAATAGTATGGTAGAAAAAGTAATAGGAGTTAGTAAACTTGTGTTCATATCCTACCTTCTCCAATTATTAATTATGTGGCCTTGAATCTCAATTTCTTCACCTGTCAAGTAAACTGTTAGATTTAGATTATTTCTAAAGTTCATTAAAATGATGACTTTCTGAAGTTCAATGCTTTTCTATGTCACATTCCTCTCCAGTATTATGTAAAGTCCTAGAGGGCGGAGATTGTCATTTAAAAAAAAATTTATATTCCCCAGTAGCTAGAAGAATGTCTTACACACAGTAGCAAGTAATAAATGTTTGTTGAATTTTGAATGAACTAATTTCATGAAATACCTAGTCATTTTATCTCACAGTATTCAAAATGAGGATAAGCAAATAGAACACTATAACAATAATTGCAGCTTATGTGTTAACATCCATTGCAAAGAACAAAAAAGTAGAGAAATCCTGTGAAGAACTTGGCATGATCCTGAGAAGAAAGTTAACATACAATTTGTTTCTTGGCAACTTCAGTGGAGAAGTGAGCATAGAGTTGTTGACTGCTCAGAAGCCTCATATTTATACATCTTGAATACTTTCATCATGAAGACATTTGTAATTTATAGGGTGTAGAAAACAATGTTTATGGTCAAGGGTATGACTAAACCCAAAAACCTAATCCATCTGTTATCCTTTCATATAAATATATGCAAAATCACCTCCATTTCCAATCAATCAAACAGAAAACATTTATAAATTGCCTAGTGTGTGTCAGGTACTGCTGGGTTCTGTGGATCAAAATGAGAGTGAAATAATTACTATTCAAAAGTATCCTACATTCTAATGGGGAAGGAGAAGTACATATATAAATATGTACAGGATTCATGTAAAATGAGTAAGTCCAAGTTAATAAAAAAAAAAGTAGCTAAAACTAAGGTAGTTTGAAATCACATTTTCCAAAGATGATGCCTTTTTATCATTCCTCATACAAAAGTCATCAATGATGTTATGATGTAACCCACCATTTGCCTCTCCATTGCAATTTGGGTGGTCCACAATGTTTATTCTTCTGAGTTCAATGCTTCACAGTCATATAGCATGACAAGCACACTATTGGCCCTAAAAAGATGGATTTTTGTTGCAAGAAAGATAGCTTCATTTAACCAAAAGTCAAAGTAGATAGCAAATTAAAACAAAAGATTAAAATAAGAAGTTTTTTGCAACTAAAAACAGCTATAAGGTAACCTTCTCTCCCCATGAAATATGTTTTTAAAAATGAATAAAAGACACTTGTTTAAAAATAGGCTTCTGAGGAAAACTTTAGGGAAGAGTAAAATGCAAGACAATGAACCTTACAAAATGACCAAAAATTATTTAGGAGAAAATGTTGAGAGCTTGATGCTAGATCAGTTTAAGGTAATCTTGGGGCTAGAGTTAAAATCCTGTCTAGGACACAGAGTCTGCATGACTGTAGGCAAGTAAATACACCTCTTTTCACCTCAGTTATTTCATTTGAAAACTGAAGAGTTAGGCTCAGGGGTGGAGAACCTGCAGCCTCAAGGGCACATGTGGCCTTCTAGTGTGGCCCTTTGACTGAATCCAAATAATCCAACTTGAAGTTTGGATTCAGTCAAAGGCTGCACTTAAGGACCTAGAGGGCCACATGTGGCCTCCAGGTTACAGGTTCCCTACCCCTGAGCTACATAGCCCCCAAGCTCCTTTCTAGATTTATGATTCCATGAGCATTTTCAGATGATACAAGAAGAAAGACAACATACTGAACATGGAAGAAATTGGGTGGCATTTTTTATGATAATTTTTTTTATTAAATACAATAGTGAGAGTAAAACTGACATATCTACACCTTTTTACCTTAGAATAACAATGACACATGACAGGTTGAAGCAAGAAAGAGTGGTTAGATTTGACCAGATGCACACCAGAGCAATTTCTGTCATAGGTTATACAATATTATCTGAAAGTTGTATTGATACCATTTGTTTTTACTATGAATTCATTTACTAATGTGTACCTGCTACATTTCTCTGTCTTCCAAGCTTTCCATTGCACCAAAGTCTAACAAAGAAAAAAAATAAAACAGTTCACCAATACCAAATGATATATGGATGGCATATGCAGTATTTCACAAGTACGGCCTCTTGCTCATGTCACTTCTCAAATGCAAGGAGAGCAAGAGAGTTTCTAATTTCTTCTGTGGAGTCAAGCTTGCTCATAATAATAATACAACATTCAGTTTTATCATTCTTTCCATTTACATTATAGAGTAGTCATATGTACTTTTTTCCTGATTCTGTGTACTTCACCCTGTAATTGTCTGTCTCCCCATATTTCTGAGTTTTTCATTTGTCATTTCTTACTATACATTAATAATCCTATATTACATATATTTACCACAATTTCTTCAGTCACTTTCTAGTAGATGGATACCCACTTTCTTTTCTGTCAAGTCACTTTCTTTGCTAATCAAGTCAATAAATATTTATTAAATGCTATGTGCCAGCCACTGTACTTAGCACTGGGAATAAAAATACAGGTAAACTCCCTTGCCCTCAAGGACCTTAAATTCTAATGAGAAGAGATAGTACATTAAAGGAAATTGAAAAAAGGGAGGGAAAAGATGAAGGTAGTGGGGTGGGGAATATAACATGGAATGTCCGCAGTCAGGAGCGTAGTGTGAAGAAGAATGAAGATGTGATTGGCCTATACCTACTCCTTGAAATGGAGGCTCTTTAGGAACCAGCCAATCTCTCTCTTTCTCTGTCTCTCTCTGCATCTCTGTCTCTCTTTGTCTCAAACACACACACACACACACACACACACACACACACACACACACACACTAACACACATGCATACACACTTTCTCCTCCTACATTGTTCCTAAACTGCTTAGTTTCTAGCTACTATCCTTAAGAGCCCAGGGGGAGAGAGGAGGCAGTAGCATACCTGGGACAAAGCCTAGTTGAGCAATTGCATGGCACAGCACACGTGATGTATTCTTGTCTTCTTTTTCTCTCCCAGCATTATCATGGCATGTTCAAGACATCACTATTACTGTGACCTCTGGGTAACAAGTATTTCTGACATGCTGAATGTCCCCAGCAACACCTACAACCTGACTGCCTAGGAGGTGAAGGATGTCATTCATAATTGCTACATCAATGTAAATTAAAAGATCACTAAAATCAACTCAAACTTTTAATGACTGAAAAACTAATAACGGTCCCAGAAAACACATAATACAAACCCTTGTAGAGAGGTAGGGGACTACTAGGGTAAAATATTGCATACAGTTCTAGCACAGAGGCCAATAACAAATGCTGTTGGGACTCACAGGGGCTCAGGGTAGTCCTCCCTCTAGCCCTGTATCTGCATACCAGATCCATTGCTAAGCAAGCCTGACTTCTCATTATGTGAAAGTGACATCTCAGTTTTCACATTAATTGGCTTGTCATGCCTTTATTGCAGGGAAAATTCTGGTTTTGGTTATAGTCTAGAGTTTCTAACAAAAAAAAAGTAGGGGAAGAAAAAGTACATTGTACACATTGTATAAACATGAATTGCATAATCAATATATCCTTACATCCACATTAAAAAAAGCAATGTTAAGCAAAAAGGAAATTATCACCTATAATATAGAATTTACCACTGCTAGCACAATTAGTTGAAAGACTGGTTAGTATTCAAGGCTTATTAAGGTATGAAACACTTTTTTGCAAGGCTACTGATTAGGCTTCTCTGTAGTGGTCTCTTGATCTCTGATGCCAATTCTTGGCACTATCCCACTTAAGTTTTTGCTTAAGCATTCTCTTTGATGTTTTTTTTTTCCCTGCCATAAGTCACTACCACTCCAGGGGAAGCCATTGCTGCTACCTTGCTGATTAGGAATGCTGACATTGCCTCTGATGAAATCCAGGCTTTACGAGTTCTTACAAGACCCTATGCAAAAAGAAATAAGACACAAAAGGGAGACAGACCTATCCCAGTCACTAACTTGTCTAGGCAGGGCATGTGCTGAGGGCTTGAAGCTTGATAGGCTGAAGAAGACTGCCTACTTGGTTCCTCTGGACAGCTCAAAGAATTCTTTTGAAGCCCAAAAGAAGAGAGAGAGTTGAGGGAGATTTCTATCTCTATATCTATATATATTTGTATATATGTCTATATAACTATGCATATGTAGATAAAGATACAGGTATCAAAATATTCTCATAATGATGTTGGCATACACATCAGAAGAAAATTAGGGGATTCAACATGAATAGGCAAAGTCTATCTGTCCTCTCTCCCTTCAGATTCCATAAGCTTACAATGAATGGTAACGGAACATGTTTTAAATGGTGAGGGGGAGTGTATTCATTCCACACTGTTAGATATGGCTATTGTATTGTGTGCTCTTGCTTAAACGGTTTTCTTTGTAACAAAAAAGGGTTCAATTTTGAGGATGGTTAAAGAGAGGTTGGTACTTGCAGGAATTAGAGAGATGTATAAACAGAATGAATTAATAAAAAATATTTTAAAGTATTTGGCAAATAGAACAAAATGCACTACCTCTTTTGTACTGTTGAGAAGAGCCAAGTCTATCAGAGCTGGCCATGGCACAATGTTGCTGTTACTGTATACAGCATTCTCTTGATTCTGCTCACTTCATTCAGCATCACTTCATGGAAGTCTTTCCAGTTTTTTCTGAAATCTGCTTTAGTGAATGATTCTAAATTTTTGGATACCACAAAATTCTATCTTTTTCACACAAATATTCTCCTGATGTTGCTCTAAGGCTGTGAATTAAACAATACCATAATTTCAAAAGAATTAAAATGACAAGTAATTGAATGGAAATTTAAAAGACTCAGGATGAGAATAAGTATGAATTGAATTTGGACTTGTGATTTCAGTGACATAGTAAACTCTTGGATGAGGAAATTCCCTCTGCCAATGTAATTCATCATCTCTGCAATTTATGTTTTTCATGAATTTCTTAGGATGCAGAGCTTACATTATTAGCTCAAGGTCATACAGCTAGGATGTATCTGAGACTTTTAACCAAGTCTTTCAGATTCTGAGACACAAACTTTATCTACTATGCCATACTATTTCTCACTTACAAATTCTGACTTGTGAGCATGAAGACAAAAAAGATAACTCCAAGGACAATATAAACAGAAAAGAAGGTGGCCTGGTCACAGAGGGAGAATGGTAGAGAACATATGGACAGTTAGCTTAAGATTAAGTGAGACAGAGACATGTCACTAACATCTTGGTGAAATGCTCTGTGAAGATTTATGGAGATATATGAAAAAAAGTCACATAGAATGAGATGGTGTAGAGGGGTTTCAATCTGCACTGGTGGAGGAATCCCAAAAAGCGCTATTCCTTCAAAGTATTTGGACAAGAACTTCAATGACAACATGGACAGCTGGGCCCTCCAATTCTTAGGTTCTGTGATTCTGTAAGATATTTATGGAAATACAGTCTTAAAAGGGTGGAAAGGAAGATTAATAAAAAAAAAAGGAGTGCCATGAGGGTGGAGAGAGAGGAAGATTTCAAAAAGAAAAAAAAAATAGAAAAAGGGATGTGTTAATCTCTTTTCCCAAAAGTAAACTCAATCAAAAAAATCAATAATAACCCTTAGATGTCTCTCTGAAATCCATGCTGTCTATGGTATCCTACAACTCCAACTGTTATTGGTGGTAGTAGAGTGAGTTCTCAACTGAAGGCTGAGATTTGAATCTGAAGGTTAAGGGAAGATATATCAGCCATATTTCCCCAAGCTTATCTATAGTGATCTATCTAAATAAATGCAGTGAACCATAATCAGTATAGAAATAATTGAAGTGACAAATATTTTCAGAAAGATTTAGAACATCCAATCCAAAAAAAGGATCAAAAAACAGAAGCAGAATATTAACTCATTCCCAAATTCTTCTTGAGTTCTTTACAGCAGCTCAGAACACTCAACAGCATAAACTGTACTGTTAGTGTAATAGCCCACAGCAACATTTATATTTCTGGAGCCCCTGAGTAACACTTGATCTTAGTTTTAACTGGATATTATTGTACCAGCAAAAAAAAACCATTTAGCTATTCTTGGGGAAAATTATCATGTAATTTCCCATTCTATTTAAGATGTCTATTGTAAGACGAAGCACTCAAAGACACTGATGGATGTGTATGAACTAGCCAATGATCATATTAGAATCATTAACTACTATTACAAAAAGAATCAGACCCAGAGTTGGCAATAAAAAAGGATATCCCTTTAAAAAAACTTATTTTATGTTTAATAGGTATGTATATGCAGAGCCGATGTCAGATTCCACACATCTTAGAGAGGGAGGTGAAGAGGGAGAGGGAGAAAAATTTAAAATTCAAAAGTTTATGGAAGTGATTGTTGAAAAACTAAAAATTAATTAACTAATTAAAAATAAAAAAACTTATTTTAAACACTTTGCTTTTAATTAAGTATATTTTAATGGAATTAATGAATTATATTTCATCACCCATATTTTGCCATGTAGCTGTTTGAAACTGTTAACTCCTCATCATATAGTATATCCTAAATTTAGTGGACAGATTCCTCTAAATTTAAAGAAAAACATCAAATACAGTAAATTATTCTATCCTGGTGACTATTATATATGTTGAGATGGATTTAATACTGATATAAAATGCTGACTGTTTTTAGATGTTTACATATTTTAGCAATTAAACAAGGATTGTGAAGAGGAATGTACACACCATTCTCAATTTCTATATCTCTGTAAACTGGCTCTTTTTTTTCCTTTTAACAATAGGTTAAAAAAACCAGAGATGACTGGGTGTCTATCATATCACAACATTCATCAAAGGAGCAACAACAACAAAAAGAAGACAGCTGGATTTCAAAATAAGCCTTCCATACCCCAACCTCCAATCATTTTCCAGGTAGGCTTCTTTGAAATTTCACTCTACTGTGCAGTAATAAAAGGCAAGTTGGAACAGATGGTTCCTGATGCCATGTACTGACATGAAATCATCATATAAGTTTCCTATTGGTAATGTTGCTATGCTATTTATGTTGTAGATTAGCATTTGTCATATGGATGGCACAGTCATTGTTTCCTTATTAAAATACCAAAGGCATCTGGCTACATAGAATTAGGAATGCATTAGATGTACTGCAAAAGTCAACACCAGATTTTTTTGCTCACAGAGTAATACAGTTGTGAACAAAAGTTGAATAGGATCCCAGATAGGACAATAATCTAGAATCCTATCTTGGCCTAGAGGCACCTCCCACTATGAGCATAGTTTATTCCTGAAAAGAAGCCATGCTAAATTTTCCCTAAGTAATCTCTTTTCTATTGTATTATAGCTGTTCCTAAGGTACGTTTCAATTATCTTTTATCCCTAGTCGGTCTCTACTCTTTTCACTGAGCCAGAGCAAGAGCTACGGAAGAAGCATAACTCAGTGGTATAACCACCAAAATTATGAATCAGCTCCCCAGGTCTGTTTCTTCCCAAAACTTCTTCTTCCAGCATAAAACAAACAAACCAAAAAACAAAACAAAATGAAATTACCTTTTCCTCTCATTCCTGTGGTAATACTTAATCCAGGAACATAATGTAAGTTAGGTAACATTTGTCTTCGAGCTCTTACTACTTCCTATTTTGGTATCACTCACCTCCCTTTCCCCTTTCTCCCAATCTCTCCCTCTCCTGACAAAATCCAATGAGTGGTCCCACATAGATCTAAAGGACTTTCCTCTCAAGGGTATTAATAACCTATGCTTTAGCTTTATTCTCTATTATCTCCCTTTCAATTTTTTTTGTCCCATATCCCATTTTCTATGATATTGAAATACAATCTAATAACTTGTCTATTAAAGCCTAATAATGGTTTAATGTGCTACCATTTCTAGAAAATTTACATTTTCATGAAAGAACATTTGATTAGAAACCTCTTAATGGGAAATGTTACTGAGGGTTGAATTTCCAATCTAGTAAAATAGCCAGGAAGGTAGTTATTTGGAGGTAGGTGGAACTTGTTCTGATGTCCCTCAAATTGCACCATAAAAGCAGGTAATCTACCTGTCATGTTTTAGAGTTGATGAAGATACACTCCTAGGCATTGATTTGCCATAGCTGGATAAGAGGTAATCTGAACTGGCCCTTTCTGCAGCTATTTCATGATTTCTTTTTCTTTAACAGAAATGTCTTCCTTGAGGCAACTTAAAGAAATCTAGAAAATCTAATGGAAAGAGGGAACCCCCTGGAAAGTTTGCTGTTGGGACAAAGCACACAAAGATCTGGGGACAGTATAAAATTCAGGTGGGCTACAGGGTAGCTATTACAGTAATCCCAGTGAGAAGGGATATGTGTTTGAACTACGGAGGTAACAACAGTGAGATGGAATGAAAGGAATAAATGTGAAAGATTTTGCAGAAATATGATTGACATCATCCCCATATTAGATAATAGGGAGTGAGAGAGAAAGGAGAAATCAGAAAATCTCCAGGGGTTCAAGAATGGTATGTGGTCAATCATTAAAGAAAATCTAGATAAATGCATTATAATACTGCCATTTATTCTCTAGAATTCTTTCTGTGACCTGAATTTTCACCAGTGGCATTGAGAATAGCTCGATGGAACTTAAATTAGGAAGACTCATCATCCTAAATTCAAACCTGGCTTCAGACATTACCTGTATGACCTTGGGCAAGTGGCTCAACCCTGTTTGCCTCAGTTTCCTCATCTGTTAAATGAGGTGAAGAAGGAAATGGCAACTGACTCCAATATCTTTGCCAAGAAAACCCCAAATAGTATCACAGAGTCACACAAGACTGAAAAGTAACTGAACGATAACAACTTTTCTATTGTTTCCATTTTTAAACCACAAGTAGTGTTGCAAACAGCTTTGCAAATAGTACATGGTGCATCAAATGGTATAGTCTTAGCAAATAGTAAGTCTTATTTATTGTCGTATTCTTCCTGAATAGTGTGTCAAATAAATTGTTGGAGTGGTACATTTTCCCCTAAATTCTTAGGAGCTTGATTTGTAACAAATTTATGCCAACTAATTTTATTTCATCATTTTTCTAGCAGCTTGATTGACTAGGAAAATCATGTTATGCAGCATTATTCAGAGTATTTATTAAGCACCACCTTCTACTCCAGCTAAAATAGTCTGGTCTAAGTCTAGGGGTCCTTAAGCAAGGATCTGTGGACCTTCAAGGAGATGGGGGGAAAAATGCAGTTTCAACCCATCCTTCTAAGTGCAGTTATATCCTTAACTCCTCAATGAGACCTTCCATGAGTCTTCAAGTCCACCATAATGTATCTATCCTCAGAAGTCAATCTGCACACACACACACACACACACACACACACACACACACACATATACACACATACACATTCACTATGCTAGGTACAAGAGGGAAAACAACACATAGTTCTGTATTGTGTCCTTTAGCATTCTTTTAGTTCATATCATAATGGTATCAATATCATGTTTGAAAAGCTATACAATGCTTTTCATACATGCAATTTTTTTTCTTTTTTCCATTATGCCTAGAATAGGACTCTGAACATAATAGAGACACAGTAAGTATTTGTTGAATGAATGATACTGGTCAGAATATTAGGTTCTCTAACTTTATTTCTGTCTCTGTCTCTCTCTCTCTCTCTCTCTCTCTCTCTCTCTCTCTCTCTCTCTCTCTGTCTGTCTGTCTCTCTCTCTCTTTCTCTCTCTCTTACTTTGCTGAATCCTAAAAATGTTGGTATATTTTCTCATTTTTTAATGAACATTTCTTTGTTTCTATGATTTGTTCTTTGACACATTACTTCTCTGGGATTAAATATCTGGATTAGATTTGTTTTTATTCAGTATTTTATTTTTTCCCTGTTACATGTAAGAATTTTTTTTTTAGGCTATTGGGGTTAAGTGACTAGCCCAGGGTTATACAGCTAGTAAATGTCAACTGTTTGGTCTGAGGCTAGATTTGGACTCAGGTCCTCCTGACTCCAGAGCCAGTGCTCTATCCACTGCACCACCTGGTTGGCCCCAATTTTTAACATTCATTTTAAAAACTTTGAGTTCCAAATTCTCAACTTCCCTCCTTCCCCATTGAGAAGGCAAGCAATTCCATATAGGTTATACATGGATATTCATGTAAAACATATTCGTAATAGTCATGTTGTGAAAGAAAATATAGAGAAGAAAAAACTCAAGAAAAATAAATACATTTTAAGAAAAGTATGCTAGGAAGTACAAGTTTTGAAGAAGAGCTGCAGTGATTCTCTTGATCACAAAGCCCCAGACCTAAAGTGTTAAAGAAAATCCTAATATCATCAATTTTTTTGCAAATCTCCTTTTTCATTCTCTCTTTCAGAAACACTCTCAGCTTTATATAAGTAAGTCATTCGTGCTAAGTGTCAAGAAATGGCTGATGACAGGGGGAAATATTTTAAGGCATAGACTCCAGCTAATTTTGTCACAGTTTACTATTTAACTATTACTATTACTGCTTAAGTAAATCAGAAGCAGGGAGGGAGAATCTTGAATACTAATGAAGCTAAATAAGGATGGAGGTGGATCAATACTCTCATCTTGACTTGAAATGAAAATATTAAAGAATAAAATGACATTATTGGAGTGAATCAAGTAACTTATTGTTATCATGTGGGCAGTCAGAGGATTATAAATTTACAGCTGGAAGGAATCTAAGACACCATGTAATCTTACACCTTGATTTTTGCAGAGGAAATTAGGTTAAGTGACTTTCCAAAGGTCAAACAGGTAGTATCAGAGGCAGGTTTTGAACTCAGTTCTTCTGATTCCAGAATCAGTGCCACGGCGTCACCTCCCTGATGTCATGGTCCTCTTTGAGAACGAAAGACAAAGAACAACTATATGTAAGATACTGTAAGAAGTACTGGGTATACAAAGCAAAAATAAAACTGTTTCTGACTTCAAGAAGCTCATATTCTATGAATAATTTTTGTGCGTGTTAGATGCTCTCATAGGCTACTGCTTGGAGTCAGGCATGGGAGAACACAACCTAGTGAATTCCTCTGCTATCCCAAATCATAAAATAAGTTGGAGTCATAGAACCTAAGACAAAGGCCACTGAGAGAGCTCTCTTTGCTTTCTCCACAGAATGAGATTCATTATTCTGTGTTTCTATTTCTAAATGAGTGAATTGTACTGTATGTACATATATACATATACACATACACATATACACGTGTATATATGTATACACACACACACATACATTCACTATGCGAGGTACAAGAGGGAAAACAACACATAGTCTGTATTGTGTCCTTCAGCATTCTTTTAGTATATATCATAATGATATCAATATTATGTTTGAAAAAGTATACAATGCTTTTCATATATGCAATTTTTTTCTCTTTTCCGTGTTGCTTAGAATAGGACTCTGAACATAATAGAGACTCAATAAGTATTTATTCAATGAATAATACTGGTCAGAGTATTAGGTTCTCTGATTCTATTTCTGTCTCCATCTCTGTCTGTCTCTCTGTCTCTCTCTCTCTTTTTTTCTCTCTCTCTCCTACTTTGCCGAATCCTAAAAATGTTGGTATATTTTCTCATTTTTTGATGAATATTTCTGTTGTTTCTATGATTTCTTCTTTGACCTATTACTTCTGTAGGATTAAATATCTGGATCAGATTCTTTAGGTTCTCAACTAGACTATGAGCTTCTTGATAAAAAGGACCTTTTTTCCCCTCTTTTTCTATATTCCTAGCAATTATCACAATGCTTGGCATATAGTAGACACTTAGTAAATGCTCTTTGTTATTTACTTTAAAGGTTAAATTTAAATCCTTATATCAAAGCTCTTTTATTAATTTCATTATAATTTTATTGTATTGTGTTAAATTAAGGATGAGTTTAATATTTCTGCTTTTCTGTATTCATAAGTGTTATGCCCTCGTACAAGTTAATTTAATAAATACATCATGCATAGATGAAAAACATATTCCTTCATTTTTCCATTTTGTAATAACCAAAAATCTATTTTATCTAAATTAGTAAAACTATTTAAGTAATTCTTAACTATCTTTTTGTTATATTTGTGTAGGTGTAGAAGAAATACCTGACCATAACAGTCAAGTCAACAATTATGTGCCAAGCACTATGCTAAGCACTGAGGAAAAGTAAATAACAGTCCCTGCTCTCAAAAGAACCATCGTCCACTGTAGAAAGCAAACAAGTATGTTACCAACAATATCTGTACAGAATGAATTGGAGATAGAAGGAAGGCATTAAAATTAAGGACTAGGAAAGACTTCATGTATAAGATAGGCCTTTAACTGAAACTTGAATGAAGTCAGTGGATTTACTGTCTGGAAATCCACTAAGTAGTCCTTTAAGAACTTAGAAACTATGGCATTTGGGGTGTATGTGTGTATGTCTAAGTGTACATGCATATATGTATACATACACATATATATAGATACATAATTGCTATTATTTAATTATCTAGATAAACATAATGTAGTTCCCCTCTTTATCTGACAAATATTTAAATTGCCTTGTCTGCAATCGTAATTACTACCTCTGCTTTTTTGAGTTCACCTGAAACATAATAAATTCTGTTCCAGTCCCTTGTTTTAATTGTTTTTTTTTAGGCAATTGGGGTTAAGTGACTTGCCCAGGGTCACACAGCTAGTAAGTGTCAAGTGTTTGGTCTGAGGCTGGATTTGGACTCAGATCCTCCTGATTTCAGGGCCTGTGCTCTATCCACTGGGCCACCTAGCTGCCCCCACCTTGTTTTAATTCTTTAAAAACATTTACGTTTGAAATTATAAACCACAAATTATTGATTTCTGCTTTCAAATCTGTTCTATCCACTTCCATTTTATTTCTTAGTTAATCACATTTACTTTCATGGTTACAATTGTTAAAACATGTACTTCTATCATAAAGCATGCTACAGAGTTACTATACTAACTCTAACTCCCACTAGAATTTGAAGTGGCCAGACCTTGGCTCCTAAATGTCACCTCAGGTTTCTAGGGGAATCTGAGAAACTGGGCATTGTCTTTCTAATACTATAGCTCACAAAATCTCAACCAGTATGCTCTCTTACACTTATTATCCATTGATATCAGTTCGCCAAATTTAACCAACTTTTTAGAAATAGGTACAAATAGTTGTTATTACAAAATTCCCCCCACAAAAAGATTGTGATACACTCTCCCACAAGGACATACAGGAACCACTGCAAGTTGTACTGATTCTTGCGCACACACACACACACACACACACACACACATACACACACACAAACACAAACACACAAAGCTCTTTAACTTTCCTGTTTATGATTAATTCTGTTAATATGACATTTTTCTTCCTTAAGATTATTCTTTTCACAACCTTGACCACACTATAAAACCCTTCATTCTCTTTCCCTGTGTTTTTCTCTTTCTTTGTGGAATCTAATGCACTACTACACCAAAATCTGTGTGTGTGTGTGTGTGTGTGTGTGTGTGTGTGTGTGTGTGTGTGTGTGTGAGAGAGAGAGAGAGAGAGAGAGAGAGAGAGAGAGAGAGAGAGGGACAGAGAAGGAGAGACAGGGAGACTGACAGAGAAAATGATAGAGGCAGATACAGAAATACATAGCTACAGAGAGACCAAAACAGAGACACAGAAAGAGAGGGAAAGACAGAGAGAAAGAGAGAGTTAAACCATCTCTCATCCTGCATGTCATATAACAGTAATGCTCATACCTTCATAGGCATGTATGTATGTGTATACTCACATGTTTGTATGTACACATATATGCTTTTTTGTAAACCTCAATTGATACACAGTAAGTTCCATTCCTCCCTCTTTATTTCTTCCTTCATACATTCTTTTTTCCTTCTTTTCTTTCCTCTCTTTTGATCGTAGAATAGAACCACCCAATCTCTTTTCCCTCCTTACAATTTTAGTACTTCATAATTGTTTAGCTCTTTCTAATTTCTTGAATATACTTCACTTTCTAATTTTCTCTTGATTCTTTTGTTTATAATTTAATGGTCTGCATAGCTCTGTTCTTTTCATCAGGAAAGAATGCTTAAAAGTCCTCTATTTCATCAGATATCCATCCTACCCCCATTAGTATTACATTGAATATTAACAGTTGTTTTTCTTAGTTATTAGCCTTTATCTTGTCCAATATTGTATTACAAGATCTCTTCTTTATCATAGCTGCTGCCAACTCCTATGTTCCTGACTGTTTCTTTTATAACTAATTTTGTTCCTTTTCTTTATGGCTACTTACATCATTTTTTTGAATCATCGTGGAGCTGTGGGTTTTGGCTGTGACATTTCTGTGCATATTTCTTTCAGTAGGTGGTTGGCAGATTCTTTGTATTTTTCACTTGATCCTTTGGTTCTAGTAAGTCTGATCAGTGTTCATTTCTGATTTCTTTGTTTTCAAATTCAGATGTTTGTTTATCTTGATTTTCAGGAAGTCTGATGATTCTTCAATGATGTCTCCTCAACCTGATTTGCATAATATATTTTGGATTTGTGCTTATATTCATTTTTTTTTTACTGAGACAGTTCTTTTTGGTCTATTCTAATTTTTAGGGAGTCTGTCACATGAGTAAGGTTTTATACCTTCTGTTTTAAGAAATCTGTTGTTACATTTCTTTCTTCCAAAACTCTTCTTTTTTTAAATTTAATTTTAAACTCAAACATCAGAGCTCAAATACAGAACAGAAAACAGAAAAAAAAATATCACAAACTTAAACACTGAAACAAATACAAAGTAAGAAAAGAACATGGCATATGCACAGTAGAACATAAGAGGGGATTCAAAATATATAGCAATAAATTTTCATTTCAAGAAAGGCTGTATGGCAAATACTACATGATATGATAAATACTGTTGTGCTGAGAGCTATTCATCTTTTCTTTGCTTCCTTATAAGTTTTCTTTTGTTCTCTGATGTGGACTTTTTACTTTGTTCTTTTTTCCCCCTTCCTCTGTCCCCAGAGGCTACAATTAAGTATGGAGATATATATAGATATTGATATATACATATATAGATATAGATATATACATATATAGATATATTGATACAGATGGACATAGATACATACATGCATGTGTACATATATGCACATACATTCATATGTACATACATGCGTACATACATAGACATATACTTTCCCTAACAAATTCTACTAATGATCTTTGGTTTTATGTTTGTGTGTATCTCTTATTTCCTATCCCTCCTGACTCCTTTACTTTACTTCTACTTGCTAATTTGCCCTCCTATTACTTAGCTTACCCTATCTCCAAGGATCCCTCCCCTATCCTCCCATTCTAATAAAACTAAACAGCCTTTAACTTATTCCCTCACCTTAACCTTTAGAGATCCCTCCTTATCTTCCCAAGAATCCCTCCCTTATCCTCCCATTCCTATTGATCTAAACACCCTTTTATACACCCTTTAAACTATTCCCTCATCCTCCCCTCTAGAGGTCCCTCCCTTATCCTCTCCCCCCTCCCCATCCCCTTACCATTCTATTTCTTTTGAATTTAGAAGACATTATACTCTTCTAGATATTTGTTATCATATAGCATATTGTTAAACTCATTCCCAATGAAAGTAGATTACTAAAACTACTAGCCCTCCTCTCCCATCTAATTCCTCTGTGTCAATTCTTCCTCTTGCACCTCATCTGTATAAAATAATTATTCTTTTTAGCTGTTGCTAAATTGTTTTATTTTTGAAGTCATATCATACTCAGGTCTACCTCATTCTTTCTTATGAGCTGCCCAATTATTAATGACAAGCCTCGACATATATTTTACATATTACACACATAAAGGGTAAATGTTCTCCCCTTATTGAATCCCTTATAACCAGTCTTTGGTATGTACCTTATGTGTCTCTTGGCTCTTGTATGTCAAATGTATTAAGTTCAGGTGTTTGTTTGTTCATTTGGTTTTAACAAAGTCCTGAAAGTCTGATGGTTGATCAAATGTCCATTTTTTTAATTCAAGATTAGGCTTAACTTTGCTGGGTATGATATTTTTGGCCAGAACCCCAGTTCTATTCCTCTTCAATATATAGTGTTCCAATATTAGTGCCTTGTTGGTCTTGTGGGTTTCTAATTGTGACTCTGTCATGTTTAAATTGTTTTTTCTCATTGCTTGTAATATTTTATCCTTGAGCTAGTGCTTTTGGAATTTGACTATAATATTCCTATGATTTTTCCTCATGGGATCTCCTTCAAGTGGTGATTGATGTTGTGTTTTGTTTTCTTTTGTTTTGTTTTGTTTGTTCTTCTATTTCTACATTCCCCCTTTGTTCTAATGCTTCAGGACAATTTTCTTTAATTATTTCTTGTATTTTGTATCAAAACCCTTTTTTTTAATCATAACTTTCATTTAGTCCAATTATTTGTATGTTTCCTCTTCTTGATCTGTTCTCCAGATCAGTTGTTTTTCTTATAAGATCTTTCACTTTGTCTATTTTTTCATTCTATAAATTTTGTTTTACTATTTCTTGATCTCTTATATTGTCGCTGGCTTCCTCTTCCCCAATTCTAATTTTCAAGGTGTTATTTTCTTCATTAAGATTCTGGATCTTCTTTTCGAATTGGTTGACTTTCTTTTCATAATCTTGTTTTTCTTGGATTGTTTTGTTTTTGTTTTGTTTTGGTTGGGTTTTTTTTTAGTTTTTCCTCAATCTCTCTCATTTAATTTTTTTTATTAATTTGATTTATCAACAATCACTTCTATATGCTTTTGAGTTTAAAATTTTTTCCCCTTCCTCCCAACCACCCTCACCAAGATGGTGCACAATCTGTTATAGGCTATACATGTACATTCCTATTAAACATATTTTCACATTAGTGATGTTGTAAGTAAGAATTAAAATCAATAGGAGTAACCACCAGAAAGAGGAAACAGAACTCAACAGAAGAAAAAAAAATAGCAAATAGCATGCTTCGATCTGTATTCAAAATCCACGGTTCTTTCTTTGGATATGGATAGCATTTTCCATCATGAGGCCTTTGGAGATGTCTTAGATCCTGGTATTCTTGGGAAGGGTTAAGTTTATCAATATTAGTCATCACACAATGTGGCTGTTATTGTATACAATGTTCTCTTGTTTCTGCTCACTTCTCTCAGTATCAGACCATACAAGTCTTTCCAGGTTTTTCTGAAGTCAGCCTGTTCATCATTTCTTATAACACGATAGTATTTGATTACATTCATATACCACAACTTGTTCAGCCATTCCCCAATTGATGGGCATCCTCTCAATTTCCAATTCTTTGCCACCACAAAAAGAGCTGCTATAAATATTTTTGTACATGTGGGTCCTTTTCCCATTTGTGTGATCTCTTTGGGATATAGCCCTAGAAGTGCTATTGATGGGTCAAAGGGTCTCTCATGTAATTTTTAAAGTTTTAAGTTCTATATTTTTTTTGGACAGGTACCCATTTGACATTACTCTTTGGGGGTAGAAGAGGGTTTCTTTGCTTCAACATTCTCCTCTGAAGATAAACCCTGTTCTTCTCTATTCCTATAATAACTTTCTATGGTTGGATTCTTTCTCTTTTGCCTGTAAATTGTTTTTAACATTTTAATTTTTGTAATAACCTCAGATCTTCAGTTCTTCCCCTCTAGCCTGAAAACAAAGACAAACTTCCAGCCTCCTGTAACTGCCCACAGCCAGGGGCATCCTGCTGCACTACCTCTGTACTCACTGGGCATGTGCTGGTTCCTTCTCGCCAACCCCCCACCACGCCCACCCCCACCCCCACCCCCCAACCCCCGCTCCCAGCTGCTCTCCATAGCACATCTGGGTCTGGTGGACTTGAAGTTTCCTCAATCTTCCCCACCTCATATGCCTAACTCTACTCACTGTCCTGGGTATAAAAGTTCCTGTGGTTGGGGTTAAGGCAGCCCCTCAACCCAGCTAACCCCAGGGCTTGCCACTTATTGTTTATGTGGACCCTAGCCTGGAGGTGTTTACTGGTCACAGGACCAATCCTCATCCTGGGATTTTTCTTCAGATATTGAATTGTCCCAGGAGGACCCTTGATGTGCCCTTATTCTTATTTATTTTACCCCTGAGGTGCTATTTTATCTCTTTTGTAGGGGAAAATCTTGAGAGCTTGGAATTTTCTGACCTATTCTGCCATCTTCCCCAAAACTCTTCTTTCAATGATAACTCCTTTAAAAAAAATCTACTTCATTTATTACATGTACTCTTTTAGTCCTTCTTAGCATGACATTTTTTTTTCTTCTTCTAAGATTCTGCTTATTGCAGTGGAGTTGTTCTCTTCTTTTGGATTTACCTCTTGGGTATCTTAACCTGTAATACTTTTTCAGGCTGTTCACTATTTTAATCTGCTTTTTTTGTATCTCTAACCTCAGTTCATGCTTTGAGTTTTTGCACCAGGTTCAGATATTGCCACCTCCTGAATTCTTATCAAGATCTCTTGGATTTCTGTCACAGGCTGCCATCTCCCATCATAAGTCTGCATTGAAAGTGCTAGCAGGATTGGATGACCCAATCAACAGTCTGCAATTAATTTTTCCTGGTCTATTGGTTGCTGTGGACTTATTTCACCTGTCTATCCTTTCCCATACCCTCCCCATGCTCTTAGACCTCCTGGGTCTAGGAGCTACAGTGGACTTCTAGCCTGTCCACCTAATCCCTTGATGACATTTTCTGTAGGATGACTTTTCTAGGACATATGACTTCAGTCTGTTTTTGTGGAGTCTTGGGCTAGATTAATGAGCTTACTAATATTTCAATTTGGATTTCAAGTCAAGTCAACAAGAATTTATTAAGTACTTCCTATGATTAAGTCATAATGATAAACTCTGGAAATACAAATTCAAACTGAAAAAAGAGAGCCCCTGCCCTCCAGGAGCTTACATTCTAGTTGGGGAAGATAACATTTAAATGGGATATGAAAGCTGGTAGACAGTGAAGGTATTCTGCATGAGGGAATGGTAGAGAAATTCTTATGGAGATGAATCAGCAAAGTAGGCTGGAGAGGAATGAAGACTGTGATTAATCTAGTTGTTCTACTTGAAGTGGAGATTCCAAAAGGAACCAGCTAATCAAAACAAAGATACCACAAGGTCAGAGGGTTATTCCAATGTAAGAAGCAATGCAGAGTGAGAATCCAAGATAAACAGGTATCTACCACATGATACAGAAGGTCCTGTGGAAATAAGCCAGGAATGTATACTGGAAAGGCATGGTTGGCCTGGGTTTCCTCCTTAAATTGGAGGATTTCTTGTACATTATTCAATATTGTGTCTTTTTCTAGATCATAAAGTGCATATCAAAAAGTTGGGTTAATCTATAATCTTTCATGCTGAAATCTTACTCTTTAGGTTTTACTTTTGATCCAAATCAGAATTTTAAAATTTTCATTGGGCATCATCAGTCTGAAGGATTTCGTTTTTTAAAGGCATTTTCATTTAATTTTTAGCTTCTTATATTTAATACTTTGTGGAAATGCCATGATATAATGAATAACATTTTTGCTATAATGATTATTTGCTAATTTCAAAGTTCAGTATGCCATTTATAATATACTAAATATATCACATTGTTAGTTGAAGCTAAAACACAGCTTTTACCTCCATTTGAAATCAATATTGTCTTAATTTTAAATAATAGAACCACAGATCTGCACCACAAATAAAAGTTGGGCTTTTATTATTGAATTGTCAGGTATAATCACAAATTATATATGCCTCCAATGATGATAGAAGTTTCTATTGCCATACAATATACTACTTGGGAACAATTGGTGAGTACAGAACTAAAGATGGTTTTTGTCTCATGAAATGATGAATTATATATTTGGAGTCAGAAGGAACCATCCTTTCATTTGGCCAATAATATAACTGAGGCTTGGTAACTTGCCCCAGGTCACATAAGAAATAAATGACAGCCCTGAAATTTGAACCAAGCTTCTCCAAATCTAGCACCCTTGATACTATACAACAGTTCTGTTCACATTCATGACTATAAAAATTTAACAACTAACATTTATATAATACTTTAAGGTTTGCAAAGAACTATTTGTGTATTGTCTCAATCAATTTTTACAGCAATCCATTGAGATACATGCTGTTGGTATATCCTCATTTACAAATGAGGAAACTCAGGCTCAGAAAAGTTAAGGTACCTGGCTATGATCATGCAGACAGTAAATGTTGGAAGCAAGATTCAAATTTATGAATGTCCCAAAATGGAGCCCTGCACTCTTTCCACTGTATGATGTTACATCTCATGTATAACACAGACACACAGATAGATAGATAGATAGATAGATAGATAGATAGATAGATAGATAGGTAGACCAAATACAAATTGATTTTATGGCCTTTAATTTTTTTAAAATTTGGAACACAGTGATCTCAATTCAATTTATCAAACATTCATTTAGCAGAACTGCAGATGACCCAAAAAGAAACAGAAAAACGTAAAAGTATAGGTACATTGATACATCAGATTCACACACAAAAAGTGTCATAAGAGATCACAGCATCATATATTTAGAGCCAGAGGAGTCCTTAGAGGCTATCTTGTCCAATCTGCTCATATTTATGAAGAGATTAAGGCCTAGGAACATTAATTGAGTTATTTGCCCAAGATCACTTAGCTAGTAAATGAGAGTTGAGATTTGAACTCAAGTCCTTTAACTTCAAATATGCCTGACCAGACAAAGAGCAGAAACAGCCATGTAACAAGAGCATGGGATGTTTCAACTCTAGTGCTGAAATAGTACCCACAAAATAGTAAAGTAGTCACAAGGTCTCTAACATAGTAGGTACATAAATTAATTGGCAAGCATTTATCAAGTACCTACTATATGCCAGTCACAGTGCTAAGCCCTAGAGAGCAAAAGAAAAAAACAATGAAATAGTCCTTGCTCTCTAGAAGTCAGAGGAGACAATATGTACATATTTTAATATGACCCAACCTTAAAAGGAGCTGAGTCTTTTGCATCAAGGACAAAGCATTTAAGGACTTGTTAAGTATGAAGGGTATTTGTAACCCAAAGCAAGAGAGGATCCATAGTAGATGTTAAAGATCAAGAGAGGAGATTTGGAAAAGTAGAGTGAGGGAGATAAAAGGAGGAAATTTGGTAAGAGAAGATTTAATGAAAGGCAATAGGCCTTGAAAAATGACTATGATAGTAACATGTGGCTAAGGGAAGGATCGGGATTAAAGTTGTATAGGGAGATTTAAAAAAAAAAACAAAGTATGAATCATGTTAGGAGACAGAAGTATTTTATTTTTTGCTGGTACATAGAGTACATAATCTGATGATAGGACCAACTATTTTAAAATAAAGAGACTTTAGAAACGGTCTAATGCCTTCATATCACAGATGAGGAAACTCATATCCAGATAACTTGAATTACATAATTAATAAGAAAGGTTGTATTCAATCCAGATCCTCTAACAATAAATGCACCTGTCAGTGAAGATGTGTAGCATGAAATAAGGCTTGGAAAGTAGGTTAGAATCAGATTGTGGAGAACTTTGTATACTAGATAAATGAATACAGTATTATTTTGGGGGGAATAGGAAGTTATTGATGGCTGTCAGTAACAGCAGTGGAATGATGTGGTCATACCCATAAATCAGAAAGATCTTTCAAGAATGTACAAGATTTGGCAAATCTCTGGCATTTGCCTAAGGCTATAATTCCACCAACTGGCCTTCCATTGTGGCTACACCCAGTCTCCCAATTCTGTTACCCTTAACCTAGCCTGGCCTTCCTTTATCTTACCTCCCTATATATGGTCCCAGGCCATATCCCACCCTTAATCCTAGCTAGGCTCCATTCTCCCTTGGTCATGTGGTCCAGGTCCCAGGAGTTCTGTTCACCCCAGTTTACTGGCTGCTCCCATTCAGATCTTCCTCAGACCCCTCCTCCAGTCACTCCAAACTATTTGGCCACTTCTAGATCCCTCCCACACTCTTTCTGTATATAAGATCTATCTTGTCTCCATTAAGATGCTTAGATTTTTAAAATCTAGCCACTGCCAAGATTTTTAAAATCTAGCCACTGCTTAGATTCTTAAAATCTAGCCAATAACTCACTAACATTCAGATTCATTAAGAGTCTGCCCAATATGACAGATGTTCTAATAAGCCTTGTCTTTGGCTGAAAAAAAAAAGAATGTACATATGGATTAGTTTTAGAGGAGACTTAAAGGACACCTGTCATATTCTTTCAATGGTCCATGTAAAGGGTCATGGAAGAGGATAGGATGGAAGGTATCTAGGAGAACTCTTTTAAGACTTGCTCATTTCCCTGATGGGACAGTATGATCATGGCCAATACCTTAACTCTTCTGAGCATTTTTCTGGGATAGAGGTGTGGCTATCAAAGATGAGTTGGTTTTTAAAAGACTGTGTGATTAAAAAAGATGATAGTGCCATTCCCTATAGATGTGGGGGGAAATGCAGAAATTTGAGTAAATATGTATTCATGAAATAATTTCTGGAATAGGGGAAGGAGATGGATGGAAATAGATAAATGTGACTTTTGAAAATAAGAACATCGGGGCAGCTAGGTGGCGTAGGGGATGAAGCGCCAGCCCTGGAGTCAGGAGGACCTAAGTTCAAATCTGGCCTGAGACACTTGACACTTACTAGCTGTGTGATCTTGGGCAAGTCACTTAACCCCATTGCCTACAAAAAAGAAAAAGAA
Organism: Phascolarctos cinereus; assembly: GCF_003287225.1. NCBI lineage: Eukaryota > Metazoa > Chordata > Mammalia > Diprotodontia > Phascolarctidae > Phascolarctos > Phascolarctos cinereus. Next base: position 273,507,364 of record NW_027555847.1, on the reverse strand, counting down.
AAGAAAAGAAGAATATTGTGGTCAATTGTCCCCCACCCATACCATGTGGAAATTTCAAAAAAATGATAGTGGGAAATAGATATGATGAACCATTGGGCTGCAAATAAAAGATATGATGCAACATCCAGATCAACCTGAAGAGCTTAGGGAGTTACACAAAATCATATTTGATGAAGAGCTTTGTCCTTGTCCTCAGATGTAGTTCTAATATGAAAAAACTATTTCATTTACTATCACCAATATCTTCCTTGAAGATATTTGAAGGACAAAGGGAAACATTGATCGGGTATAAGAGTCTGATTCTGTAGAAAGAAAGAAACCTATGCCCTGGATACCGTGTTATTGACTCGCTTGTGTGGTCTTGAGGAAATTTCGTCATTTCTATATACATTACTTATCCTATTAGCAAAATGGAAATGAAACTATATATCTCACATGTAAAATTATGAGATCTTGTGGGAAGAAAAAATGGAACAATACTTCCAAATTGGTGTGAGCTTTTTAAATGAAAGGATCTTTACAAACAGAAATACCCTGACAAATCCTTTTTTCTTTAATATCTTTGCTGTGATCCTACTTGAGGCATCATAGTTGCTGTGTATTAGAGTTGCTTTTTTATTTTATGATTTAAAATGCAATTCATTCCCCAATGACCAGGAAGCTTTAACATGACACTAGTTTCTTGAAAATTATCTTTAAAAACAAAAGGCAGAAACATTAAAAACAAGGCAGAAAATATATGGATATGGCATTTTCTAAATATATTTTTTTCAAAGACTTTTATGAGGCATTAGTAATTATTTAAGTCAGAGTTTGCTACTTTTCTGGGCCAGATATGCTGTGCTCTATGGGATTGTCAACATTTTTCATAAGTGATTAATAAAGACATTTTCTGTCTATAGATGGGGGCTCAAAGCAGTGGTTCAAGATCAAGGTGTTTATTCCTAATTTCTTCATTATTTCTGAATTCAATGATAGTTTATGTCTTGTGGGTTGTGTTTTCTAGGTAGGAATTGAGATGGGATAGAATTTATTTTTAAAAATAATTAAAATATTCTAACATACCTTATTGATTCAGAAGATAGAAACAAATATAAGTTTATCATACTACCAGTATTAAGAAATATCCTTTTTTTCTTAAGTAAATAACCTTGTAAAGATCTCTAATAGCTTTCAGTCAACAAATGATCACTATAAAGCAATATATAATGAGTTAAGTTCTCTTTTCCCATTAAATATATATATATATATGTGTATATGTACATATTCGTATATAAAACTAAAATTTCTAGACAGTTTAGAAATAAAAAATAAAATAATTAAGATTAGGAATAAGTAAAGTAAGTCAAACTTATGGCTAAATCCAATTCTTTAAATATAAATGAATTTAAATATGGAAGAGAACACTCATTGGCAAATATGTGGGAGACTTTGATGACTCCAAAATGGTTGACAAACAGGCTAAAACATTCAGTAAACTCAAAGTGCAGCTGGGATCATCCATTCTCTGCAGTGGATACTTCGAGATAACTGCATGTTTCTGTTTCCAAAGTGGGCTAAAATAAATTTTTATAAAAAAACCATTTATTCTAGAAAGACACTTTGGCATTTGAAACAACCCTGCTGGCTCTGTTGTGTGTATGTGTATGTTTTGTATGAACATCTTATAATGTTTCATCTTGGCAGAAGGCTTTGGGGGGGAAATTATATGAAATCAGAAACAAAAAACAAAGCAAGATGAAGCTAATAAAATGGCATCATAAATAAAGTGCTGTCTTGGCACTCAAAATAGGCTACATTGTGCTCAGAATAGAGGATGTAGATAAAGCCATATCAGGGACAAGTTATAAATAAATGATGTTTCAGATAGTCAGCTTGGAATTATTTCAAATTGAAGTATATTTTCTTTATCTTTGTGTCTCTCCTACTCCATCAGACAGCTGTTGCCTGTACAAATATGTCATCAATGGGAAAGAAAGTTAACAACAAATGTCCTTTATTATCCAATTGGCAAAAAAATTAGAAAAGGGATTTGGTGACAAAGAAAAGGGAGTGATATAAGGCAAATGGGAAGAAGTCAGAATTCATGTACATGTTTTGGTTTAATATTTACATGGTTTACTATATTTGTAATGGAATGGGGTTTTGCTCATCTTGGACTTTAAAAAAAAAGTGATGATTATGGGAAGACCAAATTGTTCCAGTCTATTTCTTACATGTAATACCTAACCATTATGACAAATTTATGTTAAAAATAACCACAAGAAACTCCACAAAAATTTAGAACCAGCAAAATTCTGGCTTCCTAATCACTATAAGATGATTTCACTTCTCTACAATGTGGCTCTATCCCCAAAGATGCTAAAGCACCTATGGAATTTTATTGGCACTGAAAGAAAATTCAGATTTTTATGAAAGATTAAAGTTGTGAATTTTGAGAGAAAATATTACTAAAATATGTTTTTATATCATCTATAATCCCTGCTGTATCTATCCACTCCCTGTCTTCCAAAGAGGCAACCCATTTCTCATATTAAGCCTAAAAAAAAAAGACAGGAAAAGTTCTGCAAAATTAACATATTAAAAAAACTGATATTGTATGCAGTATTCTACACTCATGTTTTAACACTCTCACTGAAACAGAAGAAAGTGACTTTTCATATTTTGTCATTGAGGCCAAGTTTAATCAATATAATTTTGTAGCATTCAATTTCATAGTTCAGTGGTCTTGTTCTACACATTTACATTGTTATAGGCCTAGTATATGGGGTTTTTTTGCATGTTCTTTATGTACTTTTCAGCAGTTTGTTAAACCTTTCCATGCTTCTCAGTAATCATAAGAGTCATGGCTTCTTAGAACATAGTAATATTCCATTATATTCATGTACCACAACTTACATAGTCATTCCCCAATCAATGGATATTGATTTTGTTGCTAGTACTTTACTACTACAAAAAATACTACTATAAATATTTTACATGTATGTCACTCTACTTTTGTCATTGACTCCCTTGGGTTAGGAAACTCCAAGTCAAAGAGTATAGATATCTTCAGGCAGCAAGGTGGAGCAGTAAATAGAGTACTAGACCTGAACTCAGGAAGACTCATCATCCTAATCTGGCCTCAAATACTTACTAGCTATGTGACCCTGGGCAAGTCACTTAACCTTGTTTGTCTCAGTGTCTCATCTGTATAATGAGCTGGAGAAGGGAATGGCAAACTGTTCAAGTATTTTTGCCAAGAAAACCCCAAGTGTAGTCACAAAAAGTCAAACATGACTGAAAAGTAACTGAATAACAAAATAGACATCTTCATAACTCTCTTTGCATAATTCCAAATTACATCCTAAATGTTGGGACTAATTCCTAACTCCACCAACAATGAAGTAGTGGGCCTATCTTTGACATCATTGAGTATTTCTAATTTTTGTCATCTTTCCCAATTTTCTGAGTGTTAGGTGAAACCTAAGGGCTGTTTGATTTACGTGTCTTATTATCAGTGATTTAGAGCATTCTATTATATGGTCATGAATATTTTGCCATAATTTTCAAGACCATTTTCTACATTGTCTGACCATTTATCTATTGGAAAATATAATTTGGTTTTATGTATTTCCATCAGTTGTTAAAAGATCTCAAACACACAACCCTTATCTGAGAAATTTGATAAAAAGATTTTCATTCCCATTCTACCTCTTTCCTTCCTACCCAACCTGCATTAATCTTGCTCCTGAAAAGCGTTTCAATTTCATATGAAACCCAATCTTTGTGCATTCAATATGGGAGTTTAATACTTGTCTTTCAACCTGAGGCAATTAGTCTCATGTTCTCTTCCAATTCCCTCTCCTTTGCATGGTCCACTTACTAAAGCAAATATTTCTTCAGAATGAAACAAATTTAGCTTAATCTATAGACAAAATCCAAGTTCAAAAAAATTCAGACAGATGTTGGTTGGCTCAGCAGAAATGAGGCAGGCAAATGAGAGTGTCCCACATTACATCAAGCAGTAAATTCTGTTAAGGTACATCACTTTCTAGTGGTAAGTGAATGAGACAAAGCTCCAAATATTTATGATTATATTCAGTTGAAGGTAGCAGAACTCTTCTTGACATTGGCTCATTGACGGTATATATCTATCCTGCACTTCTCACCACCAAAAGCAAAAGTTTCCAAAGTTTTGATTTTATTCTTATTTATTTTATGATATATTTTATTCATTTATTATGTGACAGTCAGGGTTAACTGAGTTGCCCAGTTGCCCAGCATCACACAGTTAATGTCAAGTATTTGAGGCCGGATTTGAACTCAGATCCTCTTGAGTCCAGGGCTGGTGCTCTATCCACTGCATCACCTGGCTTCTGCTTCCTCTTCATATAATCTTTCAGTCCCTTCTTCCATCTAGGAAAGTACGCTTCTCATTGGCCACTTATACATAAGGGACTAAATGTGTAATTTATAATCAAATTTATATTTGATTTTTTTAAATCACTTGTGTCCCTTTAGAAGTTACCCTCTACTCACAGCTTGAACATTTTATTAATTTTGTTTCTATTCATTTTATTATGGAGTTATCTTTAAAATTAAAGGTCACATTTCTGTTTTGATTTTAATGTGGCATATGGTATAAAACACTGTTTTAAACCCACTTTGTGCCAGACTATATTCTATATTTCTTATCAATTCCTATTCTTTATAAGTAATTTATAGGATTCTTTTAGATTTACAAGACTGTAGGTTATTAATATTAATTGTTTTTTATTCTTCCTTTTCTAGTTTGCTCCATTAATCCACTTTTGTATTTTCACAAATAAGAATTGATTTTGTTGATTGTTGTTATATAATATAATTTTAGGTCTGGAAGTGTTATTCCCTGTTCATTGCTACCTTTCCCCTCATTATTTCCATTAGCAGTATAAAGCTTTTATTCTCCAAATGATTTTTATAATTTTTTCTAACTGTTAAGTATTCCTTTGGTGTTTGGCATAGTGCTAAATATGTTAATTAATATTCATAATATTAACTTTTTTGTTACATTATTGAAGCCTTGCCATGAACACCTGAATATTCCTCCAGTTATTTGAGTTTTCTTATTAATTTCTATAATATTTTGAAGTTACTGCATGTGATTTGGAGGATTGATTCCAAGATATTTTATATGCTTTATAACTACTTTGAATAGGACTTCCCTTTGTATTCTAATCTCCAGTATTTTTTTTTTATAATAAAGAAATGATGTTGATCCTGTGGGTTTATTCTGGAGCCTGAAATTTTACTCAAAATATTGTATTAGTTTCATGGCAGATTCTATAGTATTGTCTAAGCAAACCATCTTCTTTTCCTATCTTTATGTCTGTAGAATTAGCCATGAAACTAATTAAGACTAATTTCCTTCTCTTGTGATATTTCTGTTACTATCATTTCTAGTCTTGTCAACTAATATCAAAGAAAGGAAGCATTTTTGCTTCATTCTTACATTTATTGGGGGGAAATTGTGATTTTTCCCATTTCACATACTTCTTTAAATCATGTTTAGAATAAAGTCTTTTTTCTGCAGAAGCTTTCAAGAGTTTTCGGTATTAACCAATAAGAGAGTCTATCAAATGTTTGTTTGTTTGTTTTCTACATGTACTGACATAGTGATGAGTAATTTGGGATATTTTAATTTTTAGCATGATGAATCATATTATTTCCCTCACATTGAACTGTCCTTATGACCATTTTAGATATGCAAAGCGATCAAAGTAAAATTTTTTTGGATAAGTTGCTGTTGTCTTTTTTTGTCAGGATTTCATTTAAAATGTTTAATCAATATATGTAAATGATGTAGGTGTAGTCATTTCTTTGATTTATTCTTCTCTTAAGTATTATGTCTACATTTGCATGATAAAAAAATTTGGCATAAGGCTTTCATTATCAAGTTTTTTAAGAATAATTTGTATAGCATAGGTGTTGTTCTCTAAAAGTTGTAACATTTGCCTGTAAAATGTATATAAATAAACGCCAGATGTTCTGTCCCCACACCCTTCACTCTTGATAGTTCTTTTACTGGTAGATCAATTTCCTATTCTGAGATTGTGTAATTTAAGATTTCGATTTGGTGTTCTAGTGACTTAGTTATTTAATATTTTTGTAGATAACCTATTTCTTTTGAAATGTCAGTTTTGTTTGTTATATAATTATGTATAGTATAACCTGATAATTTTTAAAGATTCATTATTCATCATTATTTTACTTTGTTGATTTTTTTTCTAATTTTTCTAAGTTTTTTTTTCATGTCTCTTTTTTTGGTAAAAGTTTGTTTTTTTCAATTTATTAGTTTTTAAAAAGAAACATAATTTAGTTTTCATGATTAATTCTGTGGGGTTTTGCTTCTAATTTATCTATTGTTCTGCTAATTTTCAAACTGTATTCTTTTGTGCTTATATAGGATTTGCATATATGTTAGCCTGTCTCTTGGACTCCATTCTCATCTTTGAAGAGTTGGACTAGGTGACTTCTAAGGTTCCTCCTAGCTCTGTATATCTGATCCTATAATGAGGGAGAAGGCTACACATGAATGAGGATCTTTTTTTAATATAAATTTTGTGGTTTAACATAGCCAAAAAATTATCACACAGTCTGCATTAACATTTGGTCTGTACAGAGGTCTTAAATAATGAATTACCAGCTTGATAGAGTCTACCTGATTGTACTTTCCTTATATAGACTCTAAAAATCTAGAATTATCTCCACCCCATGATTAGAAATCAAATTAGGACTTCTGTGGAGGATAAAATAAATTGAGTAATAATACCTTATGTGTTACAGTAATTTACAATTTACAAAGAACTCTTCTCATAATAACATAAAGTAAATCATGCAAGTATTGTTACAGATGAGAAAATTGACACTTAGAGACGTGGCAATGTCTCTTAGACACAATTAGCTAATGTTGGAGCTGATGACAAAATTCAAATCTTCAGAATGTATGTGCAGTCCTGATTCACTTTGCTCCCAAAATAGTTAAGGCTCTATCAGATTTTTAATATAAAACAAACAAAATGGATGAATTAATATTTTTCTGATCTCAGAAGCTGGCATATAATAATAATCTGATCAACAATTTTGAGAGACTGTACAAGTAAGTTTTAACCTAAGTAGCAGACAAACAATTTCATCAAGGTGAATACTTTTAGTACTAAGTGCTGCTCTTGGTGAAACACTTCCTCTTGCCCTCCATTTCTCTTTCTATTTAAGTTATGCAATGAACCCAGAAAACATCTTCTTCTGAGGTCTTATATATGCGGATTTTTTTATCCATAAATCAAGACTTCAAAAGAAACTAACAATAGCAACCCCAAAAAAAGCATTTTAATGTAATACAGAGCTAAGGAATTAATGGAATTTTCCCCCAAGAAATCACAATCATATTCACCAAATCCATATACAGCCAGACTGTGGTGTGAAGCCCTCTATTCAGTCTTGGAAGCAAGGTTTTACATTCACTCTCTTTGCTTCAGTTTGATTCAAAGAACACCTATTAAGCACCTAATATTTGTAAGGTACTGCCTCAATAGCATTTTCCATGAAGTCTGACACAAATCATAAGGAGGTTAAAGCTTATCAAAGCCACAGAAAATTTTCAACAACACAAAGAGAAGATGTTGCATTGTAGAAATATAGGACTTTTTGGGAGGTAGTTTTCTGGGATAATAATTTGTTCAATAAGTCCTTTAAAATTCTGGTGGTTTAGCAGGGATAAAAACGTGAAAACACAACTCATTTGTCTTTTTAAAGTATGTAGGGAAATTTATTTTAAATAAGATGTGCAGATTGCAGGATGCCCTATATCACTGAAGGTGTCCTTGAAAATACCACATGAATATTTTTGGTAACATGAAATATTAACTATAACATATCAATTCATTTTAAAGGTATTTATTTTTCTATTCATATAAACCAAAGGAGGTAAAGAGGTATTATAGGTGATATTGAAAGTAACAATAAAAAAAAATGTTGGAAATTTTGCTTTCCTGATGAGAATTCCTAACTTAAATGCCATCCTCTGGGTTTAGTTATTTAAAAAAAAAAAAACTGTTATAGCATCTCACTTATACTGTGACCACTGTCAGGACTTTGAGGACAATAATAAGCTATTACTGTAATTAGATTTCAAATGCAATTACAATACAGTTATTCAATTGCCACATAGGTCACCGTAAACTATTCACTTAGTGTTCATTTCACTGTAGCAATTTAAATTCAGTGAAAAACACTTCAGAAAATTAAAACTAATAATAATGATTTTCTTCACATTTTTTGACTTCAGATTATTAAAGATACATGCCAAATACACTGAAAGTATGTCTTTCCACTTGCAACAGAAAGATTGATTGCCAATGATATTATAGTTACCCAGCCGCCCCACTTCTTGTGGCTATTTTCAAAGAGAAATGAATACAATTGTAGTCAAAGGATGTAATCTCATAAGGTTCCTCAAAGTGTCCTTTGATGGGTTCTCTTTGATATCCTTTGATTTTTGACTAGTGCTTTCCTCTAATGCATTATTGAGGACAGTACCAGTTGAAAAATATTTATATGCATAAATGGGGATAATTTATTCACCCACTTCCCAGAAGAGTTATAAGGATCAAATGAGATAATAATTGTAAAGTGCTTGGCATTGTTTCTGACACATAAGTAATATTTAAATTTTGCAATTATTGTTGTTATTATTGTATAGATATATAATAAAATATAATAATATATAATATAATGTACTTATATGATATATTTACACACACATAAAATATATATTCTTAAGTATTTGCCTAAGAGGAAGCTGATGTAATGGATAGTGCTTTCCTTAAAGCAAGGAATATCAGGTTCAAGTCTGTCATCTGACACATATGTGACCAAGGGCAAGTCATTTAATCTTTTTGGCTTCTAGGTATTTCCAAATACTATAAATTGCAGAGAAGGTGCTGACCTGCTTTGATAAAAGGTATTTCTTTGCTGGGGAGTTCCCTATGCCAGTGAAATCACAGGTCTAGTCCTTAAATGCTACACCTGCCTATCTGCCTCATAGATGGATAAGCTGAACAGATTTTACAATAGACAGACAAGTTCAAGACTTTGACTCTCTGTTTTCCCCTCCCTTTCCCCATACATCAGTGACTCAAGTTCCACATGATGTAGAAACTTGACAGACTGTCAAACAGAAGGATAGAGTAAGGTTGCAATATACTATAGTAATAACTGCCTAGTCACTGAAGTTGAGACATGTCCTCATGGGCAACAACTATCCATTGTAAAATAAATAAATAAATGAAACTCTTTGTTATTAAAAAAAAATTGCCAGCAATGCAATTTGATTTTGGTCACTTGCCTTATTATAGCTTATTATCTGTTAGTTTCAAATACAGGACTCATTTAGGACTGTGAACTTGAGATAATAAATTTTCTTTACTGTTTAGGATTTCTTTTTCTACTAAGTGCATTCCCTGAATTGTTATGTCTTTTAGAATCTACCCATTAGGTTATGCTCCAGAGAGACAAGTTCCATCTGTTCTTCTAGGAGGGGAAGAATTCTTAGGTAGTGGACCCACACATCTGTATTTCTTTTAATTTGCCAAAGCTAATCAGATTGCTAGAGTTTATAGTCCCTGATGAAAAATGTCACCAAACTCTTCTAATTAGGCTGTTCACTGAAAGTGTGCTTCTAATTATCTCCCAACTCCATTCTTATTAAAGGATGTCAAGAAAAGAAAGAAGTGTCCTCGTGTTGTTGTTAGGAGCCTGCCTGCTCAGACATCCTTCACAATATTATATATTATCAATGAACACCATGTTACATTCTAGCTACTTGGAACATCAGGGACAGAATAGGTCACCCACGTTCACTTAGCTACAACCAGGAAAAGAACCAAGTGCCCCTTAACAAGTTTTATTGCATACATTAAGCCACAGGTTTTATTTTATGAAGAGGGCAAGACTCCCTTGATTAAAATGAACTTGTCTCATCGAAAAGCTGGGACCTTTGTGTTTGACAGGATTATCACCTCCTTGTTCTGGAAACTGTGAGTCCCTTAACAGAGCCCTAAAAGACAATATCCCTCACTGCTGACTCAGTATCATGAAATAAGTCATTTTGATTGCATAAAGTTTAAAAGCTTTTTTTACACAAGCAAAATCAATGTATCTAGAATTAGAAAAGTACAGTTAGATGGCACAGTGGATAGAGTGCTGGTCCTGGAGTCAGGAAGACTTATCTTTGTAAGTTCAGGTGTGGCCTCTGACACTAGCTGTATAACCCTAGGCAAGTCATTTTTGCCTCAGTTTCCTCATCTGTAAAATGAGCTTGAGAAGGAAATGGCAAACAACTCCAATATTTTTACCAAGAAAACTAAACATGGGGTCACAGAGTCAGACACAGCTAAATAACAACAAGAAGGATAAGAAAAATTTCCCAAGTTACAAAACAAAATGCTTGCAAGAAATATCTGATAAAATGTTCAAAATACATAGGGAACTGACACAAATATAGATGATTTTAGAGACATTTCCAATTACCTCATGGTCAAACCGTATAGACAAGAAGTTTTCAAATATAATCTACCAAAAACTATATGAAAATTGTTTCATATTGCCTATGAGAAAATAAAAACTAAAACAATTTAATTTCACCTCACAGTCAGATAATTGGCAAAGATCTACTGTGATCTATTAGGTAAAGAATCTTACTTTAACAATGCAAATCAGCAGCTGTTTTACAATTCATAATCATAAAGAGTTGCCTAGAACACTGAGAGAGTTAAGTGACTTGCTCAGAGTCAGGCAATTAATATATGTTACAGGCAGAACTCAAATCTAATTCTTCCTGACTCAGTCTATCCACCATGCAACCTTACCTCTCAAAAATTATAAAATCACATGAAGGATAGAGAGGATGTGGGAAGACATGCACTCTAATAAACTATTGATGAAGCTCTCAATTGGGCCCAACCATTCTGCAAAATGCTTGGCAATTTTTTGAGAAAAGTTATGAAATAACTCATAGTTGTGATGCAGTGAGCCCACTATTGGATACATGACTGCAACAAAGTCAGATTTATGAAAGAAAGGTCTACATGTAAATACTCATGGCATCACCCTATGTAGGACCAAAGGGAAATAGAGTGGGTTCCCATCAACTGGGAAATGACCTAACAAATTGTGATATGTGAATATAATGAAACATTTTGTTTCCCAAAAATGAATATGAAATGTTCAGAGAAACACAGGAAGACTTGTATGAACTGAAGTGAAGCAAAATAAACAGAACCATCAGGACAATATACACATTGATTACAATGACACAAATGAAAACAATACTAAAAGGAAGCAATAGTTTGTTCCCACCAGTAAACCTGGGATACAATCTCCAATAATATATTCTCTTTATCTCACATAATTGAGATATCATGTGTAACTATTTCCTTTTTCACAGTTGTTTCTAATGGATAAGTGTTCCTTATCCTTATCAAGGCATAACTCTCTACATACACAAATGATCCCATTTCAACTGTTCTTCTCCAGCAGATTGCCATCTCCATTTCTCTGCTTTGTTCAGTTGTGTCCAACCCTTTTTGTTTTAGTTGTGTCCAGCTCTTTATAACACTATTTGGGATTTTCTTGGCAAAAATATTGGAGTGATTCACCATTTCCATCTCTTGCTCATTTTGCTAACACAAGCAGGGTTAAGTGACTTGCCTAGGGTCACACAGCTAGTAAGTTTTTGAGGCCAGATTTGAACTCAAAAAGATAAGTCTTCCTGACTCCAGGCCTACTACTCTATCCATTATACCACCTAATTTCCTCCATCATCCTTACTCTTTCCCTAATTGCTACTGGTCTATTGCCTCCTTCCATAATATATACCAACATGCCCATATTTCTTCCATCCTTAAAAAAACCCTTCACTTAATCCATACCTCCCCACCAGCTGTTTCTCTCTTCACTTTTCTAGTTAAAACCCTTGAGATGGCATTCTATAATAGCTGCCTTTACTTCATTTCGTCTCACTCTCTTAACTTTTTGCAATCTGGCTTCCAAGTTCATCATTTAAGTGACATAGCTCTACTAACAATCTCCAATTGCTAATTCTAACGATCTTTTCTTGGTCTTGTTTCTTGACTTCAGTGGTCATTCTTGATATCTCTGAAGCTTTTGATACTCACCATCTTCCTCTTCTCCTTGATATTGTGAAATTGAAAGTTGATTTCTAATTCTATTTTGTTAAGACATAATCAAGCTAGATTTAATAATTTTCCTTCTCTGTTTTACTCAGGTAATCTAAGGTCACTTGGGTCATAACTCTTATCTTGTAACCAATATGTTCACCCTTGTATTAAAACTTGTATCTCCCCCTTTGGAACTTCACTCACCACCCACATACTGAAGAAGCTAAAGGTCAATCTAATCAATCTAAACAGTTGTAGCATCTCCCACCACCATTTGCAAGCTATTTGATCACCTGAGAACTGATCTCATCTTTCAATGATGTAATGGAGAGGAGCTGAGATGACACATCCCACCTCCTCATTGAAATGTCTACCAATCTGGATTGTCTTACTTTTGTCTTCTGACCTGAATCACGTGTCTTGTTTGTGGGTAAGAGGGGTTTCAGAAGGGGATGTCCAAACAAATGTAGTATCAAAGGGTTTTTACTTTCTAGACAATCAGAAGATTTTGCTTGCTCTGTCATCTTGCTAATATATACATAAGGTCAATAAAAGACTCTGCCCTCTCTCACTTGAGGTCTTTCACTACTAAGGAGTCATTTACCCCATTCATTGGCTCCTCCTGGTCTAACTAATAAATGGATTATGCCTCAATCTTTGCTACCTCAGTCTACCTTTAGTTCCATTGTGACAATATTCTCTTTTCTACAGGGTTTTCCTGGCACTGCTCTCTCCTAATCCTCCTCCTACCTGTTTGACCACTCCTTTTTTCTCCTTTGTTGGATCTTCATTCATGTCATACCCATGTCATAACTGTGAAAGTCCCCTCAAGGCTCTATCCTGGGCCTCCTTTTCATTTTCTCTCTAAACCCATTTACTTGGTGACCTCAGATCCCATGATTTCAATTATTATTTTTATGTAGATTGTTCAGAGATCTACTTCTTTAGTCCTAAACTCTCTAACAACCTCTAGTCCTGCATCTCTAACTGCCATTTTAAACTCAACATGCATAAAACTGAACTCATCTTCACCCTCTTCCATACCCTTCTTTCTTTCTAACTTCCCTATTACTATTGAGGGCATCACCATCCTCTCAGTCACCAAATACACAACCTCAGTGTCATCCTAGATTCTTCACCTTCTCTCATCCACCTTATTTAATCTATTGCCAAATTCTATATTTGCATCTTTTTTTATTCTATATTTCTGTATTATATAATTCTATATTTCTGCCTTTATAATCTCTCTGCCCACACAACTATCACCCTGGCATTTATCATCACTTAAAGCTTGCACTATCCCATTAGTATCTGGTTAATCTGCCTTAAAGTTCTCTCCATTCCAATCCAACCTCCACTCAGCTGCAAAATTCATCTTCTAAGACAGAAGTTTTGACCATAACATTTCCTCCTAATCAATTAACTCCAGTGTATGAGTGCATCTATAAATAAGTATACTAACTACTTTGACTTGCTTGAGCTCCCCAATTATCTAGGTAACCAAGAAGAGTTGTATAAGGACTGGCTGTATAAACGAAGAAAAGGAATGGCTTGATATACCAACAATCCTTTGCAGTGATCAAGTGTACACCTATCTGGACTTGCAGAAAATCAGCAACTCTTAAGCCAATTAAACTCGTACCAGCTTTGAAGCAGACTCTGAGCAATTTGGTGGTTTATGGACCTTGAAGAGACATCCCCATCTTCACAGACTTTCCTGAATACAGTTATGAGACTACAGATATACTGTTTTATATTTTTTTTGGAAGCAACCTTATATCCAGATAGTCCTCTAACTGGTTATGGGGAATTAAGCTGTTTTTGGAGACATCCCCTTATCAAGCCTTGAACTATGAACTGCTTCTAATTTGTCTATCAAAGGGCCATAGCCTTGACACTTGGAATTCTTCACTTTGCTGTCCTTGGGGATGGGGCCAACTGACTTTTTCTTTTCTAAGCCTACCTTCTTCCCTCCTTCCACCCCCCCTCAGAAAAAAACTTCCTTACTTTCCTTTGTTTACAAGCTATAAAAACTCTTGCCATTTACTACCTGGCATTCTATTAAGCACAGGTTGGATAGTATCCATGCACATTACTTTTTTTTCTTCACTGCTTAATAAAAACTTTAATTTCATAATCATTGTTTTCTTCTGTTTTTTTTTTCCTTTTTAGGGAAAAAGAGAATTTAAATCTCAATAATAGGTCTTTGCCTTATCTGGACACCCTTCCCTTTGAGGGAAAGAGAGATCTAAATTCCCTCAAGAGAGTGTTCACCCTCGGCTTCAAAGAATTCAGGGAAACTATGAGGCAGAAATGAGGGGAGAAAGTAAAAAACACTCAGATTCTAAAACCTGAAGGTAGAGTTTTGCATTTGAGATAAAATCCAGACAGAGGCTGGTGTCACTGGATCACAGAGTACATGGAGAGGAGTAAGATGTAAGAAGACTAGAAAAGTAAGAAGGGTCTAGATTATGGAAAGCTTTAAAAGCCAAACAGAGCATTTTATATTTGATCCTGAAGGTAATAAAGAGTCTCCCCTCATTTCTGCCTCATAGTTTCCCTGAATTCTTTGAAGCCTCAGTTAGATACTTAACTTCTGCAAGAAGCCTTTCATAGTACTATTTATTTTTAGTTTTGTCCCTCTAAGACTACCCCTAATTTATCTTGTATGTTATCTCCCACATTAGACCAAGCTCCTTGAGAGCAGGAATATTTTTTGTTGTTATTTCTTTGTATCCCTAGTACTTAGCACAATGGCTGCTTCATAAATGCCAGAGGACCTTGCTTTGTGTGGCATCTCTACTGCTAAGATGTAGTTTCTATTATTTCCAACTTTGTGCTCACCTGACACATTCCAATGTTCCAACTTCAGGCTCTGGACCCTTAACTCACTCAACTCCACAACTAGATAGGCATCCAACAGTTGCAGCCTTCTTTCACTCTCTTATCTTTCATATTCCTTTCATTCTACTTCAAATCAGAGAGAAGAAAAGGCTTGAGAACAAACCCACTGTTTTTGTCAGTTTTCCGATCCTTTCATATGCAAATGACCCATTCACAATGAAAACACATAAGTACTGTGCAAATAAGCTTTTCAAACATTCTTTCAAGGAACAAATACCACTCAAAATCTATAAGAAAGAGGGTTAACCCCAAACTCTAACTTCCAAAATACCTCAAAATACATAAAGTGACACAGAGGTCACTTTGATTAAAAAAAAACTGATGACATTACTGGAAGTACCATTCAGAAAACATGTGTGACAATCATGAGGTCAAAACTCAGTCAATGGTCTGTTTCATTGCAAGTAATATTAGATAAATCAATGATCAGAAGAATTTTCCTATTCTCTCTAAATTAATTTTCATAATAGTTGATTAACATCATTTTTCTTTCTTTAATGCAGACTCATTTTTAGATAAACTCTAGGATTTGCTTCTTCTTAACCACATGGCACATTTAATATTATACATGATTTATGGAAAATCCATAACAATATTTTTTTACTTTTCTGGATTATTAATTCATAGTGTTTCAAATGTTAAAAACACTGCAAAAAAGTCTCTTTTGGAGAAAGAAAAACTTGACAGAAATAAACATCTTGAGAAGGAAGGAGAAACAAACCAGTTTATTCCCACTCACAATAGCCAGATCAATCAAGGACAAATAAAACTAAAAGAGTTCTTGTTTTAATATCATTTTTATTTTGATTTAAGTGAACAGCAGAGTTCACTAACTAGAAAATGTTAAATTCCATTCAAATTTGAATAAAATCAAACTTTAACTAGGGTGACATTCCCTAACATTCTGGTTAAAACAAATGTTTTCTATGACAAGATATTTCATCTCATTATGACATTTCATTATCATATTGGGGCATTTGAACAGGAAAAATACACCTCTAAGAGGCTCTTGTTGACTCAGGAATATCAGGAATAAACATGCACAATGTCACCAATGCCAATCCTTTTATTCTCTATTATCTAGCGTGAAAGGAAAACTGGCTGGGGTCCAAAATTAGAGTCAATAGATATTTCTGAATCACTCCTCAAGTGTCATTTAGCTGCATATATGATAATATAGACTTTTTTTCACAAGTGAGCACTGAATATAACACTTTTTTCTTTCATTTTTAAAAAAAATCTTCAGTGCTTTGGGAATAGGTCACAGCAATCTAAACTTGGAATTCTCCAAGCCATTGTACTTAAAAATTTGTACAATACTTGTGGCAACTTGGGAAAAACATTTACTATGGTAGGGTATTCATAGAGAGAGATGCCTCTTGTAATTGCTATAAAATCCCTGAGCCACCATTTATTAATGCAAGCAACAATAATTTAGTAATATGTCTTTGAAAGTAGAATTACTCAGAGTCAAATAAAAAAAATCAATACTAATATTGGATTGTGTTTTTTTTTTTAAGCTCAGGTCTACCTTAAACAATGATATATAATTTAACATGAATTCAATATCCAACACTGATCACAATGCCTGACACAGAGTAGCTGCTTAACAAATATTAGTTGTTGTTGTTGTTGTTGTTGTTGTCGTCGCTGCTGCTGTTGTTTTTTGCTGAGTTGACTCACATTTCTAACTTGGAGAGAAATGTGTCTCACCTGTCATACTTCCTCATATCCTCTAACTTTACTTTCTGTCACAAGATAATTTCAGGAAATATTTAAAAGAATCAAGAGTAAGAAAATCAACAACCTGCTAAAAAAAGTTAGTTCTGAGTTAACATTCATACTAATTGAACAACCAAATTGTTATACAATTCCTCTTAAACCATTCCATTCATTCATGTAATAAACAAAGGAACCTTTTCTCAGAATTTGACATTTTAATCCATTCTCTGTGGAGAAGGGTAGATCATATCTCCAGCATTTTTAAGATAACAAACTAAAAACATTATATCCTTAGATTGGTTGATAATCACTTCAAGGATAGAGAAGGCAATGGTAAAAATGAGTTATTCTTTCTTAAACAGTTGAATAACAACCATAATCCATTTATCCATGGAAAGCCTTTTTGTCCTGAACCTGTGACCAACTTTTCCAAAGCACTATTCCAGGGATTTGGGAAAGAATATTTTTAGAGTAGATAAACAGTACTTCTTAACATTTCTAGAGAAACTAAAAAAGGTTTTATTATGCATCCACATTAGTGATTCATAATGATTTTCCACACATTTACTAAAAATACAAAGTAAGTGATGATGAAGGTGATGTTGATAGTGGTGATGATGGAATAAGAATCCTCCTCTTCCTCCTCCTCCTCCTCCTCATCATCACCATTATTATCAGAAAGAGGCAATATCTTGGGAATAGGGGTAGATCCAAAACTACTCTCATATTTTGGCTACATAAGAAGGCAAGGCATCTCGGAAAAAACAATCATTAATGCCTATACCTCACTTGATATAAATGCTTCACTTCATATGATAATGATCAGTAAGTGAGAAACCACGAGTGTATAATATATGGACTGAAGATATGATTTATTTTATTACATACCAATCCTATATTATCACAAATTGGAGTCACTTGTTATAGGCAAGAGATTCATACTGCTTTTTTGTTAATGGTATCCTCAACTCCAAATCATACAATATTATAAACCAATTCTGTAAAGTTATTAAAAATAACTGCATCCCTAAACCCAATTTTGACAAAATAAGATTGAAATTAGAAAGAAACCACAATTTGAATAAGAAAAAGTTGATGGTCATACTTTGACTAGAATTTCTAAAAGGGAAAAATTTTTTCCCTTCAATTTAGGGGCAGTTATCCAACTAGTTGGCCAATCAATTTATAAACTTAGATAGTTGCTAAAAAATAATTGTGAATAAATACATTCTTCCATGATTTGGCTGAAAATACAAAAAAAAAATTAGGTCCTACATATAGCAATATATTCAGTTAAAATTCCCACAGCAAAAACCATAGAAGAAAAATTGGAATTTTCAAGGAATATCTCTATCCACAGACATCAAATACCAAGATGGCAGAAGAAATGAGAAAAAAAAATATTAACAATCTCTGGAAAGGCATCAAAAGATTATAGGATTAGCTAGGTGGCATACACAGTAAGAAATTTTACCCCTACATAGTCACATTAAAGGTAAAAAATAATAATAATGAGATAATTCATAAAAACTAGATTTGAATTTCTAGATTCCCAGCAACTGATAGGAAAGTTCTAAGCAATGGAAAGAACAAAATTAATCATTCAATATCAACCAAAATAGTACTACAGATATTTGAGAAGTCATAGAGGAGAAAGAATCTCTGAAGAAGATAAAGAATTTTCCTAGCTATCCGTATGGTGGAAACTACTTCAGTAGAATAAAAACACAACTGGTTCAAACACAAAAAAGAAAGCTTGTACACTTAATATTAACAATAGAACATGTCAAAGGAGGTAATTGCAGCTTTAGAATCTCTGCAAAAAATATGAAACTAGGGGCCAATTCAATTCAAACTCAAGCCTGACACTATCTTTCTTAAGAGAAAGAATCGTATCTACCCAAAAAAAAGGACAGCCCTCACCAAATATATGCCAACAACATGCATGTTTCTATACTTAATACAAAGAATTCTATAGATTTCATTTTTTAAAAAAATGTAAAAGGACTTAACAAGAAATCAGTATATCAGCCAGTGAGGGAAAAAAGCATGTGTAAAAAAGTTTTATATGGTGAAAAAATCGACTTATTTTTAAATCAGTTATATATATATTTTTTAAGGCAGTTTGGGCTAAGTGACTTGCCCAGGGTCACACACATAGTAAGTATCAAGTGTTTGGTCTGAGGCCACATTTGAACTCAGGTCCTCCTGATTCAGGGGTGGTACTCTCTCCACTGTGCTACCTAGCTGCCTTTAAATCAGTTGTAATGGAACAAGCTACATGAACTTCTACAATATTTATCTTGCCTTTATTATTTTTGAAAAACTTTTGACTCAGTTATATACTCATGGCTTTTTCATGCGACTATATAAAATTGAAGTAGAGTGAGAATATGAGAATATTTGATGTCCAGATGATAAACTGTTTTCTTTAAAACATTCTACCAATAAAATGACATCAGGAAGAGCTTATATAAAGTGTATCATCTTTCAGGGAGGCAATTTAAGCCCAGAATGATTCTGTCTAGACTTAAAACCATTGTGATACATGTGCAAAACTTTGTTATTTGTTATATTGTTTGAAACTAACCTCATGTGGCAAGATATTGCTTAACCCCACTTATGCAAGACATTATGCAGTTCATACTGACCCCAGAGATCCTCTAGAGGAGTTGGGAATTGCTGTAACGAATCTTTAGACTCCTCTGCTGATATACATCTCAAGTAACACATGTTATTGTGCCCTTGTTGAACTCTTTATAATCTAAATTTTTATTAGACTGGGGAAGCTGGCCATACCTATTTTAGCCCTCCCCTTTACCTAAGGATTTAACAAACTTCTTTTGAAAACTTTTCCAGCTTTGGGTTTGTTCCATATGGAATCCAACCCTAATTTATGCAAGGAAATCCTTGCTTAGAACTTAATGGTACTAATATATATTGTTATAGAAAACTTAATTGACCACGAGTGGATTTATCATGTAAAAATGAATTATTTTCATGTCTCAGTGCAACTTTATGTAAAAATCTTTGAATATCTCAAAACCAAACTTTTGGAAAACCATTTAAAAAATATTCATTCATTAGCATATGCTATGTGTACTGTCAATGATAGGACTCTTGGATTTTTGATGGGTAGAATGTACCTGTATCTATGTTTATGTTCATTTTAATATATTTGGAATAAGAAAAACACTACCTCTTTTTAGCCAGGAATATATTCCTTCCAAAGCAACTCATCTCTGTCACACAATTATTGCAAGCACAGAGGGCTCACTTCTGATCGATATCATAAAAATCCCTGTACAATTCATTGTCTTTGCTGATATAAATGAAGTTCTCAGGTCAAATTAGTTCATCCAGGAGAGAATTGCTAAGATCGTGAGTTAGATATTGTTTTACCTTAGACAAATTTTGGGAAATATGAGAAAAGAAAAGAAATTTAGATTACTATTTGGTTATATAGAGTGGGATAAGCATTTACACATTGATTTATTTGTTTGAGAATAGTATAGAATAAAGGTATGCATAATCAAATGAGATAACACATGCAAAGTTATCTGTGCTATAAAAATGAATGAATATTGAATGAAGAAGCATTTATTAAGTACTTACTACATAAAAAGCACTGGAGATACAAAGAGATAAGACAGTCTTGGATTTCAAGGATCTCCTGTTCCTTGTGACAATGGGAGAGATAAGACAAAGAGGATTTCAAGTACAGGTTGAATGAAATCACCCAGAGGTCCTTAAGTTACAAGAGCAGAACAGATGATCATCCATCTTCTTTAATGCATTTTCTATCGATAAAATCATATCTATTTCTGATGTTTCACTACTTGACATTTCCAAGGCCTTTGGTGTCAAGAACTTTCTCTTCCAGGGCTTCTGTAGCTGCAGCCACTGAGGAGTCAAAGACCCAAAGCAATTGAAGAGGCAGTTTACTGGTTGCCTTTTCACAAGGTTTGCTATTCGGAATGGAAACAGGAAGAGAAGAAGTGATGGGGAGGAAGGAATGCACTGAAAGTAGGGCTGATGGTTGTAAGGGCACTGCTGTCTTAGACTCAGATCTTGGGCTATCTCTACTTGGGTCTGAGGGAAAGTGGTGGTTGAAATGGTGGCAGTGGTTTGGCATATGCTGGCTCCTGTCTCTCCCTCAACATGCCTTGCTATATTGGATCACTTTCCCCCAATATCATTATACTTTTGCTCCCAAACATTTTCCCTTGTTCCTCTCCTCCCAAGCCCACCCCCACTCTGGGAGCTGTTTCCCAAGGCATGTAGTTTTTTAGGTACTTAACTTTTTAATAGTTTTTTTTTTTCATCAACAATATCACATAAATAGATGCTATTCACTGAAAAAAAAAATATTGGATCTGCCTTCCTCTCCACAGTAGACATGTCATCAAAATTGTTTGAAGGCTCTTTAAACTTCTCCTGGCAAACATATCTTTTTTCCATTACCTCAAGTCCTTTCTTTAAACCAACCTGTATTGCTCAAATCTTTTCATCTTTCTAAATCATACTTTCTTCCTCAGAAAAACACTTCAACTACTAGTCATTTGAGGGGTTTGAAGAGGCAAAGGTCAATTAAGAGAAATGATAATTCAATTTGCTTTTCAGAGCAGAGCTATTTCCATAAATCAAGCTATGGACTACTTTTTGTGGGGGAAGTATTATTAGGAAAGAGAGAGGAAACTCAAGTATGTCCAAAAGAGAGCCAGAGGGAAGGTAAAGCGTTTTGATAATGTAGCCAAAATAAATGAATAGTTCTCTAAAGAAGAACTAAAATCTATCGGCCCCTGGAGAAAAAAATGTTCAAAATCACTAATAATCAGATGAATGAAAATGAAAACATCCCTGAGGCATCATCTCAAAGCCATAAAGATAGAAATGACGGTAGAAAGTGATAAAATTATAGTGAAAGGGAGAATAGAGAGAAAGCCTCAGAAATCCATTAATACTGGAACTACAAATTGGCTAAAACATTATAGACAACACTTTAAATTATGCAAATAAGTTACTAAATCATTTATAGTCTTTGGCAAAATGATTCCACTGATGAAATTATATCCTAAGGAGATCATTGATAGCAAGAAAAGAGCCAAATATGTGCAAACATACTCATGGTGTTATTCATGCTAATAAAAAAAATGGAAAAAAATGTGCATACAATTGGGAAATGGCTGAATAAAATGGAGGAAGTATGTAAGCATTTATTAAGCATCTACCCTATGCCAGGTTCTGCGAACTTTTCAAATATTATCTCACAACCTACATGTGAGGTAGGTGCTATCACTAGCCTTACTTTACAGTTAGAAAACTGAATCAAACAGAAGTTTTGCATTACCTAGAGCCGTGGAATTAGTAAATGTCTGAGACCAGATTTGAACTCTTTCTAACTTCAGGTCCAAAGTTTTATCCACTGTGCTACCTAACTGCTTAACTATACACCATAAATCATGGTTTATGAATATGTTGGCATTTTATTATAATACCATAAGGAGTGATGATGATTAAGAATTCAGTGAAGCACATTGAAAGGTTTGTATGAAGAAATGCAGACTGAAAAAAATAGGATCAAAACAACTACATAAAAGCAGCACCTTCTCTAGGATCATTCTCCCAAATCAGATTGGACTAGCATGTTAGGTTTTCAGAAGGCAGCTGATTACCTCTTCCCTCAAGACTCTAGGGGTATCCCTAAGGAATGGGATTTGAGTAACATTATTAATAGTACTCAAATATTGGGGAGTATACCTCTTTTAGTTGACTGCCAGATTGACTTAAAAAACACCTTAAAAATATACCTCATCTGCTGGCCTCTTTAATCTCAATCAACTAACTGATGTCAATTAGCTTTTATAAGAGGATCTTTACTGAGAAGGCTTAGGAAGAACAGTAGTTACAAAACATCTTACCAATCTGCAAAAATAAATAAATAATTAAAAGGGCACATTCTCCCCTTTCACACACAGACATAATAAGGTCCCTGGGGAA
Source organism: Phascolarctos cinereus (assembly GCF_003287225.1). NCBI lineage: Eukaryota > Metazoa > Chordata > Mammalia > Diprotodontia > Phascolarctidae > Phascolarctos > Phascolarctos cinereus. Next base: position 273,484,538 of record NW_027555847.1, on the reverse strand, counting down.
AGCAGGCTGAAAATTAAATTGCAAAGGTAGTAAAGCACCCGTGTTGAAAACGTACATGGCTAAGATGTACCTCAGAATTCCTTGCCTTAGGAGTCCTTTTTTCCCTTCAAGGAGCCCCACCATATTTTGGGGGGTAGTGAAGTACTTGTTTGTTCAGCTAGGCTGGCTGCAATGCAGCCAATCTGCTTCCATTAACAGGCCAGTCCATTGGTAGCCTGGGTCAAGCAGGCTGCTAGTCTACTGTGCTCAGGGCTCATCACATTCAGCTGCTGATTCTACCAATTCTGGTTTCTGAGGTGAGGTTCCTCTGATGACAGTGATGAATCTCTCAATGTCACTCATCACATGGATACTGTCATCTAAGATCCTGAAAGCACAAATGAAAGAAATAGGCACCATTGACTGGGTGGGAGAATGTAGCCAGAAATCATCCTTGCTTGCATATCTGAGAAAGCTCTTACAAGTGGGAGCTGGCCCTCATTGTTCAGTACCCTCAGGGAATGCATCATGACTACAACAATATAAATAAAGTAAATGTGAAAAGGCAACACAACTATGCTCATGGTTAATGATATATGCTGCTAGGTTGAAGAGTACAGCCTTATTGATGATAAACTGTAATCAAAACTTTTTCTCAGAGACTATACTTTATGAATAGATTTGTTGTTACTTTTACTGTAAAGAGTTTTTGTCAAAATGAAAGGCACCAATAAATTTATTTTAAGAAATTAAAATAAGGGTATATATCCGTTCTATCTCAAAGGTTCTGTGATTCCTCCACCTCTCCACTTTTCTCATTAACTTCCACTTGAAAGCTGAAGGGAAATTTAAAGCCATGTTTATTTTTGTTAATAAAGTGATTTTGATATTATGATGACCTGCTCACAATAGGCATTCCGTGTTCCTTGCCTGATTGACTTAAACAAAATCTCTGACCATTTCGTTGTCATAGCTCATTCTTTCAAGAAACATATATCTGTTGTTAAGGCAATTGAGCACATTTGGGTATTTTCTGGTATGGATATTTATTTTGGTTTTGAATCTTTTCATATGTCAGCTGTTTTGTTTTCTATATTAAAGGCATTTTTATTAGCTTCTGTGTTTTTCCTCAAATTGAATTGACAGTTTTGTGGAAATCCAAGAGGCCTATATTAAAGGCTAGTTGGTCATTGACAAAGTGTAGTTGGAAAACCACAGGTTACCAGATCCTATGGTACAGTCAAATGGCAAAGAATTAGAATGAGATATAAGTAGTGACTGAAGAGGTCTAGGGGTTTTGGGGTGCTGGGACCCCAAGATCGTGGTACCGAGCCCTGCTGAATGAATTCAACTGAAATCTTCTTCAGCCAGAGGAAAAGTTTATTAGTGATAAATCACATTGACCAGGTGACGCCCGTAAAGACGAGTGGGCATGAGAAGTTCTCAGCCTTTTAAGCGTGAGATTCTCAGCCTCTGAATGAGGGCCAAGGTGGATCCCAAACACCAAAGCAACTTTGGGCGGCCAGAGAAGGGGGCTTGGAAAAGGGTCTAGGTAAGAACTCCAATTGGGGAGGTCAGAGAGATTGAATAGACAATGGGAATAGACAACAGAAGGAACAGGAAGGCAGAAGCCTGAAAGGCATCTGCACAAAACCAAGGTGGGGCCAGGACTTTCAAAAGGAGATAAAGGAAGGCCTTTCTGGGTCCAATAGACAAGAGGGAGCCTAAGGCTTTCAAAGGGAGATGAGGGGAGTTGTTTAGGAAATCTGAAGGTTTAAGGGTTTTCTGGGTCCTGTAGACAAACAGGAGCCAGATTCTATTCAGGGCAAGGGTTGAAGGTGCATCTGAATAAGATCTAAAGGTAAGCTAGGGCTTTCAAGGGAGATGAGGGTCTGGGGCCTGTGAGTCAGATTCCCTTTGGGGCAAAGGGTGAAGATCTTGGCTTGGGCCCCACCCCGATCAGTGACTTCTCAGGAACTCCTAAATTTTTGGTCCATTTATTAGGCAATGACTTCTCAAGAAAACCTATGACATATCTGATAATATAAACTCTTCAAGGGAAAAAAAATGATACTTTTATAGTTGTATACCCAGAGCCTATATATACATACATATATATATATATGAGAGTCTAATCTATTTAAAAAACAACAACAACAAAACATATTGGTAGGGCAAAGAAACTACCCAGTCTTGCCCTGGCATCCTGAGCACTGAATATTCCAATGTTTCTCCTTGATCCTTTTTTATATGCCCTATATCTGGTAAATATGGGAATTATAGTTCAAGGAAATAGACATCATTGCTTATTCCCTTCCCTGTGGAATTCTCTGGGGAATTTGTACAGGAGGACATATTGGAGTTTTTGAGCAAAGAGATGGAATGTAGTTTGGGTGGAGTACTAGCCAAGTGGCCAGCAATCTCCTGATAAATAATATGTCAGTTTGAGGAGGCCAGTAAAAACATTTTTTGGTTATTCTTGAAAGCCCTGCAGGTGTGTCCTTGATTTCACTCCCTCCATTTCCTTCCCCATCCTCATCATTCTTGGAAGATTATATTGTTTGTCAAATCCAAAGTTTATCTGTCTTTTAAATTTATTTGCTGATTTAAATTGTACTTTTAAAAAGCTATTTTATCTTTGATAAAACTATGAGTAGTCATAATTGAATAAGGACAGTGAGAGGGTACAGCGGATTGAGTGCTGGGCCTGGAGTCTAGAAGACCTGAGCTCAAATCTGGCTGCTCAGATACCACCTAGCTGTGTGACCCTGGGCAAGTCATTTAACCTGTTGGCCTCAATTTCTCCATCTGTAAAATGAGCTGGAGAAGGAAATGCAAACCGTTCCAGTATCTTTGCCAAGAAAACCCCAAAAAGGATCAAGAAGATCGGGACAGGATAAAAAACTTACACAGCAATCCTGGTTGCTTTGCAATTTGTTACATATTTAATTGTTAATGTTGCCAGCCGAGGTCACTTGTTTCATGGCCTGACCTTCTATTAAGGTCCCTTTCCTAATTCCCCTTTTCTTCTCTAGTGTGTGGAGGGGGGAAAAAGTGTATGGGGAGTGGGGTGGGAGAGGGGGTGGGCATGCCTAGCAGAAAGTGATCAGTTGGCTTGTAGATAATTAGATTAGCTCCTAATTTAGTGTAGAGCTAAGTGAAGAGGTCTAGGGGTTTTGGGGTGCTGGGACCCCAAGATCACAGTACCGGGCCCTGCCTGAAAGAATTCAACTCAAATCTTCTTCAGCCAGAGGAAAAGTTTATTAGTAGTAAAACATATAGGCCAGGTGACACCCATAAGGATGAGCGGGCATGAGAGGTTCTCAGCCTTGTGGGCCTGAGATTCTCAGCTGGGTGACGCCCATAAAGATGAGCGGGCATGAGAGGTTCTCAGCCTTTTGAGCGTGAGATTCTCAGCATCTGAATGAGGGCCAAGGTGGATCTTAAATACTAAAGTAACTTTGGGTGGCCAGAGAAGGGGGTTGGGTAAAGGGTGTAGGTAACAATTCTAATTGGGGAGGTCTGGGAGATTGAATAGACAATGGGAATAGATAATGGAGGAACAGGAAGGCAGAAGTTTGAAAGGCATCTGCACAAAATCAAGGTGGGGCTAGGACTTTCAAAAGGAGATAAAGGAAGGCCTTTCTGGAGCCTATAGACAAGAGGGAGCCTAAGGCTTTTAGGGAGCATCTGAATAAGATTAAAAGGTAAAGCTAAGGCTTTCAAAGGGAGATGAGGGTCTGGGGCCTGTGAGTCAGATTCCCTTTGGGGCAAAGGGTGAAGATCTTGGCTTGGGACCCGCCCTCATCATAAGGTCCCAAGTGGCTTCCTTTCTCTATAAATCAAAGGAAAACAAAACAAAACAAACAAAAAACCCAACAACACTTAAAATGAATTGAGCCCCAGGCAATCTGTCTATTGTCAAACTGGGATGGCAATCTCACAGTCAATAGAATTCAGTGAATTTAGTGTACTAAAGTATCAATAGATTTTTCTTACCTCTTTTAAACTGTAGCAAAAACACAAACTCCGGATGCCATTAAAATTATCTTGTTTTTATGAACCATTGTTTAAAAAGGGAAATAACTAGTAGGTAGAAGTTTAAATATTAAAGCAACCATTAGCAGTTAATCTTGCTACCCATTGTTCCAGGCAATAAAACAAGGAAGAGTGAAGGTCACCACCAGCCAGAATTCCTTTGCTCTCTGTTGTATTCTCTTAATTAATTTATCTTGGCATCTAGGAAAGCTAGAACTTGGAGTCCAGACATTTAATGGCTTTCAAATTTCTCATAAAGAGTGCCCCTACTGCAGCCTGCTGGCTTCTTATCCCTTTCAGAGAGATTTTTCAAACTTCCACTCCCAGAAATTCTACCATCCGTTCTTGATCAATGGATGCATCATTTCTCCAGGCTGAGTATAATACCTGTGTTTTTCAGTTAGTTCAGTTGTGCCCAACTTTTTGTGACCCCATTTGGGGTTTTCTTGGCAAAGATACTGGCATGATTTGCCATTTCTGTCTCCAACTCATTTTACAGATGAGGAAACTGAGGCAAACAGGGTTAATTGACTTGCCCAGGGCCACACAGCTAGTAAGTGTCTGAGGCCAGATTTGAACTCAAGTCTTCCAAATCCAGTGCTCTATCCAAATTGCTACCTGGCACATAGCACACTTTTATAGACTTGATTCTCTTCTCATGCTTAGAAGAACTACAACTCCCACAGTATTTGGGTTTGCTTGAAGGAACCAGGTGCAGCCTTGCCAGGAGGATTATTAATACCAACCTGAGGGTTGTAACACACAATAACAGAGGCTAGGATTGATAGAAATATTAGTATGGGTTTCCACAACGGGGGTCTCCAATCAAAAGATAGAGAGTCTCATTGATTTTTTGATTCAGAGACCTCCAACTATTTCTCTTTCTATCTATTGTTCACGTATTGTTTTCAAAGACCAAGGAGTGATGTCTTGGTTTGCTCATGAATTGGATTTAAGTTAGGCAGAATTACACAGACTTGTTAGTTTCAGCTATCTCTTCTAGAGTTATTGAAATCCAGTGACAGAATAAAACTCAGGATGACTGATGATAGCCCTGGATTCAGTGGATGACCTTGACTTCTTTGATGTCTGAACAAGCTTGAAACACTTCACAACTCCTGCTGCACATTCTGCAGAGAAGTCTTCACATTCTTGAGGTAGACATTCTCCTAACACTTTGGGAGGTTTGTCATCTAACCTGTAACCCTCAACCTGGTTTAGTCCATCTGCCAAGACATTTTACCAGGGTGTGGCCACTGCATGTGCTACAGCTTCTTGGAACCACAGGTGAGAACTTGATGAAAGGTGGAAATGAATGGTGGATGTACAGACCTAAAAAGGGCTCAGCAAGCTCTCATGTCAGAGGTGTTAGTCCTTTCTGAATACTCCATATACACCCCCCTTCTGTTTCTATCAAGTTTATCACAGAACTCTTGAGCATTATGTATGTGGTGGGTGGGGAGGGAGGGAAATTCAGGAATTTGTTCCAACAAAAAATTTGCCTTTATTTTAGCCTGGCATCTCTCATACCTCTCTTCTCTCTTGAGAACTTTAGTCAGAGGTACCACTCTCTCCTAGGTATTAGGCACCATTTCCTGATATATATTTCCTTCTTTGCTCTCCCCATCCATAGCCAATCCACCCTTACCCATTTCTTTGCAACAGGAGGAGCAAATAAAACAAGTGTGGTACTACATTAGAATGACATCAGTTGGATTCAAACCTTTCAGAAACAAAGGTCTAGGTGACAAATTACATCACCAAATATGAATGACAAGATCTGTCCTCCTAAATTTTAAAGGACTATAACTAGATGAGGGGTAAGAATGAAGGTTGGTGATGGTTTAGTGGTTGTATGTAAGATACTTGGAATATCAGAATGTTTCTTACATCTTCCAGGTAAGTGCACCATGTTGTTCAAAAGCAATGTATTCCCTCAAGAGAATCAAACAATCAATTCCAATGAGATGGATACAAGCCAAAGACCATGTTTTCCTTTTGTGAGCATTAAAATTGGCAGTCAGAGAGCTATTTTTTTTCTAACTCTATAAACCTCATATAGCCAGATACACTGGCCACTGTCTATGTCCTCTAGGAGCAGGTCACATTGTTCATGTTCAATTTTCAATATCATAATAAAAAGAGGCATGTCTGGACAGATTTTTTTTCCCTCCTTTACTAGGTGACTGCTTAGACAATAGATTATAGTTTTTGACTTGAGATTCCTGAACATATGGAAAGAGGAAAACTAGTAATTTTAAAAATAACAAGAAAATAATTCAAGCTGTTTTTGGAATTATTTGATTAAATGAAAAATAATTGCTTTCCAAATGGTTATCAAAAAAATAAGTCCTTTCCATTTCCCCTGTAATTTTAGAAGTTGATGAACAGGGCACAGAGTACTCCAAAGAACACACTTTGAGTCCAGGTTTATTCCTTTGTGTTAGATTAACAGCTGCTATTATAATGAGTCCAAGTTTAATGACTGAGCCTAGGGAGTACAGTACACAAAGTGTCACCTCCTAGAGAAAGCAGACAACATCCAGGGGAAATATTATATTCCTCTGAGCCTAAGCTAACTGAGAAATAGTCACAACTAATGGCAAGTCTCCAGCACAAGAGAGCACTTTGGGAACATCATGGTGCCTAAAAACAGAAGGTACTTAGAGAAGAAATAAATAAGTTGGTTACTAAATCATTTGGCGTAAGCCAGATATGAAGGAGTCCATTTTGCATGCCTTTTGAAGTCCTAAATAGATGTCTTACTTTAAATACACACACACATATATATACAAAATACATAAATGCATATATGCATATACATGATACATGTATATATGCACATATCCACAATACATAAATATGCATGTGCATATACATACATAGGTGTATATATGTGCATATGTATAGTATATGAACATAAACACTGTCACATATATATTTGAATCATCCCAGGATTAATAAAAAGTGATACTCAGAAATTTCCTTCATACAGAAATACACCCAAAAATGTGTACTTTCTTCAAGGGTTATAAAAGTCGTGAAGTGATACATGAGAAATGCAGAAATATGAAATATATACAATGATAGAGATATTATTCAAAATACAGAAGACAATAAAAACCATATTTTGAAGTCATAGATTGTAGAAGCATATGTAGCACCACAAATAATCTAACTGATGAGACAAAATACTTTTATGGTGGTTGGGTTTGGTTTTATTTTTCATATAGGAATTTTCCTCAATTTCTCAGGGTAATTGTTTATTCAATCATCACAAAATCTCTTCTTCAGTGTGATTCCAGGATTCAAGTGCTACTAATTCTTACTTCACAGACATAATAACTGAGTCACAGGGAAGTCAAGTCAAACCAAAAAAAAAAATGAAAGCACAGCAAAACCTAAGTCTTTTTGATTTCTAGAACCATGTATAGTTCTATGGACAATGGGGCATTCAGTTTGCATGTCATGAAACAATTTTTGACAGTAAAATCAATTATATTATGGAATGGCTTTCAATGAGTGATAGAAATGCTATCAATTCAGCCATTTAAAACCAAATAAAGGAAAACTTTTAAATCTATATTCTAGGAAGTAAGCTTGAACTGAAAGAGTATAAAGTAGCCTCTTAGGAATTAGTGGTAAAAACAGTCAAGGAAAAGATTCCAGCAAAAGCAAATTCAAAATGTGTTTGTTTATAGCAATTGAAGTGCTGTGAGCAATACAAATACCATTTAAAATACACACATATATATTAATATAAATTTGAAATATGAAAGTATCTTTGTAAATAATATGGTGAGATGATTTAGTATCCCTAATAAAATATGCAGAATTACTTTGATGACATAAGTTCTAGTTTGTGTTAGGCATCAAATTAAGAATACTTAGAAAATAACATTGAAGATTGGAATTCATTATAATGAAAATAAAGGGGAAAATATGGAAGAAGGTGGGGCTTTTTTTTTAAGTTCCAAGGCTTCAATGTGAGCAGTCAGAACTGAAATGGATTGTTTCTTAAATCAGTGGAGACATTATTAGCAATAGTGTCTGCATTGCATGGTAAAGGAAATAACCAGTGGCCAGTGGTGATGCTATGCCTGCTGATTTAAATTTGCTGTCTCCATGCAAGGAGGTAGGGGAAGGAATCAACAAACATATTCTTGAATGTAAATGCCTATTTTGGTCACTCACATTTCTTTCTCTGATTATTGCTTTTGAGCTCCTAGCCCACAGATGGTAAGGGGATCAAATAACTGATCAGAAGGAGTTTACAGGGGTCTTTTTGCTGGCACTGAGGAAGTATTCTTTTGCTTTTCCCATGCTTGGATCTGGGTCACAGTACTAGATGGCAGCATGGAGAGAGGAAGAGCACTGGCATAGCAGAGGCTGTGGCAGCAGTGAAGAGAGAACCCTCCTCACAGTTCCAACACAGAAAAGAGTGCTTGTGGTCACTCATAGACCAGAGCACAGGCCAGAAGAGGAGTAAACACATCTCCTTAGATCATAGCGCCTTGAAAGGTCCCTAGATGTATCTCTGAAAACAGCTGAACAAAACCCCTGAAGCTTGGGACTGTATGCCCTCTACACTGGAAGCAGAGCCCTCTTAACAAAAAGTTACAAAATCAAATCATTGGCTGGGAATAAACAAACAGTGGGGAAAAAAATTTAGACTATACAAATATGCTTTGGTAACAAAGAAGATCAAAACATATGCTTAGAAGAAAACAAAGTAAAAGCTTCTTCAACCAAAGCCTCCAAGAAAAATATGAATTGGTCTGAGGCCATGGAAAGCTCAAAAAGAATTTTGAAAATCAAGTAAGAGAAGTAGAGGAAAAATTGGGAAGAGAAATTAGAGTGATGCGAGAAAATTATGAAAAACAAGTTAACACCTTGCTCAAGGAGATCCCAAAAAATGCTGAAGAAAATAACACCTTAATAAATAGACTAACCCAAATGTCAAAAGAGGTCCAAAAAGCCAATGAGGAGAAGAATGTCTTAAAAAGCAAAACTGCCCAATTGGAAAGGGAAGTCCAAAAACTCACTGAAGAAAATAATTCCTTAAAAAATAGAATGGAGCAAATGGAAGGTAATGATTTTATAAGAAATCAAGAAACAATAAAACAAAACCAAAAGAATGGGAAAAAAAATAGAAGACAATGTGAAATATCTCAAAGGAAAAAACAACTGACCTGGAAAATAGATCCAGGAGAGATAAATTAAAAATTATTGGACTACCTGAAAACCATGATCAAAACAAAGAACCTAGACATCATCTTTCAAGAAATTACCAAGGATAACTGCCCTGATATTCTAGAATCAGAGGGTACAATAGAAATTGAAAGAATCCATCCATTGCCTCCTAAAAGAGATACCAAAAAGAAAACTCCTAGGAATATTATAGCCAAATTCCAGAGCTCCAGAAAATATTGAAAGCACCCAGAAAGAAATAATTCAAGTATTATGGAATCACAATCAGGACAACACATGATTTAGCAGCTCCTACATTAAGAGTTTGGAATATGATATTCTGGAGGTCAAAGGAGCTAGGATTAAAACCAAGAATCACGTATCTAGCAGAACTGAGGAGCAAAACTGACATTCAATGACGTAAGGAATTTTAATGCATTCTTCAGGAAAAAAAAAACAGAGCTAAATAGAAAAATTGACTTTCAAGTACAAGATTCAAGAGAAGAATGAAAAAATAATAAGGAAAGGGAAATCATAAAGAACTTATTAAAATTGAACTGTTTACATTCCTACATGGAAAGATGATATTTGTAACTCATGAGACCTTTCTTGTTATTAGGGTAGTTGGAGGGAATATATATATATATATATATATATATATATATATATATATATATATATATATATATATATATATATATATATATATATATAAGAGAGAGAGAGAGAGAGAGAGAGAGAGAGAGAGAGAGAGAGAGAGAGAGAGAGAGGGCACACAGAGAGTTGAATATGAAGGAATAATATCTAAAAATTGAAATTAAGAGATGTGAGAGGAATGTATTGGGAGAAGAAGAAAGGGAAAGATAGAATGGGGTTAAATATCTCACTAAAAAGAAGCAAGAAAAAGCTTTTATAGTGGAGAGGAAGAGGGGGAGGTGAGAGGGAACAAGTGAACCTTACTGTCATCATATTTGGCTTAAGGAGGGAATAACATATACTCTCAATTGAGTTATGTAAATCTATCTTACCCTACAGGAAAGTAGGGAGAAAAGGAATGGGGGGGTGATAAAAAGGGGTAAAAATTGATGGAGGGGGTAATCAGGAACAAACACTTTTGAGGAAGGACAAGGTCAAAGGAGAAAACAGAATAAATGTGGGGTGGGAGAGGATGGAGGGAAAAATAGTCTTTCACAATATGAAAATTATGGAAACATTTTTCATGACTACACATCTATAACATATATTGAATTCTTTGCCTTCTCAACGAGGATGTGTGGGGTTAGGGTGGAAAGGAGAGAGTTTGGAACTCAAAGTTTTAAAAGTGAATGTTGAAAACTGTTTTTACATGCAACTGAGAAATAAGATACACAGGCTATGGGGTACAGAAATCTGTCTTACCCTACAGGAAAATAGAAGAGGAAGGAGATAAGAGAAGGATTAGGGTGATAGAAAGGAGGGCATATTGGTGGAAGGGGTAATTAGAATGCATGCCATCTTGGGGTGGGGAGAGGGGAGCGGTGGGGAGAAAATTTGCAATTCAAAATCTTGCACATGTGATTGTTGAAAAAATAAATAAATTAATTAAAAATTAAGTTTCTAATATAAATGAGATGTGCCTGTCACACACTTTATTCAGCTATTACTAAAAGTATGTTTTAGTTATTTTATTTGTTTACATATGTTATTCTTTAAATATTTTCCCTAATGTTGAACCACATTGCACCTGTGGCCAATATAAGAAATAGATATCTTCAGCCATTCATTTTCCAAGAAATGAAGTAAGTCATAAAGGAACTACAAAAAAGGATGACAAAAGCCTGCCCTATAGATAATTGAGATTATTTTTAAAAGGTCATTGTATATAAATACATACAGAGAGATATGTAAATTGAATATAGAAATATATAATAATTTTATAATGTCATCTAAAATATATTTTAAAAGAAATTTATCAGTATCCATCAAATCATGGATATCCATAGGATATTGTGCTCTATTCTTATTTTACTCTTGGAAAAGAAACAATAAAGTTTTCTTCAATTATTGTGTTATTGTGTCTTTTTACATTTCAGCTCACTTTTCCTGTAGGTATGTAGGCTCTATGCTATTCATTTCATAAATACTAAAGAATAACATTGTTTTATTATCTTTGATGCTTTGAATACAATATAGTTATCTTGTTTATCTCTCTTGGTGTTGTACATTTTTATTGTAAATTTATTTTATACCTTGTCTGACATCATGATTGCTACTCTGGCCTTTTTTGGAATTACCTGACAAATAGTAAATTTTGTCCAAACTTTTAATTTTTATTCTAATAAGTAATTATTTTAAAAGTATAATAATAATAGTGATAAACTAACATATTTTTAAACTTATGTAGCAAATATTTCAGTTTTCTTTTTTTCCCTTAATTCCTCCATTCTGTTTAATTCATTTAAATCTTTTTTTTAATTGATCTCTCCCTAATCTATTAACTCAGCACATTGTCCCTAGGATTAATTTTATTTAAGTTATTTTGGTCCAGCCTCCACCCACAGCTTCTCCCTAAACCTATCCCTCTAATTTCTCTGCTCTATCCTAACTTCCTTAGTTTTACTTAAAATTGTAATCCTTCTATCTCTTTTGTTTCTCTTTGTACTTGCCAATTTCTCAGATGAATTTTTCATTCTGAATTTCATTTGCTCCTATTTATGATGCCTTTCAGAGAAATATTATTTTTTAATTATTTATTTACTTAATTTACTCAATCATCCTCCTTTTCATCTCTCATTGAAAGTCCAAGGGGGTCAGAGGACTTGAATTGGGGGGTCAGAGGACTTGACTTCAACGAAGTTCTGGGCAGGCAGAGATCCTGGGTCATTGATTTAAAGCAGGAAAAGACCTCCAAGGCCTTGTAGGAGGACCACATCATTTTACAGATGAAGAAACTGAGGCCCAGGTCATTGTCTGAGGCAGGATGAGGTGAGGAATTTTATTCTACTCTAGGGAAGAAGATGGAGGTGGGGGAAGACATTTGAGGTTCCCTGTATTGCCTCTAGAAATTAGATTAGTGGGATAGTCAGAAGAGGCTTGGACATGGAGTCTAAACTAGTTTTAGGGGAAACATGATAGATCCAAATGTAAAAAGAGAAAGTACCTGTCTCAGGGCAAATTGTGAGCTTCCTGAGGGCAGGGACTGTCTTTTGTCTCTTTTTGTATTTCCAGTGCTTACCACAGTGCCTGGCACATAGTAGGTGCTTAATTAATGTTGTTGACTGACTCCTGGGAAGATGTCTAAATAAGGCTTCCTGCTAGGGGATGTGGTTGAGTCAATATCAATTATCAACAAGCATTAATAAATACCTGCTAATTAATATGTATTAATAAGTGCCTGCCATACTAGTTGTACAGATTTTCTTTTAATCAAATTATCTTCACTCCTATGGCATTTAAATTCTATCAGGGATGACAATATGTACAAATATAAGTATACCCAGAATATATACTAAAAAAGCACTAAGTAATTATTTAAAAGGTAGTTTAAAATGAAGGCAATAGCAGTTGGGGAATATATCTTGAAGGAAAAGGTAGAGTTTATGGGGTCAAAACAAGAAGAGAGTGCATTGGAGGATTGTGAAACAGCCATTGGGAAAGTACAGAAATGGGAGATGAAATGTGGTGTGAAGATCCAAGAAAATGCCAGTTTGGCTTGACTGGAGAGAGTAGGAAAAGGAATAATATATAATGAGAATGAAGAAAAATTTTTGAGCACAGTAATGAAGATTATAAAACACAAACAAGTGAATTTATATTTTACCTTAGAGGTAATTGGGAGTTATAGGACTTTATTGCATGGCGGGGGGGGGGGTTGCATTATCAAATCTACACTTAAAGAAAATCACTTTGACAGCTGTGTGAAGAATGGATAAAATGTGGGAGAAATGAGATAGGCAGAAGAGCAAATAGGAACAAATTGCATTGGTTGGAGTGAGGAGTGATGAGGGTTTGAACTATAGTGGTTGGGTGAATATGACAAGGGGTTGAATTTGAGGAATGGTAAATAAGTAGAATTAGCAAAATTTGGAAACTAATTGGATATATGGGCTGAGAGATAGTAAGGAGTCTAGGGTAAATTCAAGTTTATGAAATTGTGACACTAGAAGAATGGTGGTACTTTCAACAGGAATAGGGAAATTTGCAAGAGGGATAGGTTTAAAGGCAAAGGTAAAGAGTTCCATTTTGAACTTGAGTTTGAGATTTCTTCAGGACACTCAGTTGAAATGTCCACTGGTAGCTGTTAATATGAGACTATAGTTCAGGTGAGACCCTGGAGCTTAATATGCAAACCTGAGTTTGTTCTGGATAAATATCATATTTAAAATATTGGAAGCTATTGATAGAGGCAGAGAAACAAAGAGAAAGTGGCAAATAGAGACAGAGAGATACAGAGACAGAGGCAGCAACAGAGACAGATAAAGAAAGAGAAGAGAAGAAAAAAATAATCCATATAACATATTTTGTTGGTACAATGTTGAGCAAGTCAACAAGCATTTACTAAGTGCTTATTGTATGCCAGGAACTATATTTGGAAGACAAAAAATAATCCACTTTTGCAAGGAGTTCACAGTCTTATGGGAGAAAAAACATGAAAACAACTGTGCAAAAACAAGATATATATATATATATAGATAGATAGATAGATAGATAGATAGATAGATAGATAGATAGATATAGATAGATAGACATAGATATAGATATAGATAGATATAGATATAGATATAGATATAGATATAGATATAGATATAGATATAGATATAGATATAGATATAGATATAGATATAGATATAGATATAGATATATAGATATATGTAAAATAGTAAATAATCTCAGAGGGAACACAGTGGAATTAAGGTGGATGGGGGAAGACTTATTGTAGAAGGTGGGATTCTAGCTGAGACTTGAAGCAAGCCAGTTAGCCAAGAAATAGAAATATGGAAAGAGAAAATTTCACTTTTGGGAGAGGCAATAAAATATATAAAGTCAACAGATAAGTTAAATTTTAGACATCTTAAGTTTAAGATTTCTACAATACATTTTGAGATGACTAACAGATAGTTGGAGGTGAGAAACCGGTGGTCAACAGAGAGATAAGGGTTGGATAAATAGATTGAAAACCATGTACATAGAGATTATAACTGGTTTCAAGAATGTTGATGAGATCACCAAGCAAATTAGTGTGGAGGGAGAATTTAAGAATGCCTAGGGAAGAGCCTTGAGGATATACATAGTTAGCAAGTGTGACCTATATGAAGATACAGGAAAGGAGACGGAAAATCAATCAATCAACAGGTATAAATGCTTACTATGTGTCAGGCAGTGTGCTAAGTACTGGAGAGCTATGATAATAAAATTATTTAATGAATTTGTTGATGAAATTGATAGAGCGTGTTGGTATTTTCTGGATAGCCAGAAGTTATGCTGACTTGAGACAGAAGCATCACAGCATCATAGGATTTTACTTTGAAAAAAGCTCACAAGTCATCTAGTCCAACACATAGATAAAAATAATAACCTCTACACATACCCAGCAAATGTTTATCTAGCCAATGCTTGACAACTTCCAATCAACAGAAGCCCACCATTTTCTGAGGCAGCTCATTCTTCTGGTTACCATTTAATGGCTCTCTTCCTACATATGCAATTATTGTTTTTCCTTTGCTTTATTATCATGTTCCAACCCCTAACCACAAGTATCTTCTAAGTTCCTGTTCCTCAGGATTCCTCAAAAAAATAAAACTATATTCTCTCTTAGTGATCTCATCAGCTCTTATGTGTTTGGCAATCATCCTGAAGCAGATGACTCCCAAATTGACATATCCAGCCTGCATATCACTTGTGAACTCCAAGTGTTGCATTAACTCCTCTCTGGTAGGCATCTACACCTGGATTCTCCATAGGTATCTCAAAGGTAACATCCCCAAAAGAGAACTAATTAACTCCCTCAACCCTTACTTACCTGTCCTCCAAATTTCTCTGTCAATGGTAATACCATCTTTCTAGCCATGAAGGTTCAGAGCCTTCTGAATTTTCTACTGCGACTCATCAACTCTCACTCATCATCATGGATATGTATTCAGTTTCCAAATCCTATCTAACTTCACAACATTCTTCCTATCTCTTTCTGTCTAATAACACAGCACTACACTCATTCTGGCCTTCATCACTTCACATCTGAACTATTTAGTCACCTAATTGGAGCTTCTTACCTCTCTGCCTCTTCCTCCCCCTCTCACCCTCTCCTTCTATCCCCCTCTTCTTCTCTCCTCCTCTCCCCCTCCCCCCCCCCGTCTCTCTCACTCCTCCCCGGGGCTGCCAAATTGATATTACCAAAGCACAGGTCACTTCATGATATCTTGCCTAAGAAGCTTCAGTGGTTGCCTATTACTTCTAGCTAACTTCTTGGTTTGGCATTTAAAGTCCTTCACAATCTGACTCTAATCCAGCTATCTAGACTCATTACATTTTATTCTCTTTTGCTCTTCCACATACACAGCATCCTACCCATTGCCTTTGTCCCTTTGCATAAGATGTCCCACAGCCTGGAATGCTCTCCCTCTTCACCTCTACCTCACCTTTGCCTCCATTAAAGAATAGCTTGGGATACCAGCTCATATTGGATACCTTTCCTGTTCTCCAAGAAGTTATTACTACTTTTCCTTCTTCCCCAAGAGTTATTTTTATATTAACGCTGTGTATGTCTTGAATATATTTACACATTTACATATTGTTTGCCTCCAGAATGGAATGCAATCTGTGAGAACAGGTATTGTTTCATTTCTGTCTGCATTTCCAGCTTCAGGCACAGGGATTATTTTAAGATTGACATTCAATAAATGCTTATTGAATTGTATCTCCAAATAATTGATTATAATTTTGTGGCAAATTAAAAATAAGATGTTTAGATATTTTTTTCATTTTTAAGAAAGCTTTATAAGCTAGATGGCTCTGTGGAGCCCTGGACCTGAAGTCAGAAAGACCTGAGTTCAAATCCAGTCTCAAATGTTTACTAGTTTTGTGACCTTGGGCAAATCACTTAACCTCTGTTTACCTTAATCCACTGGAAAAGGAAGTGGCAACCCATCCCAGTATCTTTGCCAAGAAAACTCCATGGACAGTGGTCCATAGGGTCACAAAGAGTCGGACATGACTAAATGGCTGAACAATTTATATAGACTTTCATTGGGAAAGATTTCATGTAGCTGTAGATTAATTAGCTATGAATTAGCAATTAATAAAATGACTTCATAGTTGATATGTATATAATGAACCATAATCAATATTCTTTGATACATATGATATATATGGAGAACCATAATTTTAATTTCTTCAGTAGTTCATAAAATATCCTTAATTGTAGGAACATCAAAAAGTGCTAAAACCAATGTGTGATACTGTTTTTTTTTCCAGCATTTAGTTTATAATACAAGAAACCTCTGTTCCATAATTAGTTATAGCAGTAAGCAGTTTTTAAATGCTATAGAACAAAGGATCAAACAAGGACAAACCAGTAATATACCCTGGTTAAAAATACGAAAAGATGTAAGCTTCTTATATATACATACTAAATCCCCTACTCTCCTCACAAATAGTGTCCTTGTTCAGAGGACAGTTCAATTCAGAATTTCAGTTCAATGACATATATAGAAATCAAATTTGTGACCCTTGAATTCACTGAAAATGCCTGCTGTGCTGCGTACAATTAGCTCCAGGTTTCTCAGTGATTCCTGGTTAGGGGTTGGGAGAGAGCAGATAGTGGTGCTGACAAAGGGAAGTAGCAATCTCACTAATGCTTAGCAGTTTTATTGAGCTTATTTTTATATTATGACCTATAACCACAAAGCCTTGGGACTGATTTTAGTGTGTTGCTTATAAAATTAATCTTACTTTAAAGATAATTTTATCTTTACTGATATCCCTCCCCAATTCCCTACCTCATGAGCCGTCTATTGTAAAAATAAATGGATAAATAAATAAGTAAAAGTGAAGTTAAACAATGTTTATCAAAATATCAATTTTGCTATATTCCAGAGCCATGATCTTCTACCTTTGCAAAGAGGAGTTGGAGTTGTTTATTTTTCTCAACTCTTTCAGGACTAAACTTAGTCATTATTATGACACAGTGTTCAGTTTCTTTTTTGGTGAAGGGGGTTCTAGCATTATTGACATATAGCTTATTGTTTTCCTGTTTCTACTTATTTCACTTAATTAGTCCATATTATACCATGTTCCTTTGATTTTTTTTTATATTTGTTAATTTTTTCATGATACTGTAATGGTCCATTAAATTTATGTACCATAATTTGTTGAACTATTCCCTACATGACTGGTATCTATTTTACTTATAGTTCTTTGTAGCCACACCAAAAAAAAAAATTGGTATGAATATTTGGGCATTATCAGGACTCCCCCTCCCTTCTTCTTCCCTCCTGCCTCATTTTGATGCACACCTGGCCATAGGATCTCTGGATAAGAAGGCATGCGAATTTAATGCACCCTCTTAGAATAATTCGAAATTGCTTTCCAGAAGTGATTAGACCAGTTTTCAGCTCTACCAACAGTGTATTATTATTAGTGTGCCTCTCTTTCAGCAATCACTCCAATACTTACCATTTTCATCTTTTGTCATCTTCACCAATTTTATGGGTATAAGGTGAGACCTAAGGGTTTTTAAAATAATTTTTTTTCTTGAATTATCTGTGATTCAGAGCAATTTCATACAATTGTTAAGAGTTTGAAATTACCTTTTTCAAACTATTCAAGTCCTTTCACCACTTATTCATGGGAGAATGATGGGAATCTTTTCCCCCCACATCCATTGGTGTTCCTTCCCTCAGGACAAAATACTTAGGTTAATTCCAATTTCAAACAAGGTTTACTTTTGTAAGTCACTTAAAGCTGCATTTGAACACATAAAATAATGAATGGCTGAATAAATGAATTAGCAGTGAATTATATTAATGCTGGATATCTAATTGATTATCCAAGTGTTATTTTTCCTACTTAGAATTCATATTTGTTTAACTCTATAAACTATATGGAGTGTTTTCCTCATAAAACTAATGTTCTTAGTGGTTGAGTTACTGGCCTGTGTTCATACAAATAGTGTCAAAGCCTAAGTCACCTATGTTTCCTGACTCTTAATTCAGTATTTCTTCCACTATATCAAGATGACTCATTAGAGTAATACTACTTTCACTTCATACTCTTTGAAGGTACATCCTGTGTCTAAAGAAAGCTAAATTACAAAATTATTGCTGTACATATGATATTTTGATTGTGTGACTGTATAATGTGATAAAAGAAAGTCAGTGGGACAATTTCTCTTTATCTCTCTTTCTCTAATTTATGAGTGTAATCTTAAAAATTGTTGTTAGAGTATTTCTTCCCCCTCCCTTCCTTAAGTAGCTCATTGCCATCTTTTAAACTTTTTAAACTTTTAAATAGCTACCTGTTTAAATAGCTACCACCTATGTTTAACTATAGAAAGGTCTTCATAGTCTGTCCCTTAATATCACATCAAAGTTTAATAAAGCAGAGAATATGTAAAACTGGAGTGGTTTCCTTATTATCAGATATGGGGCAAAATTACAATCTATGTCTAGATGAACTCTGTCTCCTGTCTTGTCAAGTAACACTAATAATAAATAGCAAGTTGACTTGAGGAAGAGAAAACATTATTGCTATTTTATTCTGTACTTAGGTCATATCTTGATGAGCTAACATGTTGCTTAAAGCACTGCAATAAATGTAGAGTTGGAAGATTATTAAGTGAAATTGCTCATAAAAGTGACCCAGTTACTGAATCTCTAATACATCCAACTTGATTCTGCAAGTTGCTATGTCAATACCACATATGAAAGCCTTTACTTTCTCGTGAATTGCCAGAATAACACTCTAAAGAGAGGCAGTGTTGAATGACCTATAGAAAGCAGACTGGACGAATGTTCATGGTGTCAGGTAATGAAACAGTTTGCAGGGATTAAGTTGCTTGTGCTCTCTGCTGCTTTACTCTCAGGTTTTACAGCATTACAGTTATTTGAAACAATGTGCTGTTATCCACTCTAGATGACCTATTTTAGGAAGGACACTGATAATCAAAGAACATCCAGAAGAGATTAATCAGGATGTGAAGGGCTCAGGATCATGCCATTCAAGGAGCAATTGAAGGAAATATGAAGGTAGAGCCTGGACAAAAAGATTTAAGGGAACCATGGTAGTTGTCTTCAAGTATTTAAGGGGCTATTATGTGGAAGAAGAATTAGGTTTGTTTTCTTTGTGTATATGTGTGTGTGTGTGTGTGTGTGTGTGTGTGTGTTGTGAGAGAGAGAAAAATAGAAACAGAGAGATAAAGATAGAGACAGAGAAAAAAGATTCAATAGAAATGTCAGGTATAAAATTTGATGTAAGAAAAAAAAACTTTCTAAGAATTATACTTGGTCATGTTTGTGCCTCAGACTATGGATTTGCCAGCCAGTCTGGTTGCAGTTGGATGTTTTGTGTGCCTTTGCCTGATAGGTTTGGCATTATGTAGATAAAACATGCGGGTCTGGGGACTAGACACCATTTCATTGGTTTAGGGAACTCCTAAATTAGGAAACCCTTTTTCCTAATGCAGGTTGGCACCTCAACTGCAGCTTCTAGGCCTATAAAGTTGCCTGGATCCCAGAGACATTAATAAAAATGCAAAATTTAATCCATATTTAGTTGTGTTCAATATGTAAGCAAGGACAATTGATCAATGTGCTTAAAAATTAAAGTACCAATGAAAGCTTAATCTAAAAGATGAAATGAACTTTCCTCAAATAATTCTGTCACTCAAAATATGAAACAATTCTCTATTATCATGAATCTATTAGATTTAAAGTGGCTTCATGTTAAGAGGAGAAAAAAAAACTCTTATTGTTTGAGAATATTTAGCTACTAACAGTCCAGCACAAGGCATGCCAGGAGAGCCCCAGCCAGGGCGAATGAGGAGCAGGCCTTTTGAGTAACTTAATTAGCAGCAGAAGCATCAGTAGCAACAGCTGATTTCAGACCTCCAAGCCTGCCGATGGTAAGGGGTTTGAACAACTGGTCAGAAGGAGACTGCAGAAGTCTTTTTGCTAGGACTGGGTCAGGACTCTGTTGCTTTGCCATACTCAGATCCAGTCCTGGGCAGGAGTTCCAGGGTGAGGAGGAGTACTAGCACACAAGAACTTGTAGCCACAGTGGAAAGGGAACCCTCCTCACAGTTCTAGGACAGAAAAGAGTGCTTGTGGTCTCTCACAAACCAGATCACAGGCCAGGAGAGTAGTAAATACCTCTCATTAGATCATACCACCTTGGAAGAACTGAAAATTTACAGGTCCCTAGAAGTATCTTTGAAAACAGCTGCATAAAATCCCTGAAGCTTGGAACAGTGTGCCCTCCACCCTGGAAGCAGAGCCCTACTTTAATGAAGAATTAAAAGTAAAAAATAGGCTGGGAAAATGAGTAAACAATAGGAAAAAACTCCTGACTATAGAAAGTTACTCTGGTGACAAGGAAAATCAAAACACACTCAGAAGAAGACAACAAAGTCAAAGCTCATACATCCAAAGCTTCCAAGAAAAATATGAGTTGATCTCAGGCCATTGACAATCTCAAAAAGGATTTTGAAAATCAACTAAGAGAAGTAGAGGAAAAGCTGGGAAGAGAAATGAGAGTGATACAGGAATATAATGAGAAAAGAGTCAACAGCTTGGTAAAGGAGACACGTACACACAAAAATACTGAAGAAAGTAACATCTTTGAAAAAAGACTAGGCCAAGTAGTAAAAGAGGTCCAGAAAGCCAATATGGAGAAGAATGCCTTAAAAAGCAGAATTGGCCAAATGGAAAAGGAGTTAAAAAGGCTCACTGAAGAAAATAATTCCTTAGAAATTAGAATGGAGCAAGCAGAAGCTAATGACTTTATGAGAAATCAAGAGACAATAAAACAAAACCAAAAGGATGGGGAAAAAAATGGAAGACAACATTAAATATCTCATTAGAAAAACAATTGACCTGGAAAATAGCTCCACAGGAGATAATTTAAAAAGTATTGGACTTCCTGAAAGCCATGATCAAGAAAAAGAGCTTAAACATCATCTTTCAAGAAATTATCAAGGAAAACTGCTCTGATATTCTAGAACAAGAGTGTAAAAAAGAAATTGAAAGAATCCACCAATCACCTAATGAAAGAGATCCCAAAATGAAAACTTCCAGGAATATCAAAGCCAAATTACAGCATTCCCAGGTAAAAGAGTCAATCTTACAAGTAGTAAGTGGTAAATATTGCAAGCAGCCAGAAAGAAACAATTCAAGTATCATGGAGCCATAGTCAGAATAACACAAGATTTACCAGCTTCCACATTAAAGGATGTGAGGGCTTGGAATATGATATTCTGGGGGACAAGGGAGCTAAAATTACAAGCAAGAATCATCTACCTAGCAAAATTAAGTGGATATTCAATGAAATAGAGGACTTGCAAGCATTCTTGATGACAAGACCAGAGCTGAATAAAAAAATTGATTTTCAAATACAATACTCAAGAGAAGCATAAAAAGGTAAATAGGAAAAAGAAACCATAAGGGACTTAATAAGGTTAAACTGTTTACATTCCTACATGGGAAGATGATATTTGTAACTCATAAGACTTTTCTCATTATTAGGGTAGTTAGAAGGAGTATATATAGACAGAGGGCATGGGTGTGAGTTTTATATGAAGAGATGATACCTAAAAATAAAATTAAAGGGCAAGAGAGAAATGTACTTGGAGAAAGAGAAAGGAAGAGGTAGAATGAGGTAAATTATATCATATAAAAGAGGCAAGAAAAAGCCTTTACAATGGAGGGGGGAGGGGAAGGTAAAGGGGAGTATGGCAACCTTACTCTCATCAGGATTGGCTCAAAGAAAGAATAACATACATTCAATTGGATATAAAAATCTCTCACCGTACAGGAAAGTAGGAGGGGAATGGGATAAGAGAAAGGTGGGAATAGAAGGTAGGACAGCTTGGGAGAGGGGTTAGTCAAAAGCGAAACACTTTTGAGAAAGGACAGGGTGAAAGGAGAGAGAGGATAGAACAAACCAGGTTGGATCAAGGGCGCAGAACAGGATGGAGGGAAATACAGTTACTAATAGTAACTGTGAAAAAAAATTGAAACAAGGTTCTATGATAAAGGTCTAATTTCTCAAACATGTAGAGAACTGAGTCAGATTTATAAAAAAATAAGAACCATCCTCCAATTTATAAATGATCAAAAGATATGATCAGTTTTTAGATGAAGTAATCAAAGCTATCTATAGCCATATTTTAAAAACTCTTACTATTGGTTGAAGAAATACAAACTAAAACAATTCTGAGGTACTCCCTCATAGCTATTAGATTGGCTAATAGGACAGAAAAGGTAAATGACAAATGTTGGAGTGCATTTGGGGAAAATAAGACATTAATGCACTGTTGGTGGAGTTGTAAGCTGATTCAACCATTCTGTAGAGCAATTTGAAACTATGCCCAAAGGGCTATAAAACCATGTATACCCTTTGACCCTAGCACTACTAGGTCTGTATCTCAAAAGCAATAAAAAACAAAAAGGAAAGGGATCTATATGTACAAAAATATTTATAGCAGCTCTTTTCTGGGGGTAAATAATTAGAAATTGAGGGGATGCCCATCAGCTGGCAAATGGCTGAGAAAGTTGTGGTATGTGATCATGATGGAATACAATTGTGCTATAAGAAATGATGAGGAGGATGCTCTCAGAACAACCTGTAAAAACTTAGATGGTCTGACGCAAAGTCAAATGTATTGTGTACAAAGGAACAGCAATATTGTAAGATAATCAGCTGTGAATGCTTTAGCTATTCTCAGCAATACAACAGTCCAAGACAACTCTGAAGGACTTATGATGAAAAATGTCATACATCCCCAGAGAAAGAGCTGATGGTGACTGAATACAGATTTTAAAAGTATACTTATTTAAAAAATTAGATAACACTCAATGAGGACTTGAGTGTACAGTAGAAAAACAGGAACTCCAACTCCTTCAGCAAACCAGAAACCTTTGGATGTGAGAAGTTATAAGAGATTTGGCCTTCAAACACTTGTACCAGAGACAAACCATGGTACAAAAGCAACTATAAAATGCTGCTTGTAAAACACAGACTTAAATAATTAGAGAAGTTCCAATTGTACATATGTGGACCTTGACAGTATAATAAAAATGATGATAGAAACTAAAAAAAAAATCAAAAAAGAAGAAAATTTTGTGAAAGACAAAGACCATTCAGCCACAGGTATGGCTAGAACCTTTCAATATAATTTAATTAGTAAGATAAAATAACAGTGGTAAATTAGGAGACACCTTCAAGATGGAATTAGATGCTTTTTAATTTTAAAAGCTAATAAGAAACAGGATTAGCCATTTATTCTTTTATTTTATGTTTGTTCACCTTAGTCTTAAAAATTAGGACAGAGTCTGCTTTTTGAATTCTATCCAGATGCTGATTTTATAACCATAGCAATGTATGCTAACTGTGAACAGCTCAAGATCTGAGTTTCAAAGTTATTCTTAGGGCATATCAGTTAATGAGCAAGTGCAAATCGAACAATAAATGAGCAGTAGGACAGAGTCACTGAAACGTCAGGAATATTCTCAGATGGTATGAAGGACAAATTACAATTATTTAATCTGACTATGGACAGAAGTGCACAAAATGAACCTGTGTAATCTGCCAGGGTGCAAAAACAATTCAATTTTTTTAGTGTGAATAGAGAAAGTGCATGTAAGATCTTACCTGCTTCAGAATGCAGTAGCAAATAATACATGTCAGAGCAGCTTACACAGGCTGCCTCTCACATCCACAGAATGCATCAAGGTTGTTCCCCTTTTCCTGAGCTTCCTTCTGACTCACATATTAGCTCTAATATCTGCATTATAGTTTCAATGAATATTACATCTTTCCCTTATATCAGCTTATTTGTAATGACAGGGTTTAATGGGATAGTTCTACATTCTGTGGCAGGATCGGAGAGGCCAAGGAATGGATCATTCACTCAGTCACCATCAGGCCATCCTCTCTTCTCCCCCACCTCAGTAGAGAATTGTCTATTAAGAGAGTGTCAAGGATAGGACCAAATGAATCACTTAATTTGCATCAAGGACAAACCCAGAGGGGGTAACTTGACACACACTATACAGAGGATGACTAAAGTCAGATCTGTACCAAGAATGGATAGCAAACCATATGGCATTATTCATTTCTTCAACTCCCTATTTTAGCTCACCTTCAGAAATTGTTTCCTGCATGGTATACAATCAAATACAGAAAGAAAACTGACAAACTCAGTTTGCTAAAAGCTTCTCTGCACAATGTTTTTCTCTTAAAGCTTTACTTCCTGTCAAACATTCACCATTAAAACAACCTCCCTCCCTTCCCCATTTGGAAGATTTCATATAGTGTCAGACTCAGTAGACAGTTAGACTTTCCAAAAATGGAATTACTTACCTAGAAAGATGCTATATTCATTCTTCTTGGAGTTCTTAAAGCTGAAGCTGAATGATTATTGGTTAGGTAGGTTTTAATGGAGATTCCTTCTATGTGGAACAGCTACGTGTTGCAGTGGATAGACAGTTGAGCCTGGAATCAGGAAGATGTAAGTTTAAATCTGGTCTCATAAACTTAATATTTCTGTGACCTTGAACACATTACATAAACCCTGTCAGCCTCTGTTTCCTAATCTGTAAAATAATAATAATAGCACAACTCACAAGGTTGTTGTCAAATGGGATAATATTAGTAAAGTGCTTAGCATAGTGCCTGGAACATAGTAGATTCTTCTTTCCTTCCCTTCATGTATTGCTTATTGGCTATTCCAATTCCCAAATTCTGTTCAGTAGGGGTTGGAGGGAATATATTTTAAAATGTAAATGGTATAAAAACAAAAGATATTATTTTTTTAAAGTTCTGCTTTTCAGTAAGAGAAGTAAAATATCAAAGGAATTAGGCAGTTTAGAAACAAAACTATCACTCTTTGAAGATGACATGATGGTATACTTAGGGAATCCTAGAGAATCAAGGAAAAAAAACTAGTTGAAATAATAGCTTCAGCAAAGTTGCAGGATCTAAAATAAATCCACATAAATCATCAGCAGTTCTATAAATTATCAACAAAGGACTGCAGCAATAGAAAGAAAGAGAAATTCCATGTAAAATACCTCTAGACAATATAAAATATTTGAAAGTCTACCTGCCAAGACAAACCCAGGAATAAAATGAACACAATTACAAAACACTTTTCACGTAAATAAAGTTGGATCTAAACATTTTGAAAAATATTAATTGCTCATGAACCAATGTAATAAAAATAACAATTCTATCTAAGTTAATTTACTTTTTCAGTGCCATACCAATCAAACTACCAAAAATAATTTTATAAAACTAGAGGAAAACAAAACAAAGTTCATCTGGAGGAACAAAAGGTCAAGAATATGAAGGGAATGAAAAGACTCCATGAGAAGAAATGTGAATAAAGGTGACCTAGCAGTACCAGATATCAAATTATATTACTAAATGCTAATCATCAAAACAATTTGGTACTGGCTAAGAAATAGAGTTGTGGATTGGTGGAACAGATTGAGTATATAACACACTATAGTAAATGATGATAGTAACTGAGTGTTTGATAAATGCAAAGATCCAAGCTTTTAGGACAAGAAATCACTATTTGACAAAAATTTGCTGGAAAACTGGAATAGAGTTGGGCATAAACTGGGTATAGACCAACATCTCACACCATATACCAAGAGATAAGGTCAAAATGGTTACATGATTTAGACATGAAGGGGAATTGGAGGAGCATGGAATAGTTTACCTGCGATATCTATGATTAAGTGAAGAATTAATGACAAAATAAAAGATAGAGATAATTATGGGATATAAAATGGATAACTTTGATTACATTAAATAAAAAAAATTGCACAAACAAAAACAGTACAGCCAAGTTTGGAAGAAACTTGGGCAGAGGAGGGGTGTGTGTGTGTGTGGAATTTATAGCAAGTTTATCTGATAAATACCTTGTCTCTCAAATATATAGAAAACTGTCAAATTTATAAGAACGCAAATTATTTTTCAATTGATAAGTGGCCAAAGAATATGAACAGGCAATTTTCAGAAGAAATCAAAGCTACCTCTAGTCATATAAAAATGCTCTAAATCAGGATTGATTGGAGAAATGCAAATCAAAACAACTCTAACTTGCCAATTCACACTTATAAGGTTGATTAATATAAAAGGAAAATGACAAATGTTGGAAAAGATGTGGAAAAGCAGGGACACTGAAGCACTATTCACGGAGTTATGAACTGATCCAATCATTCTGGATAGCAGTTTGGAACTATACTCAAAGTGCTATAAAACTGTGCATACCCAGCAAAACTACTACTAGTTTTGTATCCTAAAAAGATTTTAAAAAAAAGAAGGACCTATATGCACAAAATATTTATAGCAGTTCTTTTTGTTTTGGCAAAAATATGGATATCAAGGGGATATTAATCAATTGGCGAATGGCTGAAAAAGTTGTATCATATGATTGTGATGGAGTACTGTGGGAAAGGATGAAGGGAGTGGTTTCAGGAGAAACATGGGAAGACCTATATAAATTGATGCAAAATGAAATGAGAAGGACTGGGAGATCATTGCACACAATAACAATGTTATAATGATGATCAACTATGAAAGACTTAGCTACTCTGATCAATACAATCATCCAAGGCAATTCTAAGGTACTCATGAGGAAAAAGTGTCATCCACCTCCAAAGAAAGAACTTATGAACTCTGAGTGCAGATTGAAGTATTTTTTTTTCTGTTTTCATATAGCTAACATGGAAATGTGTTTTGTATGACCATGTTGTACAATCTATATCAAACTGCTTGCCTTTTCAAGGAGAGGGAAAGGAAGGGAGGGAAGTAATTTGGAATTCAAAATTCTAAAAAGATGTTAAAACAGTTTTTACATATAATTGAAAAAATATATAAACATTTAAAAGCTCTGTTATTTTGCCACAATCACCTTTCTAATCCTCTGACCAGCCTCAATCTGTTCCTACATCCATATAATTCCATGGTTTTTGCTCTTATCTGGTTGGTGTCTTGCTTCTGCTCCTGTTTTAATCACCTCCACTGTTTACTACTTGTAGATACCCTCCTGCACCCCAATGCATTCTACTTTTTCTGGCATGTCCCAACAAACATGGAGCCTGGATTCTGTTCTCCCTCCTCTCTGAGCTTGAAGTTTCTCCATGGAAGTTTTTTTTTTCCCCTTCAAATGCCTATAAACCTGTAGAACTTTGAGTAATGGGTGCATATCAGACCACCAAGTTACAATGGCAATATTTCTGATGGTGTTAATCTCAACTAGATTACAAGCAAACAGCTTAAAATAAAACATTAACAACTTCTTGACTCACTAAAATATCAACTATTGAAGTTGGAGAAAATGATTTTTATTGACAGTAAGAAAGCACCTAGATGTTCTGGATGAACTCAGTCAACCAGCCCTGGTGACTACATTCTGAGGTAGGGGAAAAAAAAAAAACAAAACTGGCAGATGTAATTTTTGAACCATTCTCCAGTGATATTTGAAAGCTCATGAAGAGTTGGAGTGTTAAGACAATATTTGAGAAAGACAAATGTTGCCCTGATTTTCAAAAAAGGGAAGAAAATAGAATTTGCTCACTACAGACCAATGAGCTTAACTTTATTTCTAGGAAAATACTTGAACAGGATCATTAAAGATGTGTTTGGCAAATGGAAGGAGGTGGTTAGATTGAACATGGGTTCATCAAAAACAGGTCAAGTCAGAATAATTTCATTTCCCTTTTTTGACAGGTTTACTAAAGTAGTAAATAAGGAGATATATTTTGCTTAGGTTCTGCCAAAACTCTTGCTCAATTACCTCATACTATTTTTGTGGAGAAGGTGTGGAATAAATTGTATAACAAATAGATTAATTTAAAACTGATTGGATTATATAGAGTAGTTGTTAATAGCTCGATATGTCAGGAGGTCTTCCATGGGGTACTATAGAGATTTATGTTTGGGCTTATGCTGTTTGACATTCTTATCAATGACTTGGACAAAGGCAGAGATGGTATTATGATATATGAATGTTATGTAATTTTATTGCATCACAAAAAATGAGTCATATGACAGCAGAAAAAATCTGAAGATGCTCATATGTACATAACAAAAATGTGATATCACATAAATTGTCCTCTTGAACTGATCATTTCACTATACAGCAGTTCATATTTATTATAAGAGAATGTTTCCATTGGAGTAGAGGGATTAGTAGGTAATGATAAACATTTCTAAAATATTAGTGAAACATTTTTAAAAGTGAATAGAAGAAAGTAAAGGGAGGTACAGAAGGTGGCATATAAGGAGTCATTTGTAACTACTGTGTCGCTGTATTAAGCTTGATTGTGTGTGTATGTGTGTGTGTGCATACATATATACCGTGTGTATATGTACACATATATGAATTACATAATATAACTGTATATGTGACCTAAAAAGATATAAATCTTTTGTTAATTGAATTTTCAGTTGAACAAAAGCTGGAAGAAATAGCTAGGACCTTGGAAGATAGAGCCAAGATCTAAAAAGATCAAGCATTGGGAATCATCTAATAAGATCAAATCCAATAGGCATAAATGTGAAGACTTACATGTGAATAAAAAAATCAACCCCACTATTATGAAATGAGGAAGGCATGACAATTGTTTTGCAAAAAAAAATCTGGCAGTTTTAGTGAAATGGAAACTTATTATGAGTCAGCACTGAGTTACGGCAGACCAAAAAAAAAATGAATGGGTTCATGGACTGGATTAAGAGAGGGGGTAATGTCAGGAAGAATTTTGTAACAGCTGTCCAAAACTGGAATGGACTACCTTGACAGGATTTTGGTTCCCTTTCCTGTGGAGATCCTCAAACAGAGGAGGAATGATTATCATCAGGTATATTATCCCAGGGATTCTTTTCATACAGGGTTTGGATTAGATGGACACTGAGTTACCCCTCCAACACCCAGCTTCTGTGATTTTGTTTTCCAATGAAACAGTGTGAAAAAGGCATTAGATACAATAACTACTGTAAATGAAAAGATTCATGGAAAGAAAGTTGACATGAAAATCCCTAGATTTGTCATGGAGAACAAGAAATGAAATACATCTCCCTACTTGGAAATGAGAGGCTGGAGAGGACTAGGACAGAATATCATACATACTGTGAAATACAATCATTGTATTTATTTAACTGTTTTTCTTTGCTTAACAGTATGCATTAATCTAGAAGAAAGAAGGGTTGATGTTGTTTCCCCCCTAGAAGTAGCTATGATGCAACAATTGAGAATTTAAAACATTTGATATATTTACAGATGAACAAAGAAAGGATTATAGAGAATGAACAAAAAGTGTAACACAGTACTATTACAATAAAGTTAAAGCAACTTCTGACTAAGATTGGTTGTTGTCCTTCATAATCAAAGAGGACAAAAGTGATATCACTATGTCAGGGTCAATGTACAGAGTGTCCAACTGTGAATGATCAGAACAATATGAGCTCAAAAGGCTCTACCACAGGTCAGGCACAAATAGTTCAAAGGAACATTTGGAAGGTAGATGTTTCTAAATTTACACATCTCACATTTCTTTTGAGCTAGTGTAATTTTGCTTCGTTCATAGAGTACAGTGCCTTCTTTTGATGTGGGTAGGCCATGCTGGGCAGTCCTGTGTCAGTGTCTTCCAAGTCTCACAATCAATTCCAAAGTTCTTCAGAGAGACCTTGAGAGTGTCCTTGTATAGCTTCTTCTGACTTCTCTGTGATCTCTTGCCTTGTGTGAATTCTTCATAAAGTAGTCTTTTAGGCATTTGAACAACATGGCCAGCCCATCAAAATTGCACTCCCTACAAGGGTTTGAATACTTGGCAGTTCAGCTCAAGAAAGGGCCTCAGTGTCTAGTACCTTATCTTGACAGGTGATCTTCAGAATCTTCCTAAGATAATTCTTATAGAACAATTCAATTTCCTGGCATATTGTTGGCATACTGTCAAGGTTTCACAATTATACAACAATGAGGTCAGTGCAACAGCTCTATATCTTCCATTTGGTGGGCAGCCTAATACTTCTCTCCCATACTTTTCTTCAGAGACTCCTAAACATGGAGCTAGCTCAGGCAATGTGTGCATCGGCCTCTTCATCTTTGTGAACATCCTCGGAAAGTATACTGACAAGATAAGTGAAATTATGCACAGCATTCAAAATTTCTCCATTTGTTATAACTGATGTTTCCACATATGGGGAGTCCAGTGCTGGCTGGTGGAGAACTTCTGTCTTCTTTATGTTAATTGTTAGGCCAAAATTAGCTCAAGTGGTAGAGAATCAATCCATATTAAAAAGGGAAATTGATGAAGCAATGATCGATAAAACTAAAGAGAAAGAAACTTTACTTCTGGCTAAGATGGTGATACAAAAGGTGCTTGATAAGCACAGATACTCACAAAACACTACAACAATGATTTAAAAGGACACTGAATGAAATAATGATAAATAAGTAAAACTAAAGGGAAACACTAATAAGTTCCTCCATCAGTCTAGGACTGCTGACAAAACCCTGCAATAATGATGCATGGAGAGATGTGAGAGGAAGGTGAGGGAGGCTCTGAGGCCAACCTGATTTCTGGATAACAGGGCCTAAAGCCAGCATGATCTAGATCACAACCTGTTGAAGTCACAGCAGGTGAACGAGTAGGATCTTGGTAGATAGATGAAAGGGGACAAAGGGTGGGTAATACATGCTTGCTTCCAGGTCTTGCAAGAAGTCTGAAGACAATGTTCCTATTGGAGCCACAGTAAGCAACAAGGATAGCTACTACTAGTTGATTCCCTAAAAGCAGCAATTTCCAATTCCTAGGAAGCCCACAGAGGGAGTCCCTCCAAGTATCTTGAGATCAAATTGGTTTCTGACATCTAGGCAGAGTTCAACAGGGGTACAACAGGGGAAATAGTCATATCCCACTTCACCATCATCATCATTATCATCATCATCAACAACCCTTTCAACAGTAATGACAATAATACATAGCATTTATATGGCACTTTAAAGTTTGCAGTGATACGGGCTATCTGATTTAATTTCTATTAGTAAGAAGGACAGCAAGATAGGACTAAAACTAACAACTGTGTTGGACCATGGGGATGCAAAAACAGAGGTCAGGAATTTTGACAGAGGGCAGGACCTGTTGACAAACCTTACATTCAGAACTATGAGAGGGCAATAAGAATGGGATCCAAATTTCAGAGAAGACAGGGACAAACAAGGACTGTTGGCCTCTTCCACCTGTGTGGAAGGAAATGGAGCTTGGTAAAAAGTCTCAGTCCAAGTATTGAGGCTGGAGAGAGGAGTAAATAGAATAAAACTCCAAATATAATAAATACTGAGTTAAAGGAAGTCAAAGAGTTAAACTCAGAAGAGGTGAGTAACTTTACAGTAAGTACAAGAGGAGTCTCAGTGAAAAAGAGTGCCTTGATTACAAGGACTCAAAAGAACTGACAGGAATAAAAATAGCAAGTGATAACTGAAATTAGAGGTCCTGAAGGTAAGATTGGATAGAGAATAAACAGCCTAGATTGGATAGTAGAAAGCATGACTGACGCAGTGGACTCCTTGGGAAAAAAGTTTATGGTGCAAAAAGAATGCAATGATTAAATGAGGCAACCAGAAACACTAGCAAGAATTCGAAAGACCAAAAAATTAGAAGTATAAGATATTTACTATTAAAAACAACTGAACTGGAAAACAAGGCAAGAAGAAATAATTTAAGAACCATTAGACTTTTATAAAATCATAACCAAATGAATAGAAATAAATCATAGAAGGAAATTACACAGATATGATAAAGTCAGAGGACAAAGGGAAAATAGAAGGAATACACCAGTTACTACCTGAAAATAACCCTAAATGAAAACACCCAAAAAATCCATATATGAAATCCAGAGATTCCAGGAAAAATAAAATGTAACTGTCAACATCAAAAAAAGAAAGAGTTCAAGAACCATAGAAGCAGAGTCAAGGTCACAGATTATACTTTATTTAAAGAAGAGGAAGTCTTGGAATATGATATAAGAAAAGGGAAATTATATATATATATATATATATATATATATATATATATATATATATATATATATATATTTAAAAGCTTATAGTTAATAATAACATCCTGCAAAACTGTGGAGAGAGGCTGCCAAGTTTAGATGAGGGCTGTCTGCTAACTTGTAGCATCGGGGTGTCCTTGTGAGACTCAAGTGAGGCAGAAGGCAGAAGCCATCTTTAGCCTCTTTTCTCCCTATTCTTCTCTCCCTATCCTTCTATTCCTGCCAGGAGGGGAAAGAGGAAGTTAGAGCCTGATGCCACTCTGCTTTTCTCAGAGACAGGGAATAATGATCTAGAATTGTATCTATCTGCTGCCTTAAATATTGTGTCTGGAGGGTTTGATCAGGTTCAATCTAATTTCTGATCACTTTATCATTATTATAGGAAAAGGGGGGGACCCAGAATTTTATATTCAAGGTTTGGCACCTTTCACACTAAATGTCAATTCTGCAATGAACATACACAGTGAATGGCAAAGAAACACATTTATCCAAATCAGTAGCAAAACAGAAATCAGAAAAGGCATACATAAGAGACTATATACCAAACAACAGTGAAAAAATTCTTCCATTGGCAAAACTCCACAAAGCCTCTAGTATAGCAAGCTGGAATTGGGAACATGATAGAGATAACTAGCTCCTCTCATGCCTTCCAAGAGTCTTTTTCTTATTTTGTTTTGGCTAGGCAATGGGGTTAAGTGACTTGCCCAGGGTCACACAGCTAATAAGTGTCAAGTGTTTGGTCTGAGGCTGCATTTGAACTCAGATCCTCCTGACTTCAGGGCCAATGCTCTATTCACTGTGCCACCTAGTTGCCCCAATCCAAGAGTCTTTTTCTTCAGCAACCTGAAGTGGGGTTGGCATCTTCTGTCTTCCCTCTCAAAGCTTCAAGTACCCAAAATGACTTGATACTTGAAGACTCATGAGAATACTTGCCTGAAGAATGATAAAGAGGAATGAGGAAGGCTAAAGGTCTCTGGCTCTCATCAACTCTGTCATGGGGCTTTGGAACATGAGTTACAATTGCTTCTAATACCAATGGGAAAAAATGGAAATAAAGTAGAGAACTTTCAAGAAATCCAAATAAAAAGAACACAAAAAACTAGAAAAAACAGGAAATATAAATGTATTTGGATATTTGGAAGAAGTGGAATGATAATACCTACGTTCTGATTAAGGAGAAGAGACAAATACTTTCCTGAGAATTTCACTATCTTCAAGGCACAAATTAACAAATGTAGAATCTGAATGTCTTGCAAGAGTAAAGAAGAGGAGAAAATATACACTAGGGGAGGAACTTATTAGTTGGTTCACCTCAGAAGAATGGTATATACACATGGAGAAGCAGGAGGTGAGAGCAAGCATCTCCTGAATTTCATTCATTTAAATTAGGACTCAGATGTGTGTATATATGCACAAATGCACATACACATACAAACACACACACATACACACTTACCAGAGAGTTCAATGAAGAAATATAATCAATTTGTCAGGGAAAGGGGTTGGGGGGGGAAGAAGTGAGAAAGAAGGGAAGTTTATGAGTTATAGTAGAGTTAGTTAGGAGATAGTCAAGAGCAAAACTGCCTTTGATTTTAGAAGGAGAATTATGAAGTGGGTAATAAAGGGAGAAAGAAAAAAAAAGAGGGACAAAGAGTGTTCTGGGAATGGGCTGGTTGAATAAAAGAGGGTGAGGGGAGTAGTATCTGACCTGTCATTTATAGATTACTAATATTTATCTTATTCTTTTTCTTTCTTAGAATTCTCTCTCTACTTCTCTTTCTCTGTGTCTCTGTGTCTCTGTGTCTGTCTCTCTCTGTCTAGGAGATGAAAAATTCTGAAGTGATATGATAAAGGGAAAAAACCATAATTAATAATCATAATCATGAATGTGAATGAAATTAATTTACTCATAAAAAGGAGGAGAATGACAACATGGGTTACAACAAAATCCAACAATACTTTGCAAAATGTACACCATATTCATAAGGAGCTTGCATAGAGATTTGGAGCAAAATATACTATACTTCAGGAAAATTTTTAAAATAATAAAAGGCCTCCTGATCATGATCTCAGACAAAACAATACTAAAGGAAATAGACATGATTAGAGTTAAGTAAAGAAACTGTATTGTGCTTAAATAAACCATACATAATGAAATAATATAAATATTTTATATTCATGGTATGCATGATATATCATCTAAGCATTTAGAGAAAAAGCTAATCAAACCACAAGGAGAAAAAGACAGCAAAGTTAAAATGGTCAAAGTCTTCACCGTGCCTTTTTTAGACCTAGAAAAATCTAGCTAGCTAAAATGAGATAAAAGCTAAGGGCCTCAAGAAAATTATTGAAAAGTGAGATGTGATA
Organism: Phascolarctos cinereus; assembly: GCF_003287225.1. Lineage (NCBI taxonomy): Eukaryota > Metazoa > Chordata > Mammalia > Diprotodontia > Phascolarctidae > Phascolarctos > Phascolarctos cinereus. Next base: position 273,449,702 of record NW_027555847.1, on the reverse strand, counting down.
GATCTCTTTCAATCACTAAAAGGAATCAAAAGAATTAAACAGAGCTCCCAGCTGTTTCTCACAACTTAACAAAAATTGACCAGGTTTTAGGGAATAAAAAACTCATAAAGAAATTCAGAAAAGTTGAATTTTTTTTAGCTTTTCATAGCTAAAATATTTTATTTCACTTTGTTTTTAATAGTACTACATTTTTTCCTAATTACATATCAAGACAATTTTTAACATTCATTTTTACAAGATTTTGAGCTCCAAATTTTTCTCCCTCCCTCTCCCTTCCCCTCTTCCTAAAATGGTAGGCAATTTAATATAGGTTATGCATGTAAATAGCTAGCATTTTTATAGCACTTTTAGGTTTGCAAAGGGCTTTACAAATATTAACTGATTTTATTGTTAAAAACAATTCTGAGAGGTAGGTACCATTGTTATCGCCTTTACACAGATAAGGAAACTGAGGCAGCCAAAGACTAAGTGACATGCTCAAGTTTAAGTGTCTGAGGCAGGATCTGAATGCAAGTCTTTCTTGCTCTAGGTTAAACTCTATCTACTTTACTGCCTAGCAGGAATGAGAAAGCTGTTAGACTGATACAGTGAAAAGAAGCAATTAGGGCAACCAATGCATTGTTACAGTCACTGGACTGGCCAACAGAATGGAACTGAATTCAATTGCCTTCAAAACCCCATTCTTCCCTCTACTAGCTACATAACTTAAAGCAAGACACTTCAGATCTATGAGTTAACATGGGAAACCTGCCTTCAAATTCTTTCTCTGCAAGCTTTCTGATTGTATGATTTTGGATAAGTCACTTAACTTTTTTTTTTATTTTAATTTATTTTGATTTCCTAACAATGACTTCCATATGCTTTTAAGTTTAAAATTTTTCTCCTACTTCCTCCCCTTCTTCCTCCCCTCCTTCCTCCCAAAGATGGCACACAATCTGATATAGGCTATACATTTACTTTCCTATTAAACATATTTTCACATTAGTGAAGTTGCAAGTAAAAATTAAAACCAATAGAAGCAACCATCAGAAAGAGAAAACAAAACTCAACAGAAGAGAAAAAAAAAAGGTAGCCATTCAACTTCCCTAGTTCTTTCTTTGGATGTGGATAGCATTTTCCATCACTAGGCGTCACTCCTTTTCAAATGTGTTTCCTGTAAACAACATATTGTAGGATGATGGTTTTTAATCCATTTTTTTAATGAGGAAATCAGCAAAGGCAAGAAAGAAACAAAATTGTGACTTTTTGTATGCTATATTAGAGTATACTTAGAGAACTCCAGAGATTAAATTGAAATAATTAATAACCAGTCAAGTAATAGATTGCAATATAAACCCATATAAATAATAAAACTTTCAGTAGAGAACTTGTGAAACACAGGAGAAAGAAAGCAATTTCATGAAAAGAACAACAGAATGTATAAAATACCTGGAGTATCCCTACCAGACTTAATCAGGAACTACATGATTACAAACAGAAAAAAAAAATTCTAAAAATGAAGGAAAACCCTGAAAATGGACAAGGTAGGCCTAGAAATCAGGCTTTATGGAGAATTGACCTGCCACTCTTGCAACTACCATCACCAGCTGATGACCACCTGTCATTTGCAGCTGCAATTAAGCCCCAGAGCCTTGAAATCAAGCACTCATCAGAGCACACTGCTTCCATCCCAGAACCCTTCACATCAATAATGGGAACAGCCCTTAAAGAGAAATAAACAGGGATCCACAAAAACTGTTGATCAGCTATCACCTACAGGTCAGGCAAGCCAGCCTAGCTGAAGCAACAAAACATTCTGAGGGAAAGGTACAAGGAGAAATGTGCCAAGCGAGTCAGACTACTATAACCACCCTTCAGACTTATATGGAGACAGACCAGGACATTTAGCTTGAGAGAAGAGAATGGCAAGGCCTCCCAGACCACTAGCCCTCCTTCCAGCCCAGCCTCTGTAGCCATAGTACAGGGAAACAACCCTTATGGAGATGTGATTTGTAAACCACTTCTATAAGTGCTACAGACCCTACCACCTCAGCAGGTGTAGCTACTAAGGATTTAGAAAAGAAAATTGTTGCCAACAAAATCATTATCAAATGGTTCAATGACAGAAATGAATATGGTCCTATATTCCCTTAACATCTTATAATGATGGTTTTACTAATTAATAAGATCTATTACCATCTGCTTTACTGCTTCACCCTAAGGAACACAAGACCTTTCCATCTGATTGCAGCTAAACTTGTCATATGCCCAATGATCTATGAGCTCCTTGAGAGCAAGGACTCTCTTCCTTCTCTGCTTATATCCCCAGAACTTAGCATAATACTTTGCACATAATAAGCTCTTTATTTTTTTTTGTTTGTTTGTTTCATTCATTCATCTATTCAATCATTCAGAATGAAATAGGAGGAAGGAAGTAGACTGGATGGCTTCAGATAAATTGCAAATCTCCTCTAATCACCTCAAACTTCTCCCAGAAGCAAAGACTCTCCTTTTAATTTACAGTGTTGTATGTTGTGAGTCATGGACCACTACCATCTCAAGACTATCACAGTTAACTATTACTCAGAAGGCAACTGAAAAGCGCATGTTTGATGTGTGCAACCAGCAAGACATAATGAATAAAGAACTATGAAAAAGAAACAAAATAATATCATAAAATAAATACATCAATATTTTTAAAAGGTGGTTAAGTGGCAACATTGAGATGTAGTTGAGCTTTTGTGCTTGACTGATAGTGTAATGATGTGCAGAGAAAACAAAGAAGACCCCCAGAACATTTGGTGAGCCCTTGCGGCCATTTTTTCAAAGGCGGAATGATGAGCAGCTATGAATGACTGGTGAGCTGTATAATTGGAGAGAATATTCACAATGAAAGGTTCATGAATATGTTTTAATAAGGAAGAATTCCTAACAATTAGAAATATTTCAAAGTGGAATAGTATGTCTCTAGAGGTAGTGGAATCCCCATCATGAAAGGACTTCCAGGACAGCCTAGATAATCATTTGTTGGGTATATTACAGAGCAGGGGTGGGGAACCTACAGCCTTGAGGCCACATGTGGCCCTTTAGGTTCTCAAGTGTAACCTTCTAACTAAATGCAAACTTCATAGAACAGATCTGTTAGAGGGCCACGTGTGCCCTTGAGGCCACAGGTTCCCCACCAATTATAGAGTATATTCTCAATATGCTTGGGTTGAGGGTTGAACTATGGTGGCCTCTGCTGTCTTTTTCAACTCTGGAGTTCTATGACAATGATGGTGATACCTCGATATAAGTTAACTAGTGTTTCATGGCCTACTAAACTTTAAATCATTGTGTATATACACACACATATATGTATATAATATAAATAATTGTATCTCACCCCAAATTTGTGTATTTCTACTTTTGATTTACCTATTCCAAAAAAATAAAAATTATTCTGGTTGGCTCGAATTCTTAACACTAAAAAGTCCAGAGCGAAGCCCCGAAGAGGCGCCTCGCCGCGCATACTCTTTCCTTTCTATCCCAGCTCCGTGTAGAGCAGCACCCGTCGCAGCCGCCGAGATGTTGATGCCCAAGAAGAACCGAATTGCCATCTATGAACTCCTCTTTAAGGAGGGAGTAATGGTAGCCAAGAAGGATGTCCACATGCCAAAGCACCCTGAGCTGGCAGACAAGAATGCCCAATCTCCATGCAATGAAGGCCATGCAGTCTCTAAAGTCTCGTGGCTGTGTTAAGTTTAGGAGCAGTTTGCATGGAGGCATTTCTACTGGTACCTCACCAATGAGGGCATTCAGTACCTCCGGGATTACCTTCACCTGCCCCCTGAGATAGTGCCTGCCACGCTCCGCAGAAGTCATCCCGAGACACGAAGGCCAAGGCCCAAAGGTCTGGAGGGTGAGCGACCTGCCCGGCTTATTCGAGGTGAAGCTGACAGAGACACATATAGACAAAGTGCTGCTCCCCCTGGTGCTGACAAGTAGGCTGGGTCTGGGTCGGCAACAGAATTCCAATTTAGAGGTGGATTTGGTCGTGGACGTGGTCAACCTCCTCAACAAAAACTGTAGAGATATGTTTCATATTGAATAAAATTTGGGGGAAAAAATTAAAAATAAATAAAAAGTCCAACACTCTTGAAAATAACTTTTTAAACCCCTAATGCGGTAGATTAGAATTATCATCTCCTTTATTTTGCCTGATTCTGAAAACCAAGCAGATTTTTAATTCAGGCCTCAGTAGTAAAAAATTTACAGGGTCACCTTTGGATCCTGATTGTTTCCTGTGACACACACCAAAAGAGACTTATAAGGATATATATTCCAGAGAAGTGACTCTAAAATGCATGACAGTGATTTGTTTTAGGATAAAGAAGACACAAAGCCAATGTGAAAACTTAGAGGAAAACACATTCCAATAGACTTGCTGAGGGGTATCAGACACAGAACGAGGGAAATTATTGCAGTAGTCTAAAACCCAGACAAAGAACTGGAGCACTACAAGCAGTCATCTCGTGCAGGCGTTTGGTAACGGCATATTTACCTAGGATTCATCATATCAGACCTACATAGAGAATAGCAATAAAAATGGTGGTATTTTTTCTTTTAAAGTGATCCATGAATTTGACAGTGCAATTTGGTGTTACTAGCTATTTACAATTTGTTCTTCCAGAAGAAATGTGTACTGAAAAGCAATGCTTGCTCCTGACACCGTTTTTCATAAGAATTCTAAACAACATTAGACACTGTTTGCAATATCTGATTAACAAATTTCATTTCACTAAATAGGCATCCTGAAGAAAGCTGACTCTAGAATGATTCCCTTAAAAAAAAAAACTAAAAAGCCCTTTAATTCTTTGATAGGTTCTTGCTTCTAATTTTTGTATCAAGGACTTCAGAGTACTTACAGGATATTTTCAGTTCACTGGATTTGTGGGTGTTTGGATTTAGAGATTTATTATTTCCTATAGCCAAGCCATTAGTAGTTGTTTCTTCTTTTCATTTTCTTTCCTTTTTCCCTTGAAAAGTCCGAGAAAGTCACAGAATTTTAGAACTGTAAGAGATTTTAGCAATCATCTGGCTTAACTACCTCATTTTTTTTTCAGATTAGCAAGTACAGGTCAAGAAAATGACTTGATCAAAGTCATGAAATTATTCAGTAGTAAACTCAAGTCTCCTAACAATTCATCTTCCACTATAATAGTGAAAGTCAACACATTTTGTCCTAATTCCAACAGATCTTGACATAAGAAACTATTCTAGATCCAAAATACAAACTGTTACTAGATCATGTTATGCCTATGTAAAAAGGAAGTTATCAAATATAATATTTAAAATTTTGCTGCCTGCCAGGTAATAAGATGAAAATCTGTTACTTGCTTAGTGATGCTATGTTATGATTATAATTCCACAAAAGTCAGATCTGGGTGTGTAAAATATTTGCAGATTATTTGAGTGTAGCCTTATCTATAGTCAGGTCATTGTTAGATCAATTAAACATTTTATAGTTCAGCAGTTAACCTTTTTTTATCTTGGTACCCATTTTCTACTCTTCAAAATTGCTGAGATCCCATTCATTCTTTAAAAGGAGGGAAGACCTCAAAGACCTTTTATTTATGTGGGTTATATCTGTTGGTATTTACCATATTAGAAATTAAAACTGATAAAAATTTAAAATTCACATCTATTTAAATAACTAATAAACCCACTATATGTTAATATAAACATTTTAATGTATCTTCCTGCATCTTTTACATATTTTTTTTGTAAATCTCTAATGTCTGTTAATAGAAGACAGCTGGATTCTCATACATGCTTTCATTTCCATCTGTTGTGATATATATAAAAAAAAAATTCAGCCTGACACAGATATAGTTAGGAAAAGGGGGTAGTATTTTTATAAGAAAATAATATCTTGGTATTATTATGAAAATAATTTTGACCTCCAGAAAGTGTCCCAGGAGCCCAGACCACACTTTAAGAACTGCTGCTGGAGCTGATATGAGTGATTTTAATTTAATCCATGTATTGTGCACACAGTTCCCAAATGGTTAGCTGAAAATCTTTAGTTCAATTCTAGCCTTATTTTTACTCAAATTCTTAATTTTAATAATACCTTAATTATTTAAAAGAAAAATATTGCAAATTCTTCCCCCACCCCCAAACCTTTTGTGGAAAATTAGGGGAAAATCCAAAGCAGCCTCCTTAAAACACCAGTAAAAGTAAGAGACTACTTAGAGTGGCACATTTTTCTTTTTTGGTGGAGAAGGAAGAGGAGGGGGGGTGTTAGGTCAAGAACTGTGACTTTATTAGTAGAAGTAGCTCCCCAGAAGTAGATATCCTCTATCAAAGCAGATTGCAGATTGCCAATTGTTCTGCAAAGTAATCCTGAAATTGTCTCTCACACTGAAAGGTTGTGACTTAGCCTGGGTCTCTCCCAGGTCACACATTAACCTCATGTTGCCTAGACTCAGAGGACAATTCTTTAGTCACTTTGCCATACCATTTGAGGTGCTACTTTGAGAATGCTAATTCTTTCATCAAGAATGGCCAAAGTTCATTTATAACACTCCAAGAGGTGCCAGGATGTTCCTGCTACAGTTCTGCAGATAGTATAAATATACTGATGATAAGGAAAATTGATTAGATTCCTGAGCTCAGGTATTTATTTTCTTAGCTTTTTTTCAGTAGAGAAAACTGCACTGTCCTTAATCCTTGTGGGGGTTGATCTTTAAGAAGCAACTTTCTACAGGCAAAATATTAAAAAGATGTTCCATTTACCTGCTTCAGGAACCATTCTGAGGCTGGGGATTTTATGTCACTTTGAATTACATAGTCCATAAATTCCTGAGGCCCAGACACCACCATATTCCCTTCTCAGAAAAAAAAAAAATGTCTAAGTGACTTAGTACTGATAGGAGAATTTATTACTGCACATTTTGCTCTATTCTAATATACTCTCTTCAGCATTTATATAGTACAGAGCATCTCATTGGCATTGCTGTGTTCTCTACAGTCTAGCAACAGCACTCAACCCGTTATATTTTTTCATCATTATTATTGATAAACCATTGAACTAGACATAAGTAGCAATGACTTAGCTAAATATAGAAAATCCAGTTAGCAGGAAGGAGCCTTGACCATTCCAGGTGAAAACATTTGAAATATATGTTACTAATGGAAAAAATGTTCTTAAAACTCTACTAAGCAAGAGGCTGGGTTATCTTTTAGATTGTTATCTTTTAGATTGGTTGGGTTCCTTTAAGGGGAAAAATAAAATTTTGACACATGCCTTGTTCCCTTCCTAGCATCTTTAACTTTGTATTTTATCAACTTAAGATGGTTTAACTTCCCCTCCCCCCAATATTTCTATTTATCTCCCATTCCTGAAATGGCCATTCACCCCTTGCACTAAATAAACTGGTTAAGGAAGTATAGCTCCTTTTCTCCTTAACATTTTTGATTTGCCCATAAAATTACAGCTATATCTATTATAAACATTTAAAAAGTAAATATAGCCCATGTAAATTCTGAAAATCTTTATGTCAACTCCCATTTGCAATGATGGGTCAGGTTCCTGGAATTTGGCTGCATTTTTCCTTCATGATTTAAGAGTAGCTCTTGTAGGGACAGCTATGTGGTGCAGTTGATACAGTACTGGCCCTGGAGTTAGGAGGACCTGAGTTCAAATGTGGCCTCAGACACATAACATTCCCTAGCTATGTGACTCTGGGGAAGTCACTTAACCCCAATTGCGTCACCAAATAAAGTAGCTCTTATGAGTTATGATGATCTCCTAATGCTATCAGCTCATGTCCCTCATGATGTATTTCCCCCCAAGATTATCAGTTGAAAATGATTTCAGTCATTCAGCCTTTTATTTATGAGAATAGTTTGTGCAACACATGCCATCAAACTGTCTCTTATGAGTTCATATACAGCAAGGGTTTTTAACTTTTTTATGTCGTAGTGCACTTTGGCAATCTGGTTAGCCTTCATATTATTTGATTTCACCAAGTACTCTCCTACTTATGTTCAAGTGATTCTTCATATAGTTGTCCACTTTGTTTCCCAAACCTTAATTCCTCTGTAAAGATGGAAAGTTCATTCTAGAGTGAAGCAACTCTGGCCTTTCCTGACAAGCCCCAGCCTCGGATGACACCCACCATATGCTGCCTTTGATCCTACTCACATGATACTGAACAAAGCTCAAGAATTTATTAAACTGTGTTGACTTGATCCACTGCAGATTTATGTTACATAACCTCAGTCTTGTCCTAACTGTCCCACTCACTGCAGTGGTTTTATCAGACCTTTTTCAACACTCCTAAATCTTTCTGTGATTCCCTCTCCCATCAAACTCTCAGATGAGAACCTCATATTTCATTAAAGCAAAAAAGGAGACCAGTTACCAAAAGTTTCCTCTTCTCTCTTTTTCCTCATTTCAGTCATACAGATGACTTTCCCTATCTTTTCCTTCACTTCTGTCTCACTTAAAAAGGTGGCCTTCTACGTGCTAAAATAAACTCCTGTCCATACACAAGTGATTTTATTCTATGCTGTCTTTCTCAGCAGATTGCCCCTTCTCTCATACCTGCCCTCTCACTGATCTTTAATTTCTCCCTTCCTACTATTTTCTTGATGTCTATAAACATGCCCATGATTCCCTTATCTTCAAAAAATTCTCACCTGATCGGCTCATCTTCACTAGATATTGTCCATCTCTCTGTCTGTCTGTCTGTGTGTCTCTCTCTGTGTTTGTTTTCCTCCCTCTGTCTCTGTCTTTGTCTCTCTATCTCTGTCTCTTTCACACACACACACACACACACACACACACACACACACACCCTTTTTAAATACTAAACTCTTGGAAAAGGTCATCTAGAATGTGTGCCTCCAATTCCTTTCTTCTCACTCACTGTCTTAATTCTTTGCAGTCTAGTTATGGACTTCATTATTCCAATGAAACTGTTCTGTCACAAAGTTACTAATGTTCCTTTAGCTGCTAAATCTAATGTCCTCATCCTCATTGCAGCTTTTGACACTGTAGATTTCTCTTTCCTTCTTGATACTCTGCTCTCTATAATTTTTCATGGAACTATTTCTCTTGATTTCCCTCCTACCTCTATGGCTTCTCCTCTGTCTCCTTTACTGTATCTTCATCCAGTTCATGTCTGATAACTGTGGGTGCCCTCTGGGCTCTCTTCTGGCTCTCTTCTCTTTTCCCTGTATACTGTTCTACTTGGTGATTTCATCAGCTCCCATGAATTCCATTATCATTTCTATTGATATAAGATGATTCTCATAGCTATATATCCAGCCTCTTCCTGACCGCCAATCTGCACATCTGAAACTTGATATCCCATAAATATCTTAAATTCAACATACCCCAAGCAAAAATCATCATCTTTCCCCCTAAACTCTTCTCTTTCTAACTTCCTCATTACTTTTGAGAGTACCATCATTCACCAAGTCACTCAGGGACCTCAGTTTCATCCTCAACTTCTTACTCTCTTTCACACCTGATATGTAATGTTGCCATGTAACTCCTGTTGATTCTACTTCCACAATGTGTCCTGTATCTAACTTCTCTTCTCTCACATTACCACCACCACCACCATTGTGTGATCCTTTATCACTTCATGTCTACACCATTACAGGAGTCTGATGTTTGACCTCTCTGCCTTAAGTCTCTGCATTCCAATCCATTCTCCACTCAGCTATAAAAATGATCTTTGTGGAGTATTGGATGACTTATATCAATCTCCTATTCAATAAACTCCAGTTATCTCCCTTTTACCTCAAGAATCAAATATATATGCTTAACTTAGAAATCCTTTTGTAACCTAGCCCCTTCCTACCTTTCCAAAGTCTTCTCATACCTTTCTCCCTGCTATAACTAATCCAGTGGCACTGACCACCTTACCTTCCTTGCACAAGACACCTTATCTCCCGATTCAGCATTTTTACTGACTGCCCCTCCCACCCCATGCCTAGAATTGCTTCCTTCTTCTTTTCCATCTCCTGGATACCTTGGCTTCCTTCAAGTCTCAGATGAAACCTCACCTTCTTTAAGAAACCATTTCTGCTCCTCTCTAATGTTACTTCCTTCCCTCTAAGATTATCTTCAATTTATTTGTGTGTATGTATGTATATATGTAAATGTACATGTGTGTATGCATGTGTACATTTGTATATATGTGTGTGTACATGTATGTGTGTATATATGTATGTGTGTATGTATATATATATACATATATATGTATGTGTATATATATATATATATTATTTGCATGTAGTTGCTTGTATGTTGTCTCCTCCATTGTAATGCGAGCGCCTTGAGTTCATGGACTGGTTTTGCCGTTAGTTATATTCCCAGGATTTAGCACAATGCCTAGTGCATAGTAGGTACTTAATAAGTGTTTTTGACTTGATTTTACTTGCTCAGATTTATGAAATTAGAATAATTCTTAAAACATGCTAGTGTGACATTGTATTAAGCAAACTTCCCAGTTACTCTACTAGAATTCCCTGGTGCTGTATGAATGTGAAATTGCCAATGACCATCATTAGTTCAACAATTACCAAAGTAATAGATATTTTTGAATCTGCAGACTGAGATGTTAAAATGAAACTGGACTCTACCCAAACATGCCTTTCTGGCTACATTTCAGACTATACACCCTTATAGACCATAGATTTAGATTTGGAGTTGGAATGAATCATACATCATCTAATCTAAACTCTGTTCCAGAAAAAATGGAATATTTCCTGTTTTTGTTCAACTTCAGATGATCATGCCTTTGATCACTACATCCTGTTTGTTTGGCATGACCTGATTTTTGTCCACATTTTTGCTTGTCAACATCCTTCCTTTAGGTGTCACTTCTTAAAAACAAACAAACAAAAAAACCTTTCCTTGATGTCCTTCTGGCTGGATAATATTTTTCCTCTCAAATTTCTAAAAGAACTTTGTAGTGTATTCTTTGACTTAACCACTGCTTTGTATTATACATATATATATATATAATATTATTATTTTGCACATGTCTTAACCTCCTCCCCATCTGATTGTAAATTCCTTGAAATTTATTCAGCAATCAACACACATTTATTCAGCATCTACCATGTGCCAGGAATTGCACTCATCTCTGAGAATATGAAGACAAAAGTAAAATATTCCTTACCTTCAGTGAAGTCACATTCTACTGGGCAAATTTTCCTGAAGTCAATACTATGGATTTAAAAAAAAAAATCTCTGTATCTCCAGTGCTTAGTAGAGTTCAATTTATCAGAACAAAATTTCCATGAAAATTTAGTGCCAGTGCTCTGCTTTTCTTCCCAAAAGTTTGTACATGACTTTCATACACTTTTTGTCAACTGAAATATTTTATTTAGAATTGTAAACAGGTTTATGATGAATCTATACATTAGAAATAGTTTTTGCACATAAAAATCACAGTACACCTTTTTCAGGGGGTGGAGGTGGGAACCATATATCTAGAAAATCCATTATTTCAAATTAAAGTTACCTATATAATAAATTCCAAAGTGTTTGCAGGTGATACATTTTAGAGTGTCACCATACACGGTAAACAAAATGCCAATAAAAGCATTGTGGTATATGTAGTCCACTGGCATCTAAACTGGAAAACATATTCAGTGAAAGTCCAGTCAATTCAATTAAAGGCAAAATCTAATTAGTGAATCTTTTGGCTTCTTATATACTCCAAATCAAGGGACTGAGTGTAAAACTTTTACCCATTTTTCTAAAATCATAGATAATCAATTGAAATCTGTATTACATAGAACTGGGAAATTTGTTCAGTAAACCCTAAAAATAGAGAACTGTTACATTCATACCTTCTTAATTGTATGATCATGGCCAAGAGGAATCTCAAGAGGGATGACAGGTCATAAAACTTGTGGTCAATATTAAAAGAACTTTGATTCCCAAAATAATCAAACTTTAAGCAAACCTTGAACACAATCATTTAGTGGACTGTTAAGAAAAAAAGCTTATTGATCTGTTCTTGTTTCTTCTCCTCTTCCTTCTCCTCTTCATCATCTTCCTCATCAGTCTCCAAACTTTTTTGTTTTCCAGCTCTTGCATATGACTCAAAAATCTTTGGCTTATATGATCATCTGGCAGGTGTGTAATAGACTGATGATACAGTTTAATTTCATTTACCAAAATGAAAGTTCCAGCTAGCAGCATGTATGGGTAAATGAAATGTCTGCTTTGAATTGGAATGGCATTGACCAGGTCAGACTGACCAGATTGAATCAGGACTTTTAAATTTGTTCCAGATGCAATTTTTGCAGAGCATAGAGCCCAAATCACATTAGGATAGTAAATCATTTCAAAGATATTCAATTTTTAAATTAGAAAAATCAAATGTGGGGCACTTATCTTCCTCATATTTCTAGTAAAAATATCAAGAATAGTAGTAAGCTATGTAGGAGTGTGGGATAAAAGTCAGTGATGAAGAGAATGTGAACATATCTCATTGAGGAAGATTATAGTATGGGAGAGAGATGGCTGTAAGAGCATGGGGAATTAGGAGTGGTGAGCTGGAAGCCAACTTTGGTATTACACTCAACTGTCAGATACTTGGACTAACATCATATAAATAGCATGCAATGAAAATATGAGAAAGGATATATATAAAGAGAGTATTGTGCCCACTCCCAGGTACTATACTTTCAGGACATTGATAATCAGGAAAGGGTCCAGAGGAAGGCAATCAAGATGGTGAAGGGCATTGACGTTATGCCTTGCAAGGATCAGTTTAATGACTTGGGGATGTTTAGTCTGGACTTTTGGGATGGAGTAGATGTCATTATAGTTATCTCTAGGTGTTGGAGGGTGGAAAGAAGAATATCATTTGTAAGAGGGTTTAGATAGATACCTCTTGGTCTCGGAAAGCAGAATGAAAAGATATTAGTAGAAGTTGAAGAGAGATAGATTTAAACTTAAGGTAAGGAAAACCATTTTAACAATGACAGCTGTTAAAAAATGGAAAGGACTACCTAAAGAGGTAACCAATTTCCCTTCACTTGAAGTATGTAAATAAAGACTGGATCCAGGCATCTAGTTTAAAATGTCTAGTCATTGGGAACTCATGAGGTATCTTATTCTACTTTCTGAGAGTAAATAATTGCTTGGAGTCCTTCTAGAAATCATATTGAACCCAAATTTGATTACTTACATACCTTTTATTTCTCCTCTTGAACTAAGCAGATTATATTTCTTGTTTTTCATATGATAGCCCTCTAAATATTACATACTATATGTATATCACTATGGTAGACAGAAGGGATTCCGAGATAAAAAATTATAATGGCAGATATCTTTGTTCTTTCTAAGTCTTCTCTAAGTCAAACAACCCCAGCTTCTTCAATCAAACCCTGCATAAATATTGAATATTTGCATCTATAGTCAAAATTTACTTGCATTGGGAATGGCTCCTTCTCCATCTTCATTATAAAATAATCAGCAGAGAATAGAGGGCACTGATAAATGGACTTTTTTCCCCTTTAAAGTTGACTAAAGAAAATAAGTCTCTTGACAGTTGTATCTGCTGCTTATTATCTTTGTGACTTAAGGCAAGTCACTTAACTTCTCTGAGGGTGAAGGGCTTGTACTGGAAGACTTCTAAGGTCACTTCCAACTCCAAGCCTATGATGTTAAAATTTCTTGAAAAAAATCCTATAAAACTTTGTCTCAAATTGTTATTAATTACTTTGTGTCTCCAAAATTTCAAAGACTTTAAATAATTTTTTCTTACTATTACTTCTAACTTTTCCTATAGTTTAATGTATTACAAGGATTTACTATTTAAAAAAGCCTTTTAATCAAAATTGAAAATAATCAATCTTTACTAATTTTTCCCTCCTTTCATACAAAATTATGTCTTCACATTTTAAATACTTATTTCCCAGCAACTTGAGAACAGAGAAGATATCAAGAAAGTTCTAAAATAACATAACTAATATTTCTACATCATTTCATAGAAGGTGTATGACAAAGTATGATTTGGATTCTAGCCTGTCAATGTAGTTAATCTTTTCCTTATTTATTCTGACATGGAACATGTTTGAGATATTCATTGATTTGTCACTGAGTGATAGCTGCCAAGATTCAAGAAAATTTGTTTAATTCAAAAAATCAAAATACCATAATAGGAAGGGAACTCAGAAGTCATCTATTCAAACCTCTACCTGAGCAAAAATACACTGTCTCATCCTTGAAAAGTGGTCTTAAAGACTTTGCATGGGGTCCTCTGGAGAGAGGGACCCAGGCCTTTCAAGACAGTCCAATCCATTTTTTGTACATCTCTAATTCATAGGAAGCTTTTCTTTATATTAAGCCTAAACTGGGTTGTCTGCAATTTCCACCCTTTGTTTTTAGGTCTACCCCCTGAGAAGAAACACAAATCTATACTCTCTTCCACAAGACAGACCTGCAGATAACTTATGATATTTATCATGCTCTTCCTATCCCCTATTCCCCAACAAATCTCTTTTCCAGGCTAAATCACACCATTTTTTTTCAATCAGTACTCCTACAGAATGATCTTGAGGACTTTCGTTACTTTCATTAACCTTCTTCTTGATCTTTCTATCAATATATATATATACATATATACATATATGTATATATACACACACACGTATATATGTACACATATGTATATACACACATATATACACATACATATATATATATACATATATATGTATACACACACGTGTTTGTGTGTGTGTGTGTGTATTTCCCAAAAGGTGATACCCAGGTCTGAATACAATACTACATATATGGACAGACTTCAAAACACATGACACCAGAGATATTCTTAATCCTTGATACTATGCCTCTCTTAAAGAAGCCTGAAACTGTGTTAGCCTTTGGATACCATCTCACACTGGTGATTCATATTGAGCTTACAGTCTGCTAAACCCTTCAGACCTTTTTCAGATTCCTTTCCCGTTTTTTGGACTAGGAAAGCAGATGAGTTGAAACTCTCATGTGTATGCATGGGTGTGTCTGTAATACTTTATATTTATCTCTATTAAATTTCCTCTTATTTAAGTTGGCCTAGTAGTCTAATTGGACAATGTCAATTCAGATCCCAACTCTGTCATTGTATACATAAACTCTCCTTTCTACTTTGGTGTCATCTTTTTTTTTCTTTCTCTCTCTATCCTTTATCTTTTTTGGGGTGGTATCATTCTTCAATGCCTATTTTAAAAATTATCTTTCTAAAATTGGCCAAATGGAAAAAGATAAACAAAAATTCACTAGAGAGAACTCCTTAAAAACAGAATTGGCCAAATAGAAAAAGAGAAATAAAATCTCACTGAAGAAAATAATTCCTTAAAAATTAGAATTGGGCAAGTATAAGCTAATGACTTTATGAGAAATCAAGAAACAAATAAACAATATCAAAAGAATGAAAAAATAGAAGAAAATGTGCAATATCTCATTGGAAAAACAACTGACCTGGAAAATAGATCCAGGAGAGATAATTTAAGAAGTATTAGACTACCTGAAAGCCATGATCAAAAACAAGCCTAGACATCAAATTTCAAGAAATTATTGAGGAAAACTGCCCTGATATTTATAGCCAGAGGATAAAATGGAAATTGAAAGAATCCTCTGCTCACCTCCTAAAAGAGATTCCCAAATGAAAATTCCCAAGAATATTACAGCCAAATTCCATCTCTCAGGCCAAGGAGAAAAAATTGAAAGCAATGAAAAAGAAACAATTCGAATATCATGGAGCCACAATCAAGATAACATGAGAATTAGCAGCTTCCACATTAAAGGCTTGGAGGGCTTGAAATATGATATTCTGGATGGCAAAGGAGCTGGGATTACAGCCAAGAATCACCTACTCAGCAAAAGTGAGTATAATACAGCTGGGTAAAATAGATATTCAATGAAATAGAGTACTCTCAAGCATTCCTAATGAAAAGACCAGAGGGAGACTCAAGAGAAGCATAAAAAGATAAACCAGGAAAAAGAAATCATAAGGGAATCAATAAGGTTAAATTGTTTACATTCCCACATGGGAATATGATACTTGTAACTCCTGAAAACTATCTCATTTTTAGGTCAGTTAGGAGTACACATAGACAGAGGGCACAGGCGTAAGTTGAATATAATGAATATTTATTAAAAACAATTAAGGAATGAGAAAGAAAAATGAACTTGAAGAAGGGGAAAGGGAAAGTTAGGATAAGGTAAATTATCTGACATTGAAAAGGGTGCAAAAGAGCTTTCTCAGCGGAGGCTAAGATGGGGCAAGTAGAGAGGAGCACATAAACCTTACTCTCATCAGAACTGGCTCAAAGAGAGAATAACATAAACATTCAGTTGGGTATAGAAATCTATCTTACCATACAGGAAAATAGGAGGGAAAGGGGATTAGAGAAGGGGGAGGGGTAGAAAGGAGGGCAGATTGGAGGAGGTAAAAGTCAGACACAAAACTATTTTGAGAATGAGTAGGATGAAAGGAGAGACAGAGAGTAGGATAAATGGGGGGAAATAAGATGGATGGAAATTAGTAATCATAACTGTGGAAACACTTTTATAGCAAATTTCTCTGATAAATTGCCTCGTTTCTCAAACATATAGAAAACAGTTAAATTTGTAGAAATAAGAGTGATTCTTCAATTGATAAAGGGTTAAAAGATATAAACAGACAGTTTAAGTAATCAAATTAATCAAAGCTATCTTTAGTCATATGAAAAATGTTCTAAATCACTATTGATTAGAGAAATGCAAATTAAAACAATTCTGAGCTACCAACCCATACCTATCAGGTTGACTAATAGGATAGAAAAGGGAAACTACAAATGTTGGAGAGGATGTGGGACAACTGAGACATTAGTGCACTGTTGGTGAAGTTCTCTACTGATTCAACCTCTCTGGAGAGTAATTTGGAGCTATGCCCAAAGGACTATAAAACCATGCATGTCCTTTGACCCAGAATTACCACTACTAAATCTGTATAACCAAAAAGATAACAAACAAAAAGGAAAAGGACCAATATGTTCAAAAATATTTATAGCAGCTCTTTTGGTGGTGGGGTAACAAACAGAAAATTGAGGGAATGTCCATTATTAGGAAATGGCTGAACCAGTTGTTGTATATGATTTTTATGGAATACTATTGTGCTATAAGAAATGATGACCAGAATGCTCTCAGAAAAACCTGTAAAGACTTACATGAATTGATGCAGAGTGAAATGAGCAGAACCATGAGAACACTGTCTACAGTAACAGCAATATTGTGTGATGATTAACTATGAATAACTTAGCTACTCTCAGCAATAGAGTGATCCTAGACAATTTTGAAGGACTTGTGATGGAAAATGCTATCCATCGCCAGGAAGAACTGGTGGAGTCTGAATGAGATCAAAGCACACTTTTCATTTATTTTCTTTATTTTTGTTGTTCCTTTGGTCTGTGTTTTCTTTCACAATATGACTAACATGGAAAGATGTTTTGCATGACTGCAAATGTATAATCTATATCAAATTGCTTGCCTCCTCAATCAAAGGGGTGGAAGGGAGGAAAGAAAAGGATTTCCAACTCAGAAATCACCCAAAAAATGTTTAAAAAATTGTTTTTACCTGTAATTGGGGGAAAATAATATATTAAATTAAAATAAAATTTAGCTTTCTACAACTATTCCATTACTGTGTAATAAACTTGAAATAGAAATCTATTTTCTCTTTCCTTTTACATTATACTAATAAATAGATTAAAAAGATTAAAACATAATTTTTTTACTTAATATTTCATTGAATTGAAATCAATTATCATATTTTACATATAATTGTAACTTTGAATAATGCAATTCAAATAATATGGCTACTTTGTGGGATTCATCATTTGAACAAATCAGGTGTTGCTGTATATACAGATATACATATATATGTATATGTCTTATATATATATATATACAAGATAGATAGATATGCAAGTTATAATATAGATAGTTTATGTGTATATAGGCATGGAGAGAGAGAGGGAGAGAGAGAGCTCTACTGTAGATGGTAGAAATGGAAGACAATCTCATAGGAAAGGCACTTAGGGAAAGGCTTCTTGCAGAAACTGGGATTTGAGCTGACTGAAGTTAACTGGGAAAGCTAGAAGTTAGATCTAAGGAGGGAGAGCATTCCAGGCTTTGGGAGACAGCCAAGAAAGAGGCATGCAGTCAAGTGATGGAATTTTGAGTTTGAGGAATAGCAAGAAGAAGAACATTACTGAATTCTACCATCTGTGGAGCAGAGTAAAGGATAAGAAGAGTCAGAAGGTCAGAAGGGGACATGTTGCAAAGGATTTAAATTCCAAATAGAGTATTTTACACAGTAAGTATTTACATAACCTCACATCAACCCTCTCTTTTAATTCTCATCTCACATTCTTTCCCTCACTGAAAGCTTTACTTCAACCAAACTGAATTCCCCATTTCCTCTAATATATGTCAAGCCGTTTCCAAACTTTGCATTTGTTCACACTGTTCCCTACATAAAAATCTACTTTCCTGCATCCAGTCTCTGTTGAAATCATACCCATTCTTTAGTCTCCAAATCAAATACCAACTTCAAAATGAAGCCTTCTCTAATTCCCTTAGTGGGGGATGAACTTTCTTCATTCTAAGTTCACTTCCTCAATTAATGCACTTACCATATGCATTTTATTATAGGTTTCTTTGTCTTTTGTGTGACTCCAGACAACTCACATTGCCTAAGAGTACATAACACTCTAAGATTACATTGCAGACAATGTGGAGATCTGCATTGGTAGAGGGAGTTTCCTCACCTGAGAATTCTCTTTAACAGTGAATTCACATATCTAGTCTCTACCATTATCCTGTATGTCATAGGACATGATACATTGTATGTATCATACCTTGATTATGACACATTGTTATGTAAGTATATATATATACTACCACTAAATTACAAACTACAAAAGGTAATGAATTATTTGTTCTTTTCATTTCCACTATGCATAGTATAGTACTCTAAATAGTGCTGAATGAATGTTCATTTAATAGAATTTAATGGAGCAACCAGTCCTGTAGAGAGCCAGTGATTTCATAGTACAAAGTGAATTTACAGAATTATAAAATTTGAAATACATAACAGTTGGAAAGGACATAAGACCCCTCTATTCAATAAACATTTATTAAGCACCCATTATGCTTATGACATTGAGATATAAAGCTAGGATAGGTACATAAATGAAACATCCTTGAATTCATTCTTACTTTCTGTCAAATATGATTTAATTTAATTTCCTTATTTTACAAATGAAGAAACTGAGACCAAAGAGGTCACATTACTTTTCCTTGATCATGTAATTACTAAGAACAAGGATTTATATTTGGGTTATCTGACTCCAAATCCAGGTCTTTAAATTATACAATAAATATGTATATGTGATGTTTTATGTATATAGAAAAAATATTTAATAGCTCATACAGGCAGCATTGTCTTGTTCTCTCTGACACATATATATTTATGCATATATTTATATGTTCATTTATATGGCTGGAAACAAAGGCTGATTTTTTTATAGTGACTACTATCCTCAGCACGAATTGTTACTCTCTATTCTCCAAGGTATTTACCCTTCACCACTTCCATATATAATACACACATGCACGCACATACACACACATACACACACACACACACAATGTGATGAGAAACACCTGAGCTAGCTTTAATATTACAATTGTTTCATAGTAATGTATAGTTGAGTAAGATGCTTTTATCAGTAAGTCGAGAAACATATGTGACATACAGACCCTCATATTTTCCTGTCCAAAGTGTTTTATGACCTGTCATTCTTGAAGTGAGATGGAACACAAATCCAGCATCAGAAAATTCCTATTATCTATATTTGAGCAAATAAAAGTTAGGCGGACTTTTCTGAAAACATGCCATAAAAGCAGCAACAGAAGTACACAGTGAAACAGGTGTGTATTGAAAGGTATAACTAACTACAACAATTTGCAAATATTTTAAAAATAGGTCTATACAAAAATCATTCTCAAAAATTACTACCAAGTATTTCAAGATGCTATTTCTGATTTATTCAAGAAATAACATTCAACATTCAGCAGCATCCACTAACATTCATCATTTGACAAGTAATTATTGAGAATCTGTATTGTGCAATGAACCTTACCAGACAATGTGAGAGATATAATTATTTACATGATGCAGTTCCTGCCCTTGAGGAGCTTACTTTTGAGAAGGAAATGAAGTGAAAATAATGCTAATACGGGTGTGACCAAGAATCTGAAAAATAACATGTTATATTTGCTGCATGTTTCTTAGTTATATGGTTTCATTTGTAGCACCAGGAACAACTCATTTTATGTACTTTCCTCTTAAAAAAAAAACCACACCTCAAGTTCAAGGTATTCAACAGGTCTGTATTCACTGGGAAAAAAATAAACATAGTTAATGAGTTCTCACAAATGCTTACTTTTACTAATCATCCAGAGGACATAATTAGTTCATAGCAAAAGCAAATGACATAGCAGTGTGAGAAAAGTTTTAATAGAACATCACCTCCACAAATCCAGTGCATTTTCGCACGCAGAAATGCACACCATCAACAGAAAGAGTGCACACACCTAAGGAACATGTGTGGTTAGGGTGTGCACTCTGTGGAGCAACTCACTTATCTTCTACTGCTTTCTGCTGGGTCTGCTCCATACTGGTCTTACATGGTACATAGTTTAGTCCAGAACATTCTGCACTTGTTTCATGGTCATTATTAGATGTCGGTCTCTAAAGAACATGGTTGCGGAGATTCCAGCTTCTGTCTTCCTATTTGAAGTCCTCAACTAAGTTTCTATATCTTCCCCATAAAACAAGTAAGCTGTGCCATCTCTTTTATACAAAATCCCAAAGGTTTAAGATTCCATTTTTTTTTTTAGAGAGAGTCAGGAGCAGCAGACACTCAGCATCTGACTAGAGAAAGCCCTCCACCACTTTGTCTCCATTGTGGGAAAAAAAAATCTACCAGTTCCATGAGTTGATTACAATCTATCTACTAATACTAATGTGTATACACACACACACACACACACACACACATACATATATAAATATGTATGTATGTATGTATACATATGCATATATTTATCTGTTATTGGTGTATATGTGTGTGCGTATATGTACATGTGTGTATATATATATCTATATACCTATAAAGAAATCTCTGTGAGTATATATATACATGTACATATATATACCAATATCTATATATCTATACCTATCTATCTGTCTATCTGTCTGTCTATCTATCTATCTATCTATCCACACTTAGGTGGCAGAGTGCTGAACTTGGTGTCAGGAAGACTCATCTTCTTGAGTTCAAATCTGGCCTCAGTCTTTACTAGCTGTGTGACCCTGGGCAAGTCACTCAACCCTGTTTGCCTAAGTTTCCTCATCTATCAAATGAACTGGAGAAGGAAATGGCAAACCACTTCATTATCTTTGCCAAGAAAACCTCAAATGGGGTCATGTGGAGTTAGACGTGACTGAAAATAACTGAATAAAAAGTTATAACTTCTCTCCATTCCTGATTGATAATCTATGTTCCTTCAAAGGCATGAGATGGTTTTCTACCAGTACACCACCAGTATTGTCTGGGTATCAAGTCTTTTTTTCCCCAACATACTGCCCATCTCTCATGCATATAAAGAGGGGGAGAATTGCAAGAATTAAATAATATTAAAGGTATCACCCCCTAACTCAAGTTTTTGTTCCTGTCTTTGTTATATTTGTTACCTTTAATAAATCTACTAGGCTTTGACCTGCCCTACCTATCTGATACAGAGGCTATGCTTTAATAATTAAAATAATGGGGCAACTAGGTGGTACAATGGAGAGAGCACTGGCTGTGGAGTCAGGAGAACCTGAGTTCAAATCTAGCCTCAGATACTGACTAACTATGTGAACCTAGGCAAGTTACTTAACCCACATTGCCTAAAAAGAAAAGAAAACTGAAATAAATTTTAAAGTCAATCCATTAATTTTTTGTTAAATAAAATAATAGACCACATATACCATAGCAATACAAATCAATTATTAACATAACTTCAAAAAGAACATTTATTTTAAGTTGTAGTTGTTTTATTTTTTATCTGTTTTTCTTCACCATGTCCCCAAAATGAAGTAGAACATTTTTATTTTTCTTGCATTTTTATATTTCAGATGAAGACATATAATATTTCTGTCTCAGGGAGAATTTGATTCACACATATCAGAAATCTTTCATTTTTGATGACCTCCACTTCACACCCCCAAGAAAGAAAAAGTAACCACTTTTTGAATTCTTCATAATATGTTCTATTCTGGAAGTTGATATATCACAGAATTTCAGACTTGGAAAGGGAACATTGGCTACCTAGTCCAACCCATAGTTGAGGGGAAATACCATCCCTCTAAAATGTATCAAATGAATTGTTTAACATTTGCTTGGGGATCTGATGAGGAGGAACATGAGACATCCCATTCTGACCTAGTTATTAGACCGATATAGAGTTTGTCTTTTAAAATGTCTACCCATTGTGCCTAACTGTGCTCTTCAGGCCAATCAGAAAAAATTGAATCCTTTTTTTATGTGGCATAGAAGCAAGGCTATTTGCTATTCCAGGTGGTCTTCCCTAAATAGTTGCTAACTTATCAATGCACTTCCTAAAATATAGTGCCCTAAAGTGAACAGAATACTCTATGTATGGTCTGATTGGGGTAAAATATAAGGTAGGATTAGTACCTCTTTTTTTACATTTAGTTTTTATTTCATTTTTTTTCAATTACATATAAAACAAAAATTATTAACTTTTGTTTTTTCTTTTAATTATGAGTTCCAAATTCTCTCCCTCCCTTTCTCTCCTCCCCATCCTTAAGAAAGCAAGAATTTGATATAGATTATGCATTCTCAGTCATGCAAAACATTTGTATATTAGCCAATGTTGCAAAAGAAATGCAGACCAAAAAAAGGAAGAATAATAAAAAAGTGTTTTTATTAAAGTATGTTTTAATCTGTGTTCAGAAGCCATCAGTTCTTTGTATGGAAATGGATAGCGTTTTTCATCGTAATTCCTTCAGGATTGTTTTGGATCATTGTATTGCTAAAATAGCTAAATCCTTCAGTTTATTGTTATCCAATATTGCTGTTATTGTGTAAAATGTTCTGGTTTTGCTCATTTCATTTTGCATCAGTTCATATACGTCTTCCAGGTTTTTACTGAAAGCATCCTGCTCATCATTTCTTACACCATAGTAGAATTTCATTACAATCACATACTTCAAGTTGTTCAGCCATTCCCCAATTAATGGGCATTCCCTCAATTTACAATTCTTTGCCACCATAAAAAGAGCGTATTTTGGTCCATATAGGTCCTTTCTTTTTTTTCTTTTATCTCTTTGAGGTACAGATCTAGTAGTAGTATTGATGATTAAAAAGGTACCCACAGTTTTATAGTCCTTTTTGCATAGTTCCAAATTATTCTTCAAAATAGTTGAATCAGTTCACAACTCCACCCATAGTGCATTACTGTCCCAATTTTTCTACATCCCCTCGAACATATGTACTTTTCCTTTTATGTCATATTAGTCAATGTGATAGGTGTATGGGGAATATAATTGCCCAATCTACAAGAAAGACAACGTTAGAGCCAATACCACTTATTAAATGGCCCATGGTCCCCTTTAATGAAGTAGACCTCAGATCTTCCTCACGATCTGAGATTTCCCCTTCTCCTAAGACCTTGTTTTTTTTATAGGTTTTGATACTCAAATATTTAAAAGAAATGTTTTATTTCTTTTAAAAGAAATAAGTCTCATTGGTTGATAGACTTTGCTCTTTATGGCTAAAATATCATATCAGCAGGGAAGTCACAGGTTGGACAAAGCATGGGGCACCTCCACTGTCCAAGTGGTCAAAAGATGTTTAGCTGCTCATGTTGCACAAAGGAAAGAGGTCCAGAGGTAAAAAATAAGTTAGAGGCTTTTCCATGTATATATAATATATATCCACCACACTGGGCTTGGTCACTATGACAAGAAAAAGCAGTGATGGAGTGCCTGTAGTTAGCTTGCTATTATTAAGCAAGTGAACTTTCAATCTGCAGCTCACTGCTCTGAGGCCTACTATACATTGCTAATAATCCCTGCCCCTGTGGAATCAGATCAAACTGATTAATATGAATTGGAATAGAATGGGGGTCCAAATGAATTATTCCTCACAGGTGTGAGGTGGTACCTCAAAATTGTTTTAATTTTCATTTTTCTAATCAATACTGATTTAGAGCATTTTTTCATATCACTTTAGGTATATTTGCTTTCTTCTTCTGAAGACTGCCTACTCATTTCCCTTGACTATCAGTTGGGGAAAGCCTCCTATTCTTATAAACTTGACTCAATTCTATTTATATTTGTGAAATAAGGACATTGTCAGAAAGGCTTGTTGTAATATTTTTTTCACAGTTTTCCTTCTAATCTTGCCTGTTTTGGATTTGCTTGGGCAAATTTGAT
Organism: Phascolarctos cinereus; assembly: GCF_003287225.1. Lineage (NCBI taxonomy): Eukaryota > Metazoa > Chordata > Mammalia > Diprotodontia > Phascolarctidae > Phascolarctos > Phascolarctos cinereus. Next base: position 273,425,142 of record NW_027555847.1, on the reverse strand, counting down.
ATAAATCTTAATTTGATATAATCAAAATTATCTGTTTTACATCTCATAAGGCTCTCTATTTCTTGTTTGGTCGTAAAGTTTTTCCTTCTCCATAAGTCAGACAGGTAAAATAGTCCATATACCCCTGATTGGCTTGTAAAATCACCCTTTATGTCTAAATCATGTACACATTTTGATCTCATCTCAGTTTGGTGTGACTTTTGGTCTCTATGTTGTTTCTGCCAAATTCCTTTCCAATTTTCCTAGCAATATTTGTCAAATAGCAATTTCTGATTCCAAAACCTTGGATCATAAGTTTGTTAAGAACTAGATTACTATGATCATTTACCACCATGTATTGTGTAGAGAATATATTCCACTGGTCCACCACTCTATTTCTTTGCCAGAACAAGATTGTTTTGAGTATTACCACTTTGTAATACAGTTTTATATCTGGTATGGCTAGGCCACCTTCTCTTACATTTTTTTAATTAATTCCCTTGATATTCTTGACCTTTTGTTTTTTCAGATGAATTTGACTGTTGTTGTTGTTTTTCTAGCTCTATAAAATAATTTTAGGTAGTTTGGCATGACACTGAATAAGTAATTTAATTTAGGTGATATTGTTATTTTTATTATGCCAGCTCAGTCTACCCATGAGCAACTGATATTTTTCAAATTTTCTAGATCTGAGTTTATTTGCGTGAAAAGTGTTTTGTAATTGTGTTCACATAGTTCCTGGATTTGCCTTGTCAGGTAGATTCCCAAATATTTTATATTGAGAGTTATTTTAAATGGAATTTCTCTTTCTTTCTTTTGCTTCTTGGCTTTGTTGGTAATATATAGAAATGCTAATGAATTCCGTGGGCTTATTATATATTCTGTGACTTTTCTAAAGTTGTTAATGTAATCAATTAGGTTTTTATTAGTTGATTCTCTACTGTTCTCTGAGAATGCCATAATATTATCTGCAAAGAGTGATGGCTTTGTTTTGTCATTGACTATTCTAATTCCTTCAATTCATTTTTCTTTTCTTGTTGCTAAAGCTAAATTTTCTAGTACAATATTAAATAACAGTGTTGATAACAGGCATCCTTGTTTCACCTCTTACTGGAAAAGTTTCTAGCTTATTTCCATTATTTATAATGCTTGCTAATGGTTTTAGATAGATACTACTTATTTTAAGGAAAACTCCATTTATTCCTATGTTCTCCAGTGGTTTATAACAGGAATGGGTGGTGTATTTTGTCAAAAGCTTTTTCCTCATCTACTGAGATAATCATATTATTTCTGTTAATTTAGTTGTTCATATGGTCAATTATGATGATAGTTTTCTTACATTGAACCAGTCCTGTAATCCTGGTTTAAATCCCACCTGGTGATAGTGTATTATCTATATGATAATTTGTTGTAATCTCTTTGTTAGTATTTTGTTTAAAATGTTTTACATCAATAGTAATTACTGAAATTAGTCTATAATATTCTTTCTCTGTTTTGGCTCCTTCTGGTATCAGCACCATATTTGGATCATAAAAAGAATTTGGCAGGAATATTTTTTGCCTTTTTTTCTAAATAGTTTCTATAGTATTGGAATAAATTGTTCTTTAAATGTTTGGTAGAATTTACTTGTAAATCCATCTGGCCCTGTATATTTTTCTTAGGGAGTTCATTAATGGGTTGTTCAATATCTTCTTTTGAAATGTGGCTAAGTATTTTATTTCTTCTGTTAATCTAAGGAAAGTTTATCTAATTCTGTTCATTTAATGTTGAAGATGCTGTCTTGTATAATCTTGACTGTGGCTCCTTCATATTTTAATTATTTCTTTTTTTGTTTGTTTAATATAAATTTATTTATTTTTAGTTTTCAATATTCACTTCCACAAGTTTTTGAGTTCCAAATTTCTCACCCCTCCCCCGACCCCAAGATGGCATGCATTCTGAATACCCCTTCCCCTGGTCTGCCTTGTCTTCTATCTCTCCCCCCTCCCTTCTCTTATCCCATTCCCCTTCTATTTTCCTGTAGAGCAGGATAGACTTCTGTACCCCATTTCCTGTATTTCTTATTTCCCAGTTGCATGTGAAAACATTTTTTTAAAACATGTGTTTTTAAAACTTTGAGTTCCAAATTTTCTCCCTTCCTCCCTCCCCACCCACCCTCATTGAAAAGGCAAGCAACTCAATATAGGTTCTACATGTGCAGTTATGCAAAACACTTCATAGTAGACATGTTGTGAAAAACTAACTCTATTTCCCTTAATCCTATCCTGCCCTCCCATTTATTCTATTCTTTCTTTTGACCCTGTCCCTCCTCAGAAGTATTTGCTTCTGATTACCCTCTTTCCCAATCTGCCCTCCTCTCTATCATCCCCCTGCTCTCTTGTCCCCTTCTCCCCCTATTTTCCTGTAGGGTAAGACAGATTTCCATACCCAATTGAATGTGTATGTTATTCTCTCCTTAAGCCAAATCCTATGAGAATAAGATTCCTCATTCCCTCTCACCTTCCCCTGTTTCCCCTCCACTGTGAGAGACTTTTTTTTCTGTTTTTTTGTGAGATAATTTACCCCATTCTACCTCTCCCTTTCTTCTCCAGTAATCCTCTCTCATCCCTTAATTTTATTCTCCAGATATGACCCCTTAATCTCTTCAACTCACCCTGTGCCCTCTATCTATCTATATATACATACATACAATTTTTTTCCTTCAACTACCCTAATACTGACAAAGTTCTCATGAGTTACAAATATCATCTTTCCATGCAGGAATGTAAACAGTTCAATCTTAATAAGTCTCTTATGATTTCTCTTTCCTGTTTACCTCTTCATGTTCCACTGAGTCCTGTATTTGAAAGTCAAATTTTCTTTAGCTCTGGTCTTTTCATCAGGAATGCTTGAAAGTCCTCTATTTCACTGAATGACCATTTTTTCCCCTGAAGGATTATACTCAGTTTTGCTGGGTAGGTGATTCTTGGTTGTAATCCTATCTCCTTTGCCCTCCGGAATATTATATTCCATGCCCTGCAGTCCTTTAATGTAGAAGCTGTTAAATCTTGTGTTATCCTGATTGTGTTTCCACAGTACTTCAATTGTTTCCTTCTGGCAGCTTGTCATATTTTCTCCTTGACCTGGGAACTCTGGAATTTGGCTATAATATTCCTAGGAGTTTTCCTTTGGGGATCTCTTTCAGGAGGAGATCAGTGGATTCTTTCAATTTCTATTTTGCCCTCTGGTTCTAAATATCAGGGCAGTTTTCCTTGATAATTTCTTGAAAGATGATGTCTAGGCTCTTTTTTTGATCATGGCTTTCAGATAGTCCAATAATTTTTAAATTCTCTCTCCTGGATCTATTTTCCAGGTCAGTTTTTTTCCAATGAGATATTTCATTGTTTTCTGATTTTTCATTCATTTTGGATTTATAGTGTCTTGATTTCTCATAAAGTCACTAGCTTCCAATTGCTCTATTCTAATTTTTAAGGAAGTATTTTCTTCAGTAATCTTTTGGGCTTCCTTTTCCATTTGGCCAATTTTTCTTTTTAGGGCATTTTTCTCCTCATTGGCTTTTTGGACCTCTTTTGCCATTTGGGTTAGGCTTTTTTAAGGTGTTATTTTCTTCAGTTTTTTTGGGTCTCCTTTAGCAAGCTGTTGACTTGTTTTTCATGATTTTCTTGCATCACTCTCATTTCTCTTCCCAGTTTTTCCTCTACTTCCTTACTTGCTTCTCAAAATCCCTTTTGAGCTCTTCCAAGGCCTGGGACTGATTCATATTTTTCTTGGAGGCTTTGGATGTAGGAGCTTTGATTTTGTTAACTTCTTCTGGTTGTATATTTTGATCTTCTTTTTCACCAAAGTAAGATAATATAGTCTGACTCTTTTTGTGCTGCTTGCTCATGATCCCAGACAATTACTTGAGTTTTAAACTCCTTGTTAAGGTAAGAGTCTGCTTCCAATGTGGAGACTGTACTGTCCCAAGCTTCAGGGGTTTGTGTAGCTGTTTTCAGAGATACCCGTAGGGATCTGTAAATTTTCAGTTCTTGCAAGGTGGTATGATAAGGCGTGAGCTGTTTACTCTTTTCCTGGCCTGTGACCACAAGTATTCCTTTCTGTCCTGTAACTGTGAGGAGGGGTTTCTCTCCACAGCCTCTACAAGCTCCACCATGCCAGCTATCTTCCTCACCCCAGCACTGCCGCCCAGAACTGTGACCCAGATCCACACACGGGCAAAGCAAGAGATTCCTGCCTCAGCACTTGACAAAGAGATCCCTGCATTCCCTCTCTGATCAGCCACTGGATTCCCCCTCAGTCTATGGGCCGGCAGCTCAGGAAGCAGCTGCACCGCCCAGGGCCAGGCTCATGGGGAATGGAGCTGAGACCCTGCCTTCCTCTCTGACCATCAACAGAAACAGACTTTTCCCACTGACCTTCTAAGTTGTCTTTGGCATTGGTGGATTGAGGAGTCTGGAAACCTCCACAGCTGCCCACAATTCAGTCCTCTGAGGCCTGCTCCAGGTTTGCTGCAGCCTGCGTGACCACACTGTGCTGCGCTCCCAGCCCTGTGATACACCTTTCTGATCAATCATCCAGGTTGGTCTTGGGCTGGAAATTTGTTTCACTCTGTCTTTTTGTGGATTCTGCTGCTTCACAATTTGTTTAGAGCCATTGTTTATGAGTATTTGGAGGGGTTTGGGGGAGAGCTCAAGCAAGTCACTGCTTTCACTCCACCATCTTGGCTCTGCCCCCCCATATTTTAATTATTTCTTTCTGGCTTCTTGTAGTATTTTCTCCTTGCCTAGATAATTGTGCATTTTGACTATGATATTCCTTGGAGTTTTCATTTTGGAATCTCTTTCAGGAGGTGATTGGTGGATTCTTACAAGTACTATTTTACCCTCTGGTTCAAGGATATCAGAACAGTTATCCTTAGTAATTTCTTGAAAGATTCTGCCCTGGCTCTTTTTTTTTTATCATGGCCTTCACATCACATCAAATAATTTTTAAATTATCTCTCCTGGATCTATTTCACAGGTTAGTTGCTTTTGCATTGAGGTATTTTACATTTTATTCTGTTTTTTTAATTCTTTTGATTTTCTTGGACTGATTTTGATGTCTCCTAGAGTCATTAGCTTCCACTTGCTCAGTTTTAATTTTTAAGGAATTATTTTCTTCAGCTAGCTTTTTTACCTTCTTTGCCATTTGGCCAATTCTACTTGTTTAGGAGTTATTTTCTTCAGTGGATTTTTTCACATTTGGCCAATTGTATTTTATAAGGAATTGTTTTTTTTTAATCTATTTATTTTTAGTTTTCAACATTCATTTCCATAAGATTTTGAGTTTTAAATTTTCTCCTGTCTCCTCCTCCCTCTTCTAGATAGTGTGCAATCTGATATAGGCTCAACTTTTACATTAATATCAAACATATTTTCACATTAGTCATAATGAAAGAAGAATTAGCCCTAATGAGAGGAACCACAAGAAAGAAGAAACAAAGAAAAAAAAGAAAAGAAAAGGCGAGCAAATAGTATGCTTACATCTCTCATTCAGACTCGGAAGTTATTTCTCTGGATGTGAATAGTATTCTTTTGGAGCTGTACTAAATCCTTGCATTACTGAGAAGAGCTAAGTTTATAAATGTCATTCGTTGCACAATGTGGCTGTTACTATGTACAATGTTCTCCTGGTTCTGCTCATTTCACTCTGCATAAGTTCATATACATCTTTCCAGGCTTTTCTGAAATCCACCTGCTCATCATTTCTTATAGAACATTTATATACCACCACTTGTTCAGCCATTTCCCAATTAATGGACATCCCCTCAATTTCCACTTCTTGGCCACCACAAAAAGAACTGCTATGAATATTTTTGTACATGTGGGTCTTTTTCCCATTTTTATGATCTGTTTGAGATACAGACCTAGAAGTAGTAAAGCTGAGTCAAAGGGTATGTACAGTTTTATAGCTCTTCGGACATAGTTCCAAATTGCTCTCTAGAATGGTTGGATCAGTTCACAACTTCACCAACAACACATTAGTGTTCCAATTTTCCCACATCTTCTCCAACATTTATTATTTTCCTATTTTCTTATGTTAGCCAATCTGATACGTGTGACATGGTACCTCAATCATTTTGATTTGCATTTCTCTAATCAATAGTGATTTAGAGCATTTTTTTCATATCACTATAGATAGCTTTCATTTCTTCCTTTGACAACTGCCTGATCATATCCTTTGACCATTTATAAATTGGGGAATGATTTGTATTCTTAGAAATTCAATTCAGTTCTCTATATATTTTAGAAATGAGACCTTTATTAGAGACACTGGCTATTAAAAAATTGTTCCCCAAATTTTTTGCTTCCCATCTAATCTTAGTTGCATTGATTTTGTGCAAAAACTTTTCAAATTACTGTAATCAAAATCATCCATTTTGATTTCATAATATTCTCTATCTTTTTTTTGTCATACATTCTTCCTTTCCCCATAGATCATTTGCTCTACTAAAATCCCCATATACTTTTTGAAATCAGGTACAAAAATTCATATTTATCCTTACTTAATTGTGTCTTATTTTGTTCAACCCATCTAGCCCATTAAGATCTTGCTTCAATCTTTATTCTATCAATGTGTTGGCTATTTCTTGCACTTTCATGTCATCTCTGCAGGTTCAAAAAACATACCTTTATCCAAGTCATTGATTAAAAAAAAAAACCATTGGTAGACTAAGTCCATACAACGAAACCTGAGACACTCCATTAAAGATCACCATTCCATTTAACATCGAACAATTGATAAGTACTTTTGGCATCTGGCTGTTCAGTTGGTCCTAATCCTCCTCATTGTACTATTATTCTAGCCCATATCATATTTATATCTATATGTGTATCTATCTTTATAATCTAGAGAAATCATATCTACTGCCTTCCTCTGATTCAGACAATAAAAGATGTGTCTCACATTACCTGTTCTTGATAATGACATTCTAATCCTTTATGACCACTACTTCATTTTCTAAGTGTTCATAAATGTCAAAAATATATCCTAGAAGAAGTACAGCCAATATGGTGGAATGGCAAAATGAAATACAGTTGAACTTCCCCCTCCAAAATCTCTAAACAGATCTAGACAATGCACTGGACCAAGACATAATCATGAAATTGAAGGGAAAAAAAAACAACCCTGAGTATTTTTCCAGTCAAAGTCAGTATAGGGAAAGAGAGGACTATGAGCACTGGGCACAGAAGTCTAAACAGGAACTAGAGACAGTATATTCCAGTGCATGAAGAAGCTATGCACCATGGTAAGAAGAAGTACCAAAATGATCTGAGAGGGTCATGACTGAATAGATACCAACTGATAACTTTATTGCTCATTACCCAGTTCCTAATCAACCAACCGGGGCTGATGGAGGAGAGGACTTGTTTTTTAGGAGTGGAGTTCTAGGTTGAGGAGTGGTCACATATCATAAGCTGTGTAATAAAGAAGAAATAAGTTCAGAAACAACCAGAAGCTGTGTAATACTGATGCTTCAAGCAAATTGGGGTCTCAGATGTAGCCTTCATTTCATTCTAAAAGTTGTAAAGGAATAACCAGGGGAAGGATACCAGACCAAATGAGGAGTTTGCAATACTGTCATTTTGAACCAGCAGAGTTTTACAAATGGATGACAGTGTCTGAGTCTAGAATCAATTTATTCAGACTACAATGGGGCAATCTCATGAGGGTATTTGTCATTTTCTAAATTAATATGCTTCCCAGCATTCATTTCTATTTGAGCTTGACATCACTGATCTATTTTGTGGAAAGAAGTACAACATGAAAGTGGAAGTTGAATAAATGTGAAACAAAAAGCTTTCAAGTTATGAACATAATGTATGACAGAACAGTTATATGTCAAAGGAGAGAACCGAAATTCTAGTTTCTTTGCAAAACTGAAAAGTAACAGGACTGGATAAAATTCATGATTATAAAATTAATTGATTCACAGTGTTCACATTAATTGCTAGTAAAGCACTTTACCAGCTTTCTCTCTTGTGTAAATCTGATTCTCATCTTAACAGAAGGTATAATGTATGTATTGCCAATAGGTGAGAACAACAGTAACTTCTATGAAAATAGATAAATTACCTATTTATATGCTTTATACAAAACATTCATAGTTTAAATCAGTCGAACATAAACACTTCTAAGAAAGCAATATATTATTTGAGGAGCAAGAAGGAAATGCCAAAAAGTCTTAAGGGCACACACAGTAACTCAATATTGACTTTGTGATAATCGAACAAGCCACCCAAAAGCATTGTAACACTTATAACACCTTTATAGATCGTTGTAAAATCTTTGACTCAGTTCTGCCTTCACGGCTTTAACATCTACTGAATTAGAAAACAGATGCAAGCATAATGACAATGTTGAAGTGTTTGATGTCTGTATGGAAAATTGTTCTCTGTTTAAACATGCTACCAACACAGGAATAGGAAAAATAATTGATATAAAAATAGACATGTTCCAGGAAATTTGAAGAGTTGCCTTCCAGAAGAGTACTAAGTATGGCTTTCAAGTCAAAAAGAGAATCTTACCAAAATATTTTATTAATTACTTGATGTCATTGAGGACATCAAGTTATATTGCTTGATTGAAAAGTAATGTATAATAATAATATATTTAGTGCTTTAAGATTAATAAACTGCTTTGAATGACATCTCATTTATTTACCACACCACCCTCTACTTCCAGAATTATAGAATATAAACACCTTGAATGTTGGACCTATTACATTCTTATTTTTTCATCTCTCATACCTAGAATAAAAGATAAGTAATAAATATTTGTGAAATTCTATTGGCTTAAGTTGAAAATGAAAACAAGCTCAAAAGTCTGGACAACTTTTTAAAGCTAATCATGTTAAAGATTTGTTTTAGTACAAGACTGCTTTGCTCTTCTTCCCTTTTCTCCTTTATTTATGGTCTACTTAACCCCTTCTCTAATTTTTAAAAATCTAGTAAATCCAATTATTGGTTACTCTGCTTCATTCTGGAAATTAAGAATGTTGTTTCTCAGCTTGATAAAGAAAATTGAAAAAGTTATTCTTTCTTTTCTAATTGTCTAATTTTCCTACTGGTTACTGGCAGTGTTTTTATTTATAATGCTTATTTCTGATATCTAAGATTGCTGTGGAGAAGGAAACCAAACCTCTTTTCCTTTCAGCTTCCCTCTGAACTTAGTCTATGTGATGAATAGATTGAACGATTACAGCAACAAGTAAAATCAATAAGATGTTAATGTCATCAAAGCTAAGCGAGTTCCAAAATGATTTCCATTAGTTAAAACAAAAGTATTTACCAGGCTAAATTGAAATATGGCTAATCTTCTTTAATTTTTTTTTTTACCATTTTGGTTGTTTAATCCTTTCTATAGATTTGTCTTCAAATATTTCTTTACTGAATAATATATTTTTCTCCAGAATTCATGAGAACAGGGAAAGCCTTATAAATAGGCAAAATAAGCAGTTACCTACAGAGGACTTTGGAAAATTCTAATCCTATAATGTCCAGTTTTCTCAAACAGGGAACTGAGATTCCTACTTCCGACATCAAAATTAAAAATAAATTACTTCATCTTAGCCTGGGAGAACTCTGACTGACCTTTTTTGGATGTAGGCTACCAGCTTGTCCTTATCAGTATAATGAGGATTTTCTCTCACATACATGCGCAAATATTCTCTGCATACTTTTGGTGGATATGTGAGCTCTCGTGGGGCTTGCTTCCTGTATGATTTATTGCTGAGAGTCCCTTGATTTGTTACTGAGCCAGAAGAGCTGATGATATGGGCTACCATACTATGTAAAAGTAGAGGTAACTTCTAGATGTTAGCTCTCTTGATTGCATCCCTAAAAGTGATAAGGTTTTATTTCAGCGAAAGGTATAGGATGGCTTTTCTCTACCTCTGCTTAATAGAGGCTCCCCAAATGGAATACAGACTCAATTAACTAGACATGTACAGGAATCCCTAGTTAGCTTGCCATTTGTGTTTTATTCTTTGAGAACTGACCTGGTGAGGACTCAAAGGTCTGAAGCAATCAAAGTTCAGAAGCTGGAGTCTTCTCCTATCTGGTTTCTGAGGAGCAGATGGGAGAGGGTGCCTAAGCAGTGACAGGAATAGGGTGGCATAAAGGGATTAATTGGCATCAGAAAGAAAGGTCACAGGAAAGATCAAACTTAGCTCTTTTATTCAGATTAGGCCCAGTGAAGATGTGAAATGTGAAATGACTAATTAGCAGTCTTGCAAGAACTCTTTTATGTCTCAATGAGCCTTGAATATTAGCCTCCCTGTTGATTACAGCACTAAGTTAAGCTACTGAATTCTTTCTAATTGTTCTGTAATATGAACTATGACCATCATTTTTTTTATTTTATTAGGAATAAATCACCTGTCATTTACCCAATTCCTATTTTTATACTGAGTATGTTTTTTTCATTGTTGTTTCATTTTGTTTAACATTTCCTCCTAGACTAGAACTGAAAGTAACACCGCAAGTGAAGCACCTGAGTTTAAAGTCTTATCAGCCAATGAATGTGATATTTTGAGAGCCCAATACCTATTAGAGGTCAGACTATTGAAACTGGGGCAAACCTCAGTGACTTTGTATAAGCCAAGTAGTGATTGCCATCTCTAATACCTATAACTTTAGTACAGTGGGGCTCCTACCCTCTATGCTAGATCAGGAAAATGTTATCTAGCCACTTGCCCCTAGCAGACTGGAAATTAAATAACTTGTAGTAAGGTCCTAAAAAGGCAAAGCCCACAAGCTAGTAGTAGGAAGCAAAGTCAAGCAAGAGTCTATGTGCCCGGGAGCCACTGTGAAATCAGTTGAGTGACATCCAGCTAAGGCTACCAGAAATCACTGTAAGTACAGCAAAACAATCTACATAGCAGGGACACCAAATCCAATGAAAACATCAGATTCACTGGGGTGCAGGTCCAGTGGGAATTTTTTGATGATACCACCAAAAGATGCCAGTGATCCTTTATCAATGGAGGTCTGAGTTTCTCATAGCTATATGTTCTGGCCATACATGTTCCCTGTGTGTGCCCCTTTTTTCATGTGATTCAGCTACATGTATGGCCCTCATGTGTGATCTCTATGCACACCCAATTTTCCACAGATGTTCTATATTTGTGAGAGTGGGCCCCATTTTTAGTAGTGTAGGTAAGATTTTTCTATTTTTGTACTCTGAAATTATATGAAATGCCTTTTCTTTGAATCAGTTGTGTTCACTGACTGACTAGGGGAAAAAAAAGACACACATATACATACACACACAGAGTTAGGGGCAGAAAAGTTTTGATATTGAGTGATTATAGACCCAAAAAGTATCTTGAATTTGGAGTAGGTATGTAGCTGTTTTGAGGGACCTAGGTGTATATTGGGTGGAGGTGGAGAAAGGGAGATTTCTCTTGTAATTGTAATCAAAAGAAATTAGTAATGTAGGATTTCAAGTAGGATAATAAGTTTAATAAGATATACAATTTGGGGGGGCAAGGCAAAGCTTTTTGGAAATCTTTAAATCACACAAATTCAGGCCTGCTCCACCTGAGCACTTAACAGTTTGTCCTGAACTTCTCTAAACTGAGATTTCCAAATTACGGTATGGACTCAGACTTGGCTTAGACATTATTCTTTCCTCAGTAGTAGAGTGAATCCCTTTTTCTCACTCCTTTCAATAGCAGTTCCAGATTTTCTTTTTTCCTCACTAGTTCAAAGTCCTCTCTCCTCTGGAATACTATAACTACCATGATATTTCCTTGTGTTGTAACTGATATCAGTGCTAACTTTCCAAGATCAATATTATAAACCAACTCATGTGTCCTCTACTTCACCTCAGAATTACTTTGTCTTTAACAACCATCTCCACCTCTGTGGTCTCAGAGTAAGAGCTATCTCACTGCCTTTCTAAGTCCAACTTCTTATCCCATGTTCTCAATCCCATTCTCTTCTAGTTCTGTCTCATAGGCAGCATCCAAGTTTTATTCTCCTTGCAATTCTCACAGAATCAAACCTGGTACTGGGCACATACTAGATGTTTCACTGATTGTTGATTTAACTTAAAACCTTACCAGTATAACTTAGAATCTTCATTCTCTACTACTTATGAGCATTATTAAAGCATTGAAACCTAGCAATTTCTATCTTCTTTACAACTATTAACAGAAAAGGTTAAGAAGTTCAAAGCACCATGAAACAAAGAACATTCTGCACATTTTCAAAGTTATCTAAATATAATTTATACAATCATAGCTCCTAAATTTCAGTGTTCTCTCAAATATCTCAGAAGGAGAAAACAAATGGTTTTTGACAGGGTTTTCATTTTTTTCCTTCCAAAAACCCCAGAATGTGCCCTACCTCTGAGATAAGTCCCATTATGTTTCTTGCTCATGGTAGAGTTGCCATTTTTCAAACATGTAAAGATGTCTTTTATTACAAAGGCCTGCTATTTAAAGATCAACTAAACAGCAATTCACTGAAGAGCAGCTTCATGAAAAATTGTTTTCTAACCAATTTTGGCTATGTTCTTTTGAAAGTTTGGCTTTAATGGGCCTCAAGGAAACCCAGAGGGGACACTAGTTTTCTTTGTCTCGGTGAATTATCATCAAACATCCCCAAAAATGGTTTCAGATGGAATTCCACTTTCCAGCTGAGACAGCCTTTTGTCTAAGTAATAACAAAGCAGTTGAACTGACTAAAGATAACTGGGCAGTTAGTAATATCAATCCTGAAGAGACAGAGAGAGCCCTATATTCATATCTTAAGTTCACCTAAACTTTTTTTTCCCCTGAACAAGTTGGTTTTGACTCATCTCAGAACTATTCTTTTACTTTAGAATCCTTGCCAGAAGGTGCTACCACAATAGTCTTCTCTGGCTATTTTTCTTCTTTTTTCATATGAATTCAAGATAGGAGATGTCAATGTGTGTGCTTAGGAGAAAAAGTGATCATTTTTTAACTCTAGTGGGAAAGTGGTTTGCCAGTGGGGAGGTAAGTGTTGGAATCTGGCATTAATCCAGCCAAGTTTGACCAATAGATCACAGATAACTATACAATATGATGGTGAGTCCCCATGCTTAAAATGAAAAAAAAAATGGAGAGCACTGCAAAAACAGACAGGAGATTTTTCAAAATGTATACTGCACTGCTCTATTGACTTAAGCCAGCCACAAGGAAATTCAAAAACAATTTGGAGAATGGAATGCAACTACCTCTATGAAGATCACTCTTTATAATATAGGCGAATGGGGAATATTCCAGGGTGACTTATGGCTTGGCATATGTGTTTACCTTAAGGCTTCAGCAGATGCTAAATTGCATCCTAAAACTTTGGTGAATTGAAGCTGAGCAGGCTGTTTATATCACCCAAAAGCAGTAATGATAACAGTGCCAAAGAAGTGGGAGTAGAGGCAGAGTAGTCAAAGGGTTTATGTCTTGAGGGAATGTTAGAAGAAATATTAAAACTGTTTGTGGGAAAATTAACCTTTTTTTTCCCCTTAGGTGACCAGAAACTCAAATTATTCAGTTTCTCTTATTAAATAACTATCATGATAGCAGTTAGTTGATTATGTCAGAGTCTGATGTTGTCATCATTTTAAAAAGAAAATAAAAAATAGTTTTCAAAGCAGCATCCGCCACCTGTCCATTTTTTTTTTTACTACTTTTAAGTGTGACTGAATTGCCCCGAAGGAAAAAGGCATTTTGACTCCTGATTATTGGGCTTGGGGATAAAGTAAAATTTTTAAATTGCTATTTTGATAACTATTAGAACTACTTGGAACCCATGAAATAACATTAAAAGTATTATCTATAAAGGAATAGTTTAAATTCAGCTCCCCACATGACTCTGAAGTGCAATATATATATATATATATATATATATATATATATATATATATATGTACATATATTATATGTGTACCTATATTATATATATATATATATTACATATATACATATATATCTGTAAGAGATTAAAAGGAAAAAAAATCTGTCTTTTCTACAATTTCCTTAATATGAATTAAATTATTTTCATTTTTCTTAACAAAGGCCACTTTTTAAATTGATACATTTTACTTGAACACAATACATATTTCTAGTAACTACTCCTATAATTCTCCACAAATATTATTGTCCAAAAACAATTTAACAACACTGACTGATGGTGTGGTAGCAGTAGATATTAAGTGTCTTTTTGTCATGTGATGATTATTACCAGAGAGCAAGGATATTTGCTTTCAATTATCTTATGGAATAATAATACTCAATTACATTCATATTACATGGTCTGTTTAACCATTCCCTAATACCTTCCCTTCAGTGGATTAGTAAATCCAGTGCCTTCCTAAAACTCCTTCAACATTCACTTTGGACTTATGATTTCACTGATAGAGAGATCTGATGATGAAATTATTTCTCCTAAATCAGAATCAAAAACTATTCTCCATCTTACAGTTTTAGAGAGTGTTTTGGGATATGTTGAGGTTAAGTACCTTACTAAATTTTAATTAGATGGTATATGTTAAAAGTGGTGCTGGAACCCAAGATTTCTTGGGTTCAAGACCATTCCTCTGTCCACTATGTTATGCTGCCTTTATCATGATATAGAACTTTAGCTTTAGGAAGCAATGGTAAGAAATCATCATGTCAAAAGAGTTAATCAGAGAAACTATATTGTGCTTACGTGTACCATAAATAGTGAAATAATATTAATATGTTTGCTATGTATATTATATATGGAGAGAGAGAGAGACAGAGAGAGAGAGAGAGACAGAGAGACAGAGAGACAGAGAGAAAGGATCTATTACATGTATACTATATACTAAGCTCTGAGGACAAAATTTGGCACTGACAGTCCCCGATCTCAAGGAGTTTATATTTTAATGGGAAAAGACAAGATAAGGATGTTGGAAAGGGGGGAATAGAGGAAGGGTACTTGCATGGAGGCAATGTAACAGGTAAGAAGAAGAAAGAGGCAAGGCAAGAGTGAGGTGAAGCATGGCTGAGGTCCTTACAAAAATGACAGTCCTAGAGAAGAAGTCACCAATGAGAAGACAAAAACCTTAAGTTGGAGGTTTCCTAGAGTAGTAATGTGGAGGGAAGAGTAGGTAAATTTTGGAGAGTCAAGGGTAAGAGTGAATATACACATGTATATGTATGTGTATATGTACATTAAGCATATATGCATATGTATACCTATGCACGTGTTTAGGTGCACATATGTATGAAATACATATACACACATGCATCAGTATATCTACACATATGTAAACATATATGAATAAGTGTGTGTGTGTGTGTGTGTGTGTGTGTGTGTGTGTATCTACATCTACATCTAGATTTTTTTAATTAGTACATTTTATTTGGAAACAATACACACTTCCAAGGACCCACTCCCATTATTCTCCATAAAGTACATTGCCCAAGAACATTGTAGCAAAGCTACTTGGTGGCATGGTGACAATTTATGTTATATGTCCCTTTGCCCTTTTGAAGAATGCTAATTATTCCTGGAATGTAAGAATATTTGCTTTAACTTATAGCATAATCATATTTATTACAGTATCTATATCTATAATATTGACATAATCTATATCTACATCTGGATAGATTCACACTTATATATGTGCATATATGTGTATGTAAATAGAAATATAGATGCTATAGATATGGAGATAAGACAGAAATACATTGTTTCATTCATTATTCTAAGTATCCACGTAATTGATTTTTAAATTTATTTGTTTATTTTTAATTTATAAAATAAAATGAGCATTTCCATAACTTTGTGGAATACTAAAACAATGATTTCAAATGAAACTGTAAATCTATTATGTACAACTTGCTATAGCTTTTAAATATATAACAAATTTATCCTGTAAATTTCTTTTTTCCCTTTTTTTCTTCGGCTCCTCCCACCCTAGAGATGATTACTATAAGACACAAATATGTGTGTATACACATATGCATATATATGTATGTATGCATTATATAAAATCATTTCATACATACTTGTATTTATCAGTTCTTTCTCTGGATGCAGATAATGTTTTCCTTCAGATGTCATTTTTAGTTAATTTATGTATTTATAATAATCAAAACATTTTTATATTTTAGTCATATTTTTATAAGTATATTGTAACTTCTCTGATAATATGCCATTTGATAAATATATGAAAATACATATGCATTAAATTATGCATAAGTACAAAAATGCATGATGGTATCAAAGTTTCTAAGGAAATACCTGAAATTGTAATATATATATATATGTATATATATATATGTATATATGTATATATATATATGTATATATGTATATATACACATATGTATGTATATATTAATAGTAACAAAATAATTATAGGAGACATTAATATATTTCTTTCAGAGCTGTGTCAACTGTATCAGACAATATAAAACTTAATCGAAGGAAGTGTTTGAAAAAATAGAATTGAACAAACTTTGACAACATCAAAATGAAAACAAAGAATACACAGATTCTCAGCAAACACACTACAATTACAAAAACTAATCATACGGTAAGGGATAAGAAAAAAAATTAAAAGGTAAAGTTAATAAACAATTTTTAGATTAGATTTGGATAAAAAAAAGCAATCAATACAGTAAACATGAACAACAGATATGAGCCTAAATAATCATCTAATAAATAAAATAAAAATAAACAAATAATTATCTTAAAAACAAAAACACCAAGAAGAAAACCTTCCCAGAAATGAAGAATTAAAGTAAAGTAATCTGCAGGTCAAAATTTTTAACTTTTACAACATGCAAGAATATTACAGAATTTGAGAACTGATAGGGACTTCAGCAGCCATTTGGTTCAGCCCATATATAAAGAACTATCTACTATACCATGCTATGTAACTGGTCCCAAGTATAGCAATTCGACTTTTATTTTTTAAATAAAAATTTATTTTTAGTTTTTAACATTCCCTTCCACAAGTTTTTGAGTTACAAATTTTCACCCCATCTCCCCCCTCCCCCCACCCCAAGATGGCATACATTCTGAATATCCCTTCCCCTAGTCTGTCCTCTCTTCTATCTCTCCCCCCTTCTCTTATCCCATTCCCCTTCTATTTTCCTGTAGGGCAGGATAGACTTCTGTACCCCATTTCCTGTATTTCTTATTTCCCAGTAGCATGAGAAAATATTTTATTTTAAACTTGTGTTTTTAAAACTTTAGGTTTCAAATTTTCTCTCTTCCTCCCTCCCCACCCACCCTCACTGAAAAGGCAAGCAACTCAATATAGGTTGTACATATGCAGTTATGCAAAACACTTTCATAGTAGATTTGTTGTGAAAAACTAACTCTATTTCCCTTAATCCTATCCTGCCCTCCCATTTATTCTGTTCTTTCTTTTGACCCTGTCACTTCTCAGAAGTATTTGCTTCTGATTACCCCCTTTCCCAATCTGCCCTCCTCTCTATCATCTCCCTGTTCTCTTGTCCCCTTCCTCCCCTATTTTCCTGTAGGGTAAGACAGATTTCCATACTCAATTGAATGTGTATGTTATTCTCATAGGATTTGGCTTAAGGAGGGAATAAGATTCACTCATTCCCTCTCACCTTCCCCTGTTTCCCCTCCACTGTAAGACACTTTTCTTTTCTGTTTTTTTTTGTGAGATAATTTACCCATTCTACCTCTCCCTTTCTTCTTCTCTAAGTATACTCCTCTCTCATCATTCAATTTTATTCTCTAGATATGACCCCTTCATCTTCAACTCACCCTGTGCCCTCTATCTATCTATCTATCTATATACATACATATGATTTTTTTCCTCCAACTACCCTAATACTGAAAAGGGTCTCATGAGTTATAAATATCATCTATCCATGCAGCAATGTAAACAGTTCAGTTTTAATAAGTCTCTTATGATTTCTCTTTCCTGTTTACCTCTTCATGTTCCACTGCAGTCCTGTATTTGAAAGTCAAATTTTCTATTCAGCTCTGGTCTTTTCATCAAGAATGCTTGAAAGTCCTCTATATCACTGAATGACTATTTTTTCCCCTGAAGGATTATACCCAGTTTTGCTGGGTAGGTGATTCTTGGTTGTAATCCTATCTCCTTTGCCCTCCGGAATATTATATTCCATGCCCTGCGGTCCTTTAATGTAGAAGCTGCTAAATCTTGTGTTATCCTGATTGTGTTTCCACAGTACTTGAATTGTTTCCTTCTGGCAGCTTGTAATATTTTCTTCTTGACCTGGGAACTCTGGAATTTGGCTATAATATTCCTAGGAGTTTTCCTTTGGGGATCTCTTTCAGGAGGAGATCTGTGGATTCTTTCAATTTCTATTTTGCCCTCTGGTTCTAGAATATCAGGGCAGTTTTCCTTGATAATTTCTTGAAAGATGATGTCTAGGCTCTTTCTTTGATCATGGCTTTCAGACAGTCCAATAATTTTAAAATTCTCTCTCCTGGATCTATTTTCCAGGTCAGTTGTTTTTCCAAGGAGATATTTCACATTGTTTTCTAATTTTTCATTCTTTTGGATTTGTTCTGATTTCTCATAAACTCACTAGCTTCCAATTGCTCTATTCTAATTTTTAAGGAAGTATTTTCTTCAGTAATCTTTTGGACTTCCTTTTCCATTTGGCCAATTTTTCTTTTTAGGGCATTTTTCTCCTCATTGGCTTTTTGGACCTCTTTTGCCATTTGGGTTAGGCTGTTTTTTAAGGTGTTATTTTCTTCAGTATTTTTTGGGTCTCTTTTAGCAAGCTGTGGACTTATTTTTCATGATTTTCTTGCATCACTCTCATTTCTCTTCCCAGTTTTTCCTCTACTTCCCTTACTTGCTTCTCAAAATCCCTTCTGAGCTCTTCCAAGTCCTGGGACTGATTCACATTTTTCTTGGAGGCTTTGGATGTAGGAGCTTTGACTTTGTTGTCTTCTAGTTGTATATTTTGATCTTCTTTTTCACCAAAGTAAGATAATATAGTCTGACTCTTTTTGTGCTGCTTGCTCATAATCCTGGTCAAGTACTTGAGTTTTAAACTCTTTGTTAAGTTACAAATCTGCTTCCAATGTGGAGACTGTACTGTCCCAAGCTTCAGGGGTTTGTGTAGCTGTTTTCAGAGATATCTGTAGGGACCTGTAAATTTTCAGTTCTTCCAAGGTGGTATGATAAGGGGCGAGGTGTTTACTCCTTTCCTGGCCTGTGACCACAAGTATTCCTTTCTGTCCTGTAACTGTGAGGAGGGGTTTCTCTCCACAGCCGCTAGAAGCTCCACCACGCCAGCACTCCTCCTCACCCCAGCACTGCCACCCAGAACTGTGACCCAGATCCAAACACAGGGAAAGCAAGAGATTCCTGCCTCAGCACTTGGCAAAGAGATCCCTGCAATCCCTCTCTGATCAGCCACTGGATTCCCCCTCAGTCTATGTGCTGGAAACTAGGGAAGCAGCTGCCCCCCCCAGAGCCATGATCTTAGGGAATTGAGCTGAGACCCCCGCCTTCCTGTCTCTGCACCGCAGAAACAGACTTTTCCCACTGACCTTCTAAGTTGTCATTGGCTTTCATGGATTGAGAAGTCTGGAAACCTCCACAGCTGCCCGAGATTCAGTCCTCTGAGGCTTGCTCTAGGTTTGCTGCAGCCTGCGCACCTACGCAGTGCTGCGCTCCACTCCCACCCCTGTGGTACACCTTGCTGATCAATCATCCAGGTTGTCTTGGGCTGGAAATTTGTTTCACTCTGTCCTTTTGTGGGTTCTGCTGCTTCACAAGTTGTTTAGAGCCATTTTTTATGAGTATTTGGAGGGGTTTGGGGGAGAGCTCAAGCAAGTCACTGCTTTCACTCCACCATCTTGGCTCTGCCTCTCCACAATTCAACTTTTTTACAGTTCTAATTGTTAGAAAAATATTCCTGATGCCAACTCTAAATTTGTTTTTTTTTTCAACCTCTACCTACTGCTTCTACTCCCGCCTTCTAGATCCAAACAAAATCAACCAATCTTCATAAGTACTGAACTCAGGGCTTTTTACCATATTGTTTGCTCTTCTTTGAATAATTTCCTGTTCTTTTTTTACTAATTAATTAATTTTTGTTTAGTTGTCAACATTCACTTCTATAAGATTTTGAGTTCTAAATTTCTCCTTTCCCCAGACAGCATGCAATCTGATATAGGTTATACCTGTAGAATTATATTAAACATATTTCCACATTACTCATGTTCTAAAAGAAGAATCATAACAAAAAGGAAAAACTATGAGAAAGAGAAAAAACAAAAAATAGTTTAGTTCTTTCTCTGGATTTGGATAATATTTTCCTTCATGAGTCTTTTGGAATTGCCTTAGATCATTGTGTTACTGAGAAGAGCTAACTCTAGCAAAGTTGGTCATAGCATAATGTTGCTACTATTGTGTGCAGTGTTCTCCTGCTTCTGTTCCCTTGACTCAGCATCAGTTAATGCAAGTCTTTCCAGGTTTTTCTGAAACCTATCTGCTCACTATATCTTATGGAACAATAGTATTTCATTATATTCATATACCATGACTTGTTCAGCCATTTCTCAATTGATGGCCATCCCCTGAATTTCCAATTCTTTGCCACCCCAAAAAGAGCTACTAGAAATATTTTTGTGCATGTGATTCCTTTTCCTTTTTTCATGATCTCTTTGGGAAACAGACCTAGTACTGTTATTGTTGGATCAAAGGGTATGCACAGTTTTATAGCCCTTTGGGCATAATTCCAAATTGCTCTCCAGAATGATTGGATCAGTTTACAATTCCACCAACAATGCATTAGTGTTCAAATTTTCCCACATCTTCTCCAACATTTAGCATTTTCCTGTTTTGTCATGTTAGCCAATCTGATAGATGTGATGTTCTCCAGTTCATTTTGGTATCTTCTCTGCAATTTATACTCTTAGAGGATTTCCTAGAGCATGAAGAGTTAAGAGACTTGTCCAGGGTCACAAATTCAGGATGTGTCAGAGGCGGGATTTGAAAGTAAGGCTTTCTCTTTTCCAAGGCCAGGTCTTTACTGACTGTGCCATGGAATCTCATCTATGGAATGTGTTTATTATTTATTCTATCAGTAAACTGAGGCAGGATATATAACTTTGTTGGGGCTATGTAAAGATAAAAATGACAAAAGTTCTTGTTCATAAGGTTTTGTAGATACCTTGCAATTAGTCCACAGCTCCCAAGGCCTCCAAAGTACACAATCTACAAGTTGGAAACCACGCTAAACAAACTGATAGAGAATTATAGAATTTCAGAACATTGGGAACTACAGATGATATGATCATAAGAAAAGATAGATTTTTAGGGGGGAAAAGCATTATAAATATTTTTCACTGTAAAAAATACATTGGTTTGATGGAGAAGAAACTCCAAGCCCACGATATGACCACAGAGGACAAAGGCTTAAAAATGATGGCAAATCAAATCATGGATAAGAGATTGAGAAAAACTGGGGAACTACTGCATTAGAATCTTTTCAGTTTGAAGACTAAATAATTTATATTGGGTACAAATATCCCCTTATCCTTGTATAAGCAAACTCAAAAGCTGAAGGTTTCAAGAAGAGTTTAACATCTATACAAGCCACATAAAAGTAGAGATATAAAAAGAAAAAACAAAAAGTAGAGATGGTAGTCATAAGTATTTGAGTAAGCCTTAGCTCATTACAGATCATGCCAGCCTCTGACTCATGAGCATATATTTCTCTCTCACTCACTCCCTATTCTCAAATGTGATATTTCGTTCATCAGGATAGTCTTTTAGAGTCTCAGATAGTCAATACAAAATTCCTACAGCATTACCACATTATCTTTTTAAATGAAAACTCTTTGGGGGCAGCTAGGTGGCACAGTGGATAGTGCACTGGCCCTGGATTGAGGAGGACCTGAGTTCAAATGTGACCTCAGACACATAACACTTACTAGCTGTGTGACCCTGTGCAAGTCACTTAACCCCCTTGCCTAACCAAAAAAAAAAAAATGAAAGCTCCTTAAAGGTAAGGGTTGCCTCTCTTTGTATTTATATCTCCAGTGAGTAGAACAGTGCCAATAAATAATAATCATCTAATAAAAGCTATTTCTTTTTTTAAATGATTTTTGATATTTATCATCAGAATCTCTCCTGGCATTCTCCACTTTTAGAGAGTTATCCCATATAACAAATAATTATAAAACAAAAGCAACAAATCATTAAAAATCAACCAATACATCAAAAAAGTTTGAAAATAAAAGTAATAGATCATTCTTCTGGGCCTTTCATTTCTGCAAACAATTATAATGAAGGGTGTCTTCTCATTTCTCTTCTTTGGCGAAATGCTTGTAATTTGTAATTTTGCAACATTCACTTTTGATTATTTTGTGGTCATCTTTTGATTTACATGTTATAGTCATCATAACATGCTATGTTTTTGGCTCTGCTTACTTCACTCTGAATCAGGTCATATAAATCTTTTACTGTTTCTCCACATTCACTTATTTTTTTCCTTGCAGCATAATAGTATTCCATTACATTCATGCACCATAATTTCTTTAGCCATTCCTGATCAATGGGCATTTAATTTGTTTCTAATTATTTGGTATCATAGAAACACTGCTAGAAATATTTTCATGTATATGGAGAATGTCTTCTTATCAATGACTCTTCATGACTCCTTTTGGGATTTTATTGGCAAAGATACTAGAGTGGTTGGCAGCTCATTTTACAGATGAGGAAATTGAGGCAAACAGAGTTAAGTGACTGACCCATGGTCACACAGTTCATATGTGTCTAAGGCCAGATTTGAACTCAGGTCTTCCTGACTCCAGGTGCTCTATCCATTACACCACCTGGCTGCCCAAATAATATTTGATAAACTTCCTCAAAGGGAGAATCAAAATTGGATCTGTAGCTTTCTCTTTACCCCAAGTTCTTTTTTGTAGCCAGGCCAGATAATTTTAATTGAGATAGCCACATAGACAAATCCATAGTTTTTGAATAAAGAGAGAAAGTAGGGTATGGACTGAGAAAAAGTCATTCCCCAAAGCGAACTCAGGAGGAAGACTTGGTTTAGGCAGAAGCAGCTCCTTCCTTTTTTCCTGCTGGAGTGCGAACGGGAAGGAAAAAAGTATGTCACTTTGTTCCACAGTGACACCTGCTGGTTGAAAACTGATAATAGATTCATGACTGGAAGGTACCTTGGTCATCTTGAGTTAACTAAGAGCCCAAAATGATTACGTAATTTTCAAGATCACGTAACCAGTTAGTGGAAAAGCTGATACTAGAACCATACATACAATGCTCCTTCCATTAGGCAACACTGTCTCTCTCATAAATAAACAACTCTCTGATAACAGAATGTTTAATTAACACTGAAATTCACAGAATAACAACTTCAGAGTTTTAAAGGACCTCCAAAGGCCTTATTTCAATCCATCTTAAAGGAATAATCTTCTCTACAATATCCCTCAAAAGTGATTATTATAACATAATGCCGCCTTAAACATGCTGAATGGTGGAAAGTTTATTATTTTCTTAAAATGTCACCATTACTGTAAAGTAGATTGAACTGAACTTCCTTTTTCATGTACGCATATATACACACACATACATATAAAATATATATATGCAGTGCTAATGTCAATACATTAGTTTTGTTATCATAAAGAGTGAAATGTCTATTTGAATTTGAGTATCTAGAAATGTAAACACTCAGTTTTCCCTTTAATAAAATAGAATTTGTATACCCTATGTATATTACTGATTTAATGGAAACATTTATAAAGTAGTTTCTGAAAAGCATTTGGGACTCACTGGAAGTAGCTTCTATATATGGCTATATAGATAGAGCTCTTTTTTCTCCCCAGAAATTAATCATTCCATTTTTCTCCTATGCTCTGATTTTGATTCACAATGAACTATTGACACATTTGCCACACTGTGGGGATAGCACATATGTTATACTGTGATGCTGTAAAATTAAAATGTGAGTTTGATTTGTGTTCTCTATGTCTGTTGATTTACTAAGCAACATTATAAAACCTTGTCACCCAAATTTTGCACTGATGTATACAGAATAATTTTATAAATAACCCTTTCCTTTCCTTTTTTAAAAGCAAAGGTACACCTCGAATATTGGAGAGGCACCAAAATGTCATCCTTATGAAATGTCTCATTATAATCCTGCTTCTGAGAGCCTCACTCTTGTAAATGGCAGAGCAGCAGGGGAAGAGAAAAGGGTGGGGAAGGCTGGCTTCTTCCTGGCAAATAGTGTTCTTCCTGCTGCCACAAGTATATTTGAGAGCCAAAGAGGTGGCGAAAAGTAAGAGTCCATATGGTCAGGGCTCTTTTTGTCAGTAAGGTGCAACCACAGTTTTCAGAAGAAGTTTTGCTGCTGTTTCAGAAACTCTTTTTTTTATGTGAGAAACCTACTTTTCTAAAAGAAACAAAGTCTTTGGGCTCTAAAATGAATGTGACCTTTCCCTGATCTTTCCATTTCTCCTTGCTGCCTTTCCAAAAGCATCTTTGACACATCTTGATAGAAAAATTGAAGTTGGGGATTTTTAGATTAGCACACTCCTTTAGCATTTGTCAAATAGAACCAGGAAGACAAAACAGGAGCTTAACCTATCCATTCTATGTTTATCTTTCGTCATAGGTGGCATAGAACACAGGCTCCTATCTCTTCTGTGTTCTTAGTGTTTTCTTCGCTTGCCTAGCATATCTGCAATTTGTATTACTAGTGTCCAAATAAACCAGATAGTCACAATAACTCTCACTGCCTTGTTAACAAGTGTCAGGAAGTCCAGGGAAGTTGCATCTTCTATTTCAGTATAAGTGCTATATAGTCTTTTTGATATTCATAAATTATGCCCAAATATTAGATGTTAAAAGAGAACTCAATGTTCAACTAGTACAATCCAGATCCCCCAAAGAATTCTGTCTCTAATATGTTTGATGATTAGGTTGTCCCTATCCAGCCCAGCCTTTGTTTGAACATGTTCAACTAGGGGGAGTCTACTACCTCCCTAGGTAGACATTTCACTTCAGGAGAGGCTAATTGTTAAATGTGTCCTGGCAGCAAGCCTAAATCTCCCTCTCTGCAACTTCCACCCACTCCTGGATCAGCTCTCCGGGGTCAAGCCAAACAAGTATAATTCCCTGTTTCCTTCTATTTAAAAAAATAAAGCATTTCAATAAACTCCTAAAATATGCACAGGAGCACCAGTGAGCTTGGATGGATAATCCTTTCAGAAAAATGAAAGAAAATTAATTCATGCATAAGAAAAGTCACAAAATTAAACTTATTGCTCATTCTAAAAATTCAATATAAAGTGTGAGGCCTGAAGCTTGCAAGCTTCATGCTGGAATTATTATAGTTAAAGTTAGTTAAAACAACAACAACAACAACAACACACTGCAAGTCAACAAAAAGTCCTCAGGAAATCTAAAATTAACAATCCAATAAAAGTAGATAAAGTGTTGTTTTTGTGAAGACGGTACTTTCTGGTTATCTGAAAGTTCACTGGCCAATAAAATTGTCCCATAACTAATCATTCTGATGGAAACCTTTTAAAGGTCATCACTAGATAAACAAGGAAAAAAATTAAAATCAACAGTCTCCAAAGTATCCCTTAGGATGACCTCCACATCTTCCCCTCTGGGCTGAAGTGACATTGTATTTATGTATGTGTATATACACTCAGAACAATGGTGTCTTAACATGCTCAAGAGCAGCGATCACATCTTATTAAATCTCTCAGAGTTAATAATGCAACTTTAGTGAAAAATTCAGCAAAACCTTTTGACCTAGGCATTCATGTTTTAAGGGTCTGTGAGTTCTGAATTAAATCTCAAAGCCCAGAAAGGCTGAATGGGATCTTAATGCAATAAGCTGTTTCTGTCAACTACTGAATTAGCTAATCAGAGCTGGTATTGTGTCCAATAGATCATCTAATGAAGCCCTGTGCGTCTTTACCTCTGTAAGTATGAAGCGGAGAGGCATACTAGCTAAGTGGATAAAGAATTAGGTTTGAAGTCAGGAAAATCTGGATTTAAATCCTGCCTCTGACACATAATATGTCGGTGAGTCAATAACATTTATCAAATTCCTACTAAATGCCAGGTACTGTGCTAACAACTGGGGATGCAAAGCAAAAGCAAAAACAAAACAAAACAAACAAAACAGTAAAACTAGTCTGTGCTCTCAAGCAGCTCACAGCTACTGTAAGAGACAATATGAAAGTAACCATGTACAAACAAGCTTTATACAGAGTTAATTAGAGATAAGCAACAAAGGGAAGACATTAGAATTAAGGGAGATTGGGAAATGCTTCTTGTAGAAGGTAGGATTTTAGCTGGAAACTGAAGGAAGTCAAGGAGGCAGAGAAAAGGACAAGTGATTTCCAGGCATGACGAAAAGCTATGCGTGAAGTTGGGAGATGGAGGGAGTAGCCTGATGATGCACTAAGAGGCTAGTGTCATTGGACTGTGGAGTACATGATGGAGAGTGGGTGGTAGAAGGGGTATAAGTGGGGAGAGTATGAAAGAAAGTGTGTGACTGTGCAAGTAACAACTTCCCAATGCTCCAGGCAAATCTCTAAGCCTATAAATTACTGACAAGTTGTTGATGAGTAACATGGAAAGAGTTTCCAAACTTGAGAGTTCATTTCACATGAAACCATTAGTTAGGACCTGAAAAAAAAAATAGGAACAAGAGAAATAAAGTCATTTAGGATTAATTTTAATTAATAAATATTTGATCCAAATTATAAGAACTTTATAAGAATCCCAAATTATACCTCCCAAATATTATACAAATTAGTCCCTTTACTATTTAAACACTTTGCAGATGCCTGTATAATTGAAATAAACTGATCTATTTTCAATCCTTTTTTTAAAAGAGGATTTCATGGCAAAGTCAATTGTTATTTCCCTCGTTCCTGGCACTGTCTCATGGCTGTGAGCAATGCTTATTTTTCCTCACCTTTAAAACAGGGCATTATTTTGACAGTTGGAAATTATAAGTCCAGTAAAAATAAACAACACACTGCTAAAGACAACAGCACATTAGTCACTAAGGGTCAGTCTGGATCCTCAGCATCCTCTAGATTTACCTTTAAGAAGTTTGTGCAAGGACAGGCCCCATTTCTCATATTATCAAACCTTGAGTGATTGTCTCCCTTAAAAACATAAAGTGAAGAAGCTAAATTTCAGACTCATCAGAGGAAGTGCCAATACTTGATCTATGTCAGCTTTAAAAGCCCTCTGAAATCTTAACGTGTTCAATGAATTGTGATTTCTAGGCAAGGTTCCCCTTTCTTCTCACTTTCTAATTATTGTTTAATGTTTAACTAAGGATGTTGAAGGCATCAAAAACCAGGGTACATAATTTAATCTGGTTGTGGTCTTGCTTACTGGCTATCAATAATGGTTACATAATTCCTAAAATATTTGGTTTGCTTGTCAAAAATGAACAATTGAGAATTGTAGCTCTTGACATCCTTTACATAGGTGTCACACTCTTACTAGGGAAGCTATTCATAATTTTGGACATTGTTCTCAGAGTGATTTGCAGTTCTGAATTATGAGCGCTCTGGACCTTTAGTGGAATGAGAAGGCAACTTAGCCTTCTTTACATGAAGCTTAGATTTGTGTTCTAAGTTCAAGGGTACTAACAATTGAGTTCTCATAATTAGAGTGTTGCCAGACTAAAACACAATTGAGACATTAGAGTTGTTTTATCAGATTTTCTTGCATCCATCTATACCTTATCAAAGTAATTTCCCACAGAAATGTTTTGTGATATAACGCCAGAAGAAAAGCCAATCAGAAATTCTCAATTTTCCCAAAGTTGAAAACTTCATAGAACAATCTTGTATTCCAAAACATCTGTGTTACTGGAAATGGCCAGGGTGAGAGTTTATCCCTAGACATGTTCCAGAATACATACATACATACATACATACATACATACACACACACACATACATATATACACATACATACATGCATATGTGTATATATACATATATACATCTATATATATTCATATACATATATGTGTGTGTGTGTGTATATATATATATATATATATATATATATATATATATATATATATATGCAGTGTCTTTATTAAATTTATAAAAGTCCTTTATTTGAAAATTGTTTCTTTCATTCTACTTACTTGGGGGTGGGGGTTTGGGTGAAGGGATGGGAAGGAAGAATCAACTTTTCAATCACCTATTTAGGCAATCCTATTTTCACAAGGCATAATGAATGATAACAGAATTAGAGACTTTCCAGGGCCTTAGTTCACAATGATATGGCATTTGGCAATGAACAACCTTTCTAAAGTTCAGGAACTGCATTAAAAAGAGGATTATAAAAGGCATCATTAGAATTTAGGTGGAAAACTGTTACTGAGCTTTTCAATTACGGGGATCCATGAGTGGCAGTAAGAAATAATAGACACAAATTAGCTGTATTGACTCTTTTTAAAAATCTCTTCAGCAGGTCTGAGGAAGGATGTGGACTTGTACAGTGTCATAAAATTGGAAATGTTCAAATAATTATGGTTGTCATTGCTTTCGCAAAAGACCTTTGTTGGGGCAAAAATTGCAGATATAGAGGGAACATTCACCTTATTAGCCTGATTACAATTCTATTAGCATTTTCTCCACTTTTCCTGGTGCTGGAGGCACATATCATTTATTTAAAACTTACTCAGTGGTTAGAGGCCAAAAATATAACAAAGAATGTTTGCTCTTTCCATGAAATATGATTCTTTTAATTAGCCCACAAATGTTTGTAGTATATGAATAATTCTATGGATGTGGCATTAAATCATGTTTTCATTATTCAGAAATTAACATTTACCATGTATATACACAGGCATACAGGTTATGGAGTTTGAGTTCCAAACATGATCATATTCATTTATTCCTCTAAGATGTTGCACATATGTAACATATAAATATATGTATATGTATGTATGTATTTCCTTTAAGGAAAATTCAGAGGCTTCCTTTTTTTTTCTATTAGCTTTAACTAGATGTAGATAATTGTCTTTGTTTTGTTTATCTGTTCTTTTTTCTTTCCCAAGATAATTCAGGCAAACATACGAAATGTTTGTCACTAACTTTGTTTATGGTGGCAAGATGGTTTTCTTTTTTAGGTAAAATCTTTCCTAGTGGTTCATATAGTCTAAATCAGCTAGCAAACAAATAATGCATCTTGGAGACCATAATGGCATTTATCACACTAACAGAGATATTGCTCTATGGATTTGAATGGTATTCAGCTGTCACATTTACTCATATGAACTGATAAATTTGTAATGGCTGACAGACAGAAATTGATTTATGGGTCTGTGGGAATGGAATAGAACCACTGAAAATACTCTTATTAAAAATCTGCAATTTTTCACAAGGACTAGCTTGCCTTAATAAACTTGAGAATAGGTTTGATTTCATTCAGAATTAATGTAGTTTGAAATTGAAATGAGTCTCACTTCCTGACTCCAGGAGGTCTACTGACACTTCTAGTGCTGCATCTAATGAGATAGATAGATATGTAGTGATATATACATTTATATAGTGCTATATATTATATTTAGATACATAATCTCACTAGTTCTAGTATCACTATATTACACATTCATATATATGTGATAGGTGGTGAACTTGAAATTTTATTGATAAAAGAAACTCCCAAATAAGGAAATTCCTTCTACCAATGTAGACCAGCACCTTTTCTGCCACATACAGTCCTAATGAGTTGCCTAGAACACTAAGAGACTGAGAGCTTATATTGCTTGGCTAGGGTTATATGTGTATGTGTATGTGTACATGTATATATACGTGCATCTATATGCATATCTGTGCATATCTGTATATGCATTGTATATGTGTGCCCATTGTGTAAGCATGCACGTGTGTATGTACACACACATTTGTAAAAATGGTATTCTAAAAGTCAATGCAATTTTAAGCTATTGAGTTATATATTTAGTTTCAATCTGAACCATTGCTGTTCATATGAAACTACAGTACTGTATTTACTTCCTTTCTCTGAAGAACTTTTCTGCTTTGGCCCCAGGAATGTGGAGAGACAAAATTTAAGCCAAGAAGAACCTAGTCTCTAATGAAAGGAGAGCTAGACTCCCTTTTCTCACTCTCTTCAGATTATTCAATCCCACCCTGGTATCTCAAAGACACATTATTTTTTTTGGTGAGGCAATGGGGTTAAGTGACTTGCCCAGGGTCATACAGCTAGCAAGTGTCAAAGGTCACATTTGAACTCAGGCCCTCCTGACTCCAAGGCTGGAGCTCTATCCACCGTGCCACCTAGCTGTCCCATCAAAGACTATCTAACCTTTAAGGTTAGATAGTCACTTCATTTCTAGAGCCTCCTCAAAAGATACTCAATGTATAATATTAATGGGGTATAAGATATGTATATATTTTCTATATGTAAATAAAATGCTAAAAGACACAAAAATCTCACACCTCACACTGATAATTTGGCAAAAAAAAAGGATTTAATAACATAACCTATAATTGTTATAATGTCTCTAAAGATTGATACTTAAAACTTGTTAGAAAATAACTCAATTTGTGGGATTGTCAAACAGGCATGGACATATTTCACCTTACTTTTGAACTATACAAATAATACCTATTCATTCTTCTGCAGGCAGATATCTTTTAAGATGAAACAATATTTCATGCCAAAATTGAGGCCCAAAGAAAAAGATCCATGACTTGCAGATCTCCAAACCTAAACCCGTCCAGCTGAAGGATGATGTTTGATCACCTACTCAGAAAGAAAGCACAAAGTAGAAGAGGTAGCCAAGGGCCCTGGTGCAAGCTCTTCTAATTGAGTGATCCTTTCCTTGCTGCCACATGGCAGTGGGCATAATGGAGTTGGGTTGGGAAAGAGTACTGTCCGTTTATTCACATCTCAAAGAAAGGCTAAGAGTTATATGATGACACTAGAAGGTAGGAAGAAAAGAGGAAGCCTGAAGCTATCTCTCCATTTTAGCTGACATAGGACCCCACCTCCTAATGCTGTTATGGGGCAAGGACCAAGGAACAACTCAGGGTTTGCTGTATCATGCCAAAGTACCATGTTCTTTTAGCATATGGCCAGAAGCAGACAGAAAAATGATCATCTCCAAACAATCAAAGTGCTTAGTCACTATGTTACTGGTTTCCTCAGTTTTCAAGAGAGCTTTGTGAGCATCCTCCCTACATTGCTTCAAAGGCCAATTCAGCATATTTGCACGTACATACACAATCAGATAAAAGTGAAACATAAGATCAAATCTTTATGATTAGAATGATGAATACATGAGGCAAATTTTATTTTGTTAGACAATTTCAGTTTGGTCTAGATACTGTGAGTATGTGTAAGGCTATTAATATCATTAGTTTTATTGTAGATAGGAAATTAGTAAAGAGAAAATACATAAAATAACTATTTCCTTAAAGGTATTTTTAAATGAATTTCATAGAATCATAGATTTAAAGCAGGATAGATTATCAGTCAGTCACGAAACATTTATTAAGTCCTTACTTTGTGCCAAGCACTGTGCCTTTGCAAACTGATGTTACAAAGAAAGGTAAAAGATAGGCCTTGCACTCGAGAAGCTCACAATTGCTTCATTTTACATATAAGGAAACTGAGGTCCAGAGAGGTTATTTGATATGTCCATGGTTACATAGCTAGTAAACTGCAGAGATGGGATTTGGACCTAAATGCTCTGACTCTTAATCTATCACACTTTCCCCTGTATCATATGGCTTTATTACTAAGCCCCCAACTTGTTCAAATTTAGTCAACAATACAGGAAGATTGTAGTGGAAATTACTCATTTCCATTTACAAGAATGCTTAACACAATAATTCAGAACTATACCTAGATTCATTTACAGGGAGTGGACACTTCATTGACCTCACAGAAAGATTCCTCAATAGTTGATAATCAATAAACATTTTTATGAAGCACCTACAGTATGCCAGACACTGTGCTAAGAGCTGGGGATATAAATAAGAAAAAGACAGTTTTGCCCTCAAGGAGCTTACAATCTTAGGTTGGGGGAAGGATAGAACACCAGAGGGTGAATGAGGTTTGTAGAATTGAAACCAAGCAGAACAGTTGATGGAAAGTGAGGAATTTAGTTAAAAAATTCTGAAGTCTTTATAAAGGAAGGTTTGGGAAGAGTTTCTTGTCCTGCTCTCCTGCCCTCCAGCCCTCCTATCAGAAAAGAGAGACAGCTGAGGGTTCTGCAAAGTTGCTGAATATCAAAGCTCCATCAATCTCCATAATAATGATTTCTCTAACCAAGAAAAGTTTAGCAAAAAATATTTCATCTCTCTTACTAAGATTACTACCCTAATTGAAGCGAAAAATATTTTACTACTGCTAAGTTTGAGATCAATTTAAATATCAATTAATTTTGTTTCTTTCAGTCCATCAAGAGAAGATCTGTGAAATCTCCTTACAGTAAAGTCTTTGGTATCAAATATGTCTCCAATGTTGCATTGCATTTCCACCTTAACCATTTCTTTTTTCCCCACTTATATTAGTACCATACTTCCTTTCAGAGTCCTCTCCAAAGTTTTGGACTTAGGCAAGTAGTTAAGTGGTAGTCTGTTCTACTGATGGGATCTTTTAGGAGAGAAAACTTTGTCACCAATTCATATGAAGACATATTTGACAGTTCAGTTCCTGACAAGAAGCTGTTATTAGTTGACTGCAAGGTCCACATATGAGAAGAAAACTGAAAATATCTCTCTAATACACAGAAAGATCAAAATGCTATAACATAAAAGCCCACTTAATAGCACCATCTCCTGAAAATTCAGGGTGAACAAATGTTATCACTCACCTCTGAAAAATGGCTTCCTATGTTCTGAAGCATACAAAAAAGACAAATAAAATTCACACTGTTTCTATTCCTGAATAGCAAAAAAAAAAGCACAAGTTTAACACTTGTGTATACTGAAGGAAAAATATCAAACTTTTAGCAAAATAGAAGTTGCTAGGAAAAAAACATCAGAAGCTGAAGGAGTTCAAAGGTCAAGGATGAAAAAGAATAAGGAAAAAGTAGAAGAACATAGCAATGTAAGATTGGTAAAGGTGACCTATTAATTAACAGAATGATAAACCAGATTGCTCCTGGAGACAAACAATCAGCAAAGATGCTTTTGGTTTTTTTAGAATAAAAATAGAATATCCTTTTGAAAAAAAAGTGATATAACTATTGTTTATATGACACCAAAACAACTCATTTTTTTAAAATGAAATCAAGCAAATTTTTGTTTACTATACTAAACATTGTTTTTTAACTGATCTCATCTAGCTGGTGATTTAACTGCAGTCTTTCAATCAATTAATCAACAATCATTTATTAAGCTTCAGTTTCTGTAAAACACTGTATCAGGCAACGGAGGCACATAGAGAAAAATGAAACATTTCTGCTTTTGAAGATCTTACATTCTCTTGAGAGGCATGTACATATAATACTATATAAAAATAAGTGCAAGATAATTTTCATTTTTCAGCAAAAGGCTATGGTATCTAGGGAAGCAGGAAAGGTTACATAGGAAGTGGAACCTGAATAAAGTTTTGAAAGAAATACAGGAGGAAAGAAGTTGGTGAGAGCAAGAGCTCTCTTTACTGGCAGCAGTTTCTTTGGTCTCCTCAAGTCTCCTCAGTATTTTTGCAGTCACTTTGGGCACTTCTAGCTTCCACCTTTGAGAGAGAAGATGCATGATGCCAACCCCATTTTAAGTTGCTGAAAGAAAAGACACTGGAAGAAGCTAACAGGAGAAGAGCTGGCAGTCTCCACCGTGTTCTTATCTGCACTTTGCTACACTAGAGACTTTGGATACCTTCCCCTTAGGTGAGATCTAAGACCCTCTTTCTCTCAGTTAAGTTGCTACCTTGCTCCAATTGGTAAAGCTCCTTCACTCTGTATTGTCTCATATATTCTACTATCTACACTTTTCTCTGATTTACCTTTTTTGTGTTGTTGCTGTTGCCATCACATTAGAATTTTTTTTTCTACCTGCTGTGTGTGTTCATTGTGGAACTGGTATTTGGTGGGAAGGGAGGTCAAGCCATGGATATAAAGCTTGAGGTCCTGCTTCCCCCTATTAATGAAACAGAGATTAGAAGCTAACTTGAACTTGAAAAACATATGCTCTTGACTAATAATATTTAAGAGAGCAGATAGATAAAATTATAGTCTGCTACCCCTTACTCCATCTGAGGAGAACAGAATACCTAAACTTCTGGCACCAACTTCCTGCTTCTCTCCTGGAAGGAAATAAAGTCTCCTTTGGAGAAGGGTGAAGGAAGACTAGACTAGAGGTATCAATTTTGCCCCCCTTTGAGTCACACACCGACAACCTCATGCTCCATTTGGAGATCAGTCCTCATTACAGAAGGAAATCTATATATTTTTTTGAAGGCTTTCTTTGTGCAGTTAGCAAGGGAGCTTAATTTAATTCATTTAATCTCAGGTTCCCTTTGACTTTCCCTCTCTTGTGTGTTTCTCTCTCTCTCTCTCTCTCTCTCTCTCTCTCTCTCTCTCTCTCTCTCTCTCTCTCTCTTTCGTAAACCCCTGTTCATCATGCAAGAAAATCAGTTTCTCTGAAGAGGAATGCACTTATGAAACTACTGATTAAAAATAAACAAGGTTTAAGTGGAACAGGAAATGCCTGAGGTTAGCAATGCCTTTTGGATAGACAATGATGAACTAGGGAGAGAGTGTGAAGGTGTAACTTCATCATATCCAATAGCAGGGCAATCAACTATATCGTCAACTAGCTCTGTAGGCAAATCATTCTATAAATGAGTCATTGAGAGAGAAAAGGCTTCAATGGCTCATGATTATATTCAATTTGGGAAAATATCACATTTCTTGGGTACTAGCTCAACACTGGTACATTTAAGGCACTTGACCCTTCCTCTCTTTGCACAAAACAAAAGTTCCTGGACTTTTTCTGTAATACTTTCCCTTGCCAAACAGGTGCTAAATATCAAAAGCAAAGGAATACTATTATTTACAATAACAGTTTTTTAAAAAGCAACCATGACAAACCATTGCTTATTTGATAGTACACCAAATTAATTGGAAATGAGCACAAACAAGGTGGGAATGCATGGTGTATTGATTTTAATTAAGGATTTTAAAGCGTTTTTCACAAAAACTTTTAAGTTAATTCATATAAACTTGATTTGAACATTTTAAGTCTTTGTGCTAAGTCAAAGTGAAGAGGGAAACTAGATCAGTTTCCTTTTTGACATCATTTTCTATCTACAAATATGTGAAATAGCATGGCAAAGTGGAAAATAATTGAATTGGATTCAGGGGACTTGAGTTCTACTCCCAACTCTGCCACGGTTTAGTTACCAAGTCACTTAATATTACTAATATAACTATTAATAACAGCATTTATATGAAACTTGGAAGTTTTCAAATTGCTTTATATATGTTATTATAGTTGATCCTTATAACAACCCTGAGAGTCTAGTGATATTATTATCCATGTTTTATAGATGAACAAATTGAGGTTTGGAGGTTCAGTGATTTGCACAAAGTTAACTAATTATCTGCACAGGATTTAAATTCAGTGTTTCTAATTATATAGTCTGTGCTCTGTCTTCTACACCACTAAAACTGTAAAATGGGCTTGTAAAATGAGTCAGTTATTCTATAATGATCCTTAAGGTTGTTTCAAGTTTTCAGATTCTAGGAACCCTAATAAAAGATAATTGTGATGTCTATTAAAATTTCAAAATGTGTTAAGTAAAGAAATTCCCAAAGATCACGGCAAAGCATCATCATCATCATCATCATCATCATTCTAAAGAATGAAATGAGTCAGTAGGCAATGTAAAATTTTTCATAGCTTCTAGGGGGAATCATGTACCATACATCTATATGTAATATTCTGTACATATATGATATAAATACAGTGTGATAATACATATTTATATTTATTAACATATGCTGATGTATTGCATATATGAAATAGATGCCGGTTATATGTGTGTTTGTTATGTATAGCTGTTTATATATTATATATGATTCTCCCAAGACTCTGATAAATTTTACTTTATCAACTCACATATTTGATCCTTTAAAATTATATATACATATGCAAAAAAACAAAATAAATCTTGTATGATGAGGAACAGTAGAGTAAAATGAATTTAAAATATGATGCAGTAGCAGAAAAGGTTTGATTATAAGTTATCTCATCTGATGGCAAAAGGTGATAATTACAATATACATAAACTCTAAGGATAAAACCTCCCCAGAATACTGAGTGAAGTATTATGCAGGTAGAACTCATTGCCAGAAAATTGTAGAGGCAGATTGAGATATAAATATGAATAACTAAAATGATTAAGAAAATTGATGAATGATTTATGGGTAAGGATTAAATTATTTATGTACAACTTGGATGGGAAGTAATTTAGAAGACAAACCTTTTTCTTCTATACTTCAAAAAAATCTGTGAATTCATTAGTGTGGGTCCTCCCTCTTCAAGTGCTTGCAACTCTTTCTTATGTTAGTGAATTTCTGTGGCAAAGAAAAAAGATGAAAAAGAAAAAAAAGTCATCATCTAGTAGCCAACCCTCTGATAAAAAGCACTAAATTCGTTGGAGTACAGCAAGTCTGATCTTGGACAAAAGATGCCTCACTTATAGTCAGTCTTTCTAATTTGATAGGAGTTACCAGAGCTGCTTCTTGGATACAGGTTTTGAAGACCCAGGAACATATTTTACAAAGAAAGAAAAATCCTTTAAAGGTTAAGAGGGAGGGAAAATACTCAAAATGCTGAGAGGAAAAGACTACCTGAATGTCAGGAAATCTGATAGGAATTTCACTGTAATTTTAGTTGTTTTACTGCTACTCAGTTTATAGCATGAAAGGAAAAACACTTTAGTGTTACCACACGATTTGGAAGGGAGAGAAGGATTGTGGAGGAGGCTCAATATCTGTTTAGCAAATGGGATGTTCAAATGGACAGTAGCTAAGAAGTGTAAACTAATTGAGAAGTGAATGTTCACAGGGAATATTAATATTAAAATTACATAGATAAATAGCATCTGGAAGATATTTTTGCAAAGGAATTTTACACTAAGACTTCTGTGAAAAGAACCAGACTTAAAGGGGAAGGACTGAGCAAATAGAGGAAAATCTGATCACTGGAGACAAAAGGGAAAAGACAGATAAAAATGCAATGAAGTACCTTCATGGTGTTTAATGTTAAATAGGTCCACCAAAGGATGAATTCCATTAAATTCAATTTAACACACAGTAGTTAAATAGCAACTGTGTGCCTGCCGTTGTATTTAGGATTAGGGATACTAATTGTAGTCTTTATAATATTTTCATGTTCTTATTCCTAAATTAATAATATAGATAATATAAGTATCACCAAGCGCTTGTTGAACATCTCCACCTTGGTATTCCACAGCCATCTCAAACTCAATCCGTATAAAAAGAAAATTATCATTTTTTTACCTTAAAAAACCACCTTTCCTCCCAAATTTCTTTTAAGAGCATCACCATCCTTTTAGTCACTCGTTTTCACAGGCACAAATGAATTCTCTTTCCTCTCTCACACCCCATATCTGGTCAGATGCTGAGTCTTATTGATTCTTCCTCTTTTCTCAGATGTGTTCTCTCTATTCATGAGGTCATTATCCTAGTTCAGGCTCTCCTTAACTATTTCTAAAAATTTTTGTTGACATTTTCCATTTCTTACATCACATGAACAAGTAGACTTTTTAGGCATCAAATCCCCTAGGTCTCATTTCTTGTAATATCATTATTTTCCTTCACCCATGGAAGCATTTATAAGTGGAACCCCCACATCAAAAGTAAGAACTATTGCCTTTCTTCCCATTTTCAATCTTTTTCCTCTCCTCCTCACCCACTCCCCTACAGGCCCTTCTCTTTCTGAGACCACAGCAGTCATCTTCCCCTCATTGCAACTCCCCCACACCAACCCTGGTTACCTGCTCCCGTCACATGTTGTAACTTAGTTCCACAAAAGAAACATTCACATAGGCAGAGGGTCATCAGTTTCTATCCACAATGCCTTCTGTACCAGAGGGATACTTTTACCTCTACCAGATTTCTGCCATTGGGGCAATCTCCTCCTTCACCTTTAGAAAGAAGTCCTACTGTTCTTTCTACTGTTACTTTGTTGCTGTTATGGTCAGCATTTATTCACTCCCTTTGCAATTCTATTGTTAGAGGTATTTGAGAAGCAAATAATTTCTTCAGTTCTGGTTTTCTTCCTAGTAAAATGTTTCAACCATCTTTGTTATTGATCATGCATCTTTTGTCTTGTATGGTTAAACTCAGATTTGCAGAATCAACTCAATCTGGGCTGCATCCTGAGCTACGTTGCTCTTCGGAACACATTATTCCATTCCATCCCCCTTTTTTCTACTGTGTATGAAATAGTCTTGTTTTATTTGAATATCTTTTCAACTGTATTTGAAAGTCTCTCTCCTAACGGCCTGCAGAACTTGTTTCTGTATTGAAGGGTTAAATTTAACAGGTACCTTTTTTTTTTTTTGAGTTTGCAGTGCATTGCTTTTGTTTGTTGGTTGGTTGTTTTTCTGGAGGTAATCTATCATTCTCTGAACTGGGATTTCACTTTCTTTGTCCAAAAGTTCTAGGAAGTTCTCTTCTATTATTTCTTTTATTATACTGTTAAGGTTTTTTGTTCTATTATATTCTTCTGGGAAACATATGATCCTTGAGTTGACTCTATTCCTCCTGTCTTTGAGATCCACATGTTTTGCTTGCATACTGAATATATTTTCTGTTAATGTTTTTGTCTTTTGCTTTTATTTTTCTGGACTGTCTTTCATTTCATTATATTTGTATTCCCAAATTATTGTTCTGTCTTTTATTTCTTTGGTGAAGCTTGCCATTGCAGATTCAAGTGGTTCTCTTCTGTTCATTATTTTTGCTGTGCAGATCATAAATTCTGCTCTTGTGATTTTCATTTCTTTTTAAAATCACCCAGGAACAGCATGTCACGGTTCCATTTTTTTTCCTCACCTTCCACAGGCTTTTCTGTCTCATCAGGTGTTGGGTCATTTTTCTTCATTTTACAGTATTTATTTATAGATGTCTGAACTCATTTACCAGATCTGGGAGTGACATTTCCTTCTGTCACTGTATTTCTACTTGAGATATTTGTTTATGTTCAAGGTCTTTGAGATTTCTTCTTTCAGAAATCTTCCCTTCCACCATATTTTCCTTATCACTCACTTCCTTATTCCCTCACCTCTGACGGTGGCTTCCTTGGGTACTGATACTGAAAACATCTCAGCCTCCTCCCACAATGGGCAATTCACTCCCAACTGACTTTTATATGTTCAGCAATGGATCCAGCAGGATGCTGTGCTCTTTTCCTCAGGCTTGGTGGAGTGCTGCCCAGTTCTCCACACACAAGGTATCCTGTTCTTGTGACTTGTCACCTTCTTTCTATTCTTTTGTTCTCTTGCACTGAACTGCCAGTTCAGAGCCTACTGGCACTGGTAGTTCAAAACCTGCTTTCCCTAGCACTTTCAGAGTTTTTATGCATTGGTACTTCTGGGTTGCAGCCCCCAGTCAGCTTTAGACCTTGGAGGACTATGGCTAAAATAACTGTTAAGGCTTAAGCAGACTTCTACAGCCTGGAGCCAATATCTCCATGGCACTGGAAAGAGGAAGGAGGGGAAGAGGCTAGAGGGGCAGATTTTGATGTGAGACCATGCAGTGCTGTTGGGTCTGCTAATGTGGCTTCAGCATAATTGCCAGAAACATGGGATATGGAAGAGAACTGTTGAGTAAACTCAGGGTCAGTAAGCATCAATTCCAAGGGTTTTTTAATCTTTTTTTTTTATTCTTGGATCTAGATCATAGAAATAGCTTTATCTTTCGTGCATAATTTCTGTTTTGGAGAAGTCTGAGAAATTCTGGGAACTGGAGAAAATGGTTTAGTCTACCATCTTGTTGCTCATATGACCCCAAAGAGATTTAATTAACTCTTATTTAGACTCCTCTTTGAAGAGTTCACAATAAACAACAGCCTCCTCTTTGAACTCCCAGCTCTCTGTCTCTCCCTTCACAAGTTCATACTTTATATCACTATGAAAAAAAGATTTTCTTAAAGCATGTTGCTTCTGAAAACAAAACCCAAAATCTCACACAGTTTTAGGGAAAAATATATTAAATCATTTGGTAGCTGGAGGGGGCCAGAAAGAAGGGGTGGCTCTCTCTTATCCAAGATCAGGAAGGTTTACTTATATGATTTAGACAACAGAACCCATACACAAATTATGGGTCTATAGTTAAGCAATTTAGCTGAAACGACAATTTGAAAGCAAGGTAGATTGAGATAGATATTAGTAAATATAAACATTCAATAAAATTTCAGTGAACCCAAAATACAAGAGAAACCAAAACACAAGCTTGAGGGGACCCAAAACAATAATATTTTCAGTGGATCCAGGAGTTGAGGGATTTTTTTCTGTTGCCCTCTTTGGTGTTCCTAGAGAATTACTGAGGTCAGGGCGACATTGTGAGTTTAGACAATTTCTAGTCACATAAAGTTAGATTTAAACAGTAGTATAATAAGTTTTATGAATAATATAATAGAGGATAAATAATTGTCCACAAACCCATGCATCCCCATGGTACTATGCTATTCTTTCACCTAATGCCTCAAGAATAAAATACTAATCCCTCATCTTTAGTATTTAAAATCCTCCAAAAATCAATTCTGTCCTATCTTGCCAGACTTATTTCACATTACTTCTTTCATATATGCTATATTACAGCAAAACTGTTTTTAAACTTATTATCTTCTGTCTCCTTTCCAGACTTCTTGGCTGTAAGCTATCCCTGAAGTCTATTATATTTTCTTTCCTTCCTTCTAAATGTTAGACTCTTTAGCTTCATTCAAAATTCAGTTCATGAGTACCCCATGTAAGAATCACCCTGTTCATCATCAATGTACAATGCACTTATTGATCCATTTATCAATAGGTTGTGTCTTCCCAGTAGAATATAAGCTCCTTGAAAGAAGTGGCTATATTTTGGTTTTTGTTTAACTTCGTATCTCAGTAGTTAGAATAGTACTTTCCATGAAGTAAATGTTGAATAAATCCTTATTGAGTTAAACTGGAAGCTACCAGAAGAGCTGCCTGAGATTCCCCACCTCACGCTAGTGTTCTTGATATTCTGTCTCTGCCCTCCTCCAATGAGGACACCTTTTTTGTCTCTTTCCCTTGTTCCCCAAGAACAAAACTTTCTAGTTATTTTTTTGCCCCAAGTTACCTACTACCCAGTGTCTTATTTAAAGCTCATAAGCACTAGCTAGCCAACAGCCCCTCTCTTCATTCGCACACTCCTCTTCACTACCTTACAAGATATTTTATCAGCCATCATTGTTTTAATGCGATTAATGGATTTTATAAAAAATTAATAATCAAGTACTACATAATTGCAGAGTATTATAATAGTTACTATGACTAGACTATGTATAACTAATGAATATAAATGGTGCAATCCTGTTCTTAGAAGTTGAGGATTTTTTCCTCCACCTCACATTTTTATGATTTTATGTTTTCGCCAACTTTCTCATAAAATGTTGCTCATTAAAGCTAGATGACCTTCATAAAACCTACTTGGCAAAACATACTACTTTTCTTTAAAAAATGGCTAGGTTGATGAAGTTTACATAGCTAAGTTCTTCTCATTAAACTTAATTGAAAATATGAAAGGAAGGAAGATAATAAAATAAAGACCAAAACAAACTATATTATATTTTTATCAATAGATAGCAAAAATGAAGTTAAAGATTATATTTGACACTAGTTCTTTGATATTAGAAGAACGAAGCCTAACACCCCTTAAAAAGACAGCCCTATAATGTTCTATGCTCTGTAAGTAGCCAAAAGAAAATTTAAAAATTTGACTCATATTTGACTCATAGACAAGGGTAATTTATTTCGTGTTGATTTCATTTCTCAAGCAGGTGCTGAGCCTGCATTTCAGCCATTAAACTATTTATTTTTTTAGTTCTGACATTTTGAGATTCTGCCCTGAAGAAATCTGGATAGCCAAAAAGTGGGCACAACATCAGCCAGAATAATTAAAATCAACAATGAATAATGGCCCAAATGTGAATCAAAGTTCTGGACAGAAAAAAAAAATTAGAAGGAAAGATAGAGAAATTAGATGCTGACTAATTCGTGTATGTGGATTAAGGAGAAAATAACATAGATAATTCCCTTAAGTTGGTGAAATTAGGATGAGTTTTTAAAAAGGCTTATGAGATAATTGTATACTCATGAAAAAGTAGTGAAATATAATGGTGAGAGTAAGGAACCTGGAGTCAGGAAGATCTGGGTTCAAATTCACCTCTGATACTCACTAGCTATATGACTCTTGCCAAATTTCTTAATCTTTCTTCATCCATAAGGAGTTGGACTAAAAGCTCTTTAAGGTCTTTTCTAGCTCTGTTTTTAATACTGCATACATATTAAAATGACTTCTGCTTGTCTTACAAAATTTAAATTATAATTCTTAATATAATTCGGAACTGATTTTTTTTGTCTATATTTGTGATTGCATTGATATAAAGGGTCACATGTAAGGAAAATCCTTCTACCATTGCAGATCGGCAACTGTTATACATTTTATATTCTTATAGAGTTGCGTGGGGAGCAGGACAGAGAGGCTAATACACATACAATTTTTAAATATATGTCTTCTTACCAATTACAGCATTAAAATTGTGCTCCTTTAAAATGAAGTTCCACATTTTGCTTAACATAAGGCTATCTTTCTCAAAGTAGTGACAAAATCTCTGTGGAAAAAAAATTCCAATGGGAAACCACATGATTTTTCCTTTCTTTCTTTCTTTTTCCTTTCATTCTTATGATATGATACAATACTTTAAATCTAATATGTGGTCATAATTTTAAGCAGATGAATCTGTTCTAGAAACTGATTTTTGCCTCTCTGTCCAAATTTTCTATTGAATTGAGGAATACTATAATCCTTTTTATTTGAAATACTTTTCATGTGAATGGTAAGAACTTTAAGGGTTCCCCAATTACCTAAAATCTTTTGTTTCACAGACAGGTCAAATATATATTGTTTTAGTATGTGTTATATGTATTTTTCTATTCCTTTTTCTAAAAACTGTCAACAACCTATGAATTAACAGTGTCTGTTATAGCCCTTCTGACAGAAATTCCCCAACTCTCTCTATTCCATCCAAACCCTGATGTTGCATTGATTGGATTTTTTTTTCACACTCTTTATTAAACTGATGTGTCGATCCTTGATCTTCTCGGAAGTTTAGCTCTAATAGAGGTGTCAAATCCATGTCTCCCTCTTTGAAGGGCTTTAAAAAAATTTGATAGTTGTAAATTGATTTTGGATAAAGTCCAATCTCTCCAAACTATTTTTTTAACCACGGAAATAGCAAGAGCTTAAACCTTAGATGAGTATGATGGTTTATGATTTGCTATTATATCATTTCCAGCCACTCGATGTACATTCAGGCCCCCCCTTTCCCCAACTTCCCTTTTACTTTAGAGTTCATGTGCTATCACCAAATAAATGCCAAGCTAGCAAGTGATGAACAGTGCAGAGAATCAAAATGAGCAAAATGTCTCAAGTTACACACATTGTTTCAATGTGTGTATCTAGCAAGACAAATGGCATTTTGCAAAACAGAGCTTTCTTTTAGAATCATATTGAATCTATTATTTATTATCCTATGTCCAAGGCTAAGGTTCTTACCTTCTTGGTCAGAGTAAACTTGACTCCTTCATGAATTGATTTTTTAAAGTTATTTTGCATAACCAAAATTATTAGGTCATTTCTAGAAAGCTTTTTAAAAGATATGTGTGACTTTAGTGGGAAAAGGATGTCAAACTGTATTTAATTTCACTGTAATTATGAACCTATGCAAACCTCATTGGCAAAGTGTAGATTGGCTTAAAACTAAATAAATCCCTGTTTACACAGATCACATAATCCTGTTTCCTTTATCCATAAGATAGTGTGTAGAATCTCTGCTGTATGAATATACCTGCTAATTTTAACCAAAAAAAAAA
Source organism: Phascolarctos cinereus (assembly GCF_003287225.1). Lineage (NCBI taxonomy): Eukaryota > Metazoa > Chordata > Mammalia > Diprotodontia > Phascolarctidae > Phascolarctos > Phascolarctos cinereus. The sequence continues at coordinate 273,381,000 of NW_027555847.1, read as the reverse complement.
AATGAAAACAGAATGGATTAACAAATGTTCCCCAAAGTAATGACAAAATAGAAAGACAGGGGCAGAGGGTTTTAGGTACCATTCAGACATCACCTTTTATTCTCCTTCTGGCAAGCAATTTCATTGAGAGTCTTTGCTTAATAGATTCCCTGGGAATGTCTACTTTTTTGTTTTAATTTGTATTCTTCCATTATGCATAAAGGGAAAGAGAGAAAGTATGAGAGACAGACAGACAGATTCAGAGAGACAGAGTCAGACACAGAGACAGAGACACACAGAGAGATAGATACTGAAAGAGAAAGAGACAGACAGAGGTGGGGTGAAGAGAGAGAGAAAGAGAGAGGAGAGAGAGAAAGAGAACACTATTTGAAATCAGATTTGAATTTAGCAATCTTTGCAATATCTTCTTTGAAGGAATTAATGTTACTGGTATGTGAGAATAATACCTTCCAAAAACAAAGATAGTATACTTTTTTATGTATATAAAGCTAGCAAAACACAGTTTTCCCCCCTACATTACGCCAAAACAGTACAGTTGGGGGAAGAAGATTAATAAAATTCAGAATTGGACACCATTTAAACAAAGGATTCATTTCTCAATTGGATCTTGCAGAAAGATGCATACCTCCTTCCTCCAGATAAAATCCTATATCTTCCTTAAAATCATTTGTGAGTTAAGACTCCTCAGTATGACTAGTGCTGGGATAATTAAAGTAATTTTGGATTTTAGATAGTGAAAGTTTGTACCATGATGATAAATGAAAAGTGTTAAGCCTGAAGAAGATTCAGGGGAATCAGATAAGTGCTGTCAGATGTTTGAAAGGCATGTCTAGACAAAATATTTTTTTTTCTTATAAACAATTATTTGAGAAGAGAATTACAAAATCATTGAGTCTGAGAACTAGGAGCCCTCAATGCAGTCAGTACTTCACAAATAGTTGTTCAACTTCTGCTTAAAGATCTCAAAGGCAGGAGAACACCTCTACATCTCAAGGCAATGCATCCCACTTTTGTATAGTTTGAATTGTCAGCAAGTTGTTATTTAATTTTTCCCCTGAAATAAGGTTTAAATTGGCCCATTTGTAATTTCCAGTTGTTGTGTCAGTTTCTGCCAGCTGAGGACAAACAGACAATTATATTCTCTTCCAGTACCCAAAACATAGTGGACAATGAATATTTGGTTTATTTGACTCAACTTGACCTTACATGGCAGCCCTTCAAATATTAGAACAAAGTTACAATATCCCTCTGACTCTTCCTTTCTTTAAGGTAAATACATTCAATTCTTTGATCTGAATCTGATCTTACATAGATATGTAAGATAAGTATAACCAACTGTATTGGTTGTCTCCATTTACTAATATTCTTCTTGAACTATGGTTGAGTAATGAAAACACTATGGCAGGGGAAGTCTGGAGAGAGCAGAGGGCAGCGCTTAGTTCTTTACTAGTAGAAGTTTTGTCTCCCTTGATGCAGCCTTTTGATACATTAGTTTTGATATTATTTCACTATATATAATGCCTTTCAAAATAATCTAATTTTCGTGCTTATTTCTTTTAACCATTTTTAACCATAATCTATTTTTATACTTGTTTGAAATCATGATTGCACCCTTGGGGGTTTTTTTGACTTCACATAATAGATTATACTCTATACCCTTCATCTTAAATCATTGTCAATAGTTATGTTTCAGTTTCATTCCTGTAAATAGTATACTGTTGCATTCTTTCTAATATATTTTGTCATCCTCTTATATCTTCTGGGTGAATTAATCCCATTCACATTCATGACTCATAATTGTATTTGGCAGGTAGATTCCTAAGTATTTGATAAATTCTGGTCTAATTTTAAATGGAATTGTTCTTTTTGTCTCTTTCTATTGAATGTTATTTTTAATATATGAAATTATGCTTATTTTTCCAGATTTGTTTCATATCCTATAATGTTAGGTCACTAAATTTTGTCAGTTTTAGTATATCTTTATATTGCCTTCAAAATGACATTTTTTTCCTTTGCTTATTCCATCAATGTATGTTTCTTGTCTTATTTCTGTAACTAGCATTTCGACCAAAGTTGAAGGGAAACTAGAAAAGCTTTATTATAAATTTCAACAAATAGTAATTACCAGAGTACCCAAGCATATGCAATCCACATGGGACTAGCTAATGGGGTTGGGAAGATGGACTTTTATACACAGAGGAAAGAAGTGTGGGATTTTCCAGGTGGCTCCAGGCTGTTTCATGGTTATCAGAAAAGTGCACAATTAAAACATTCTATGGTTTGAGGCAAAGTTGCACCATCCATTAGTAAGAGCTTTGGCTGTTGCAACATTTGTGGCACCATAAAAGAGTGCAAGACATGAAGTAGATAAGGGCCAGGGACAAGATGGAGAAACTTTACAAAATGGAGTCACTTTGGGTACTTTGTTATTTATAATTATTCTTACTTTTGAGACTTAATAAAAAGTCTCATTGAACTATGTGGTTTCACTCTATATGGGGTTTTGTTTCTACAGCATTTGGCTACACAAGGGTTGAGATGTATGCTATAGCAGGCAAAAAGTCACAAAAGAACAAGAGGTGATAAAAAGGGTAAGAAGATGTTTTATCCACTGTAGCCCTGGGAGCCAAGAGGTGAACTGGCTCCTACTGGGCCCTGAGAGGTCCAGGAGGTTTAGCCCAAACAGATAAGGGCCGACTGGATGGAAGAGATTTGCTCATTAATCATCTCTGAATTATCTGGGATGTGTGCACGTGCACTATTCACTGCCTATGACCACACAAGCCCCCATGTTGGGCGGCTAGAAGGTAAAGCGGTCCAATTGTAGCTACAAAAGCTCCAAGCTGGTGGCATTGAAGGCAACCACACATCTTACTAGTGAATCTGTAGGCAAAGGTACCAAAGTGTCTGTATAATTTAATGAGTTTTATAACTCCCTTTTTGGAAACCCTAAGCACTGGGAAACTACCGCTAACAGCAAGGCTTATTATTCCATACAAAAACTGGAGTTCTTGGCTTTGATGTGAATAGTCACTGAGAAGGTCAAAGACTATATGTGTGGAATTAAGTTGTGTTTTTCTTTAAATGAACACAAAAATATATTAACCTGTATTTTGACAGCTTAGTTGAATACCCCCTGTTAGAAATAGAGAGCAGCCTTGATTAGCTATGAGTCCTGTCTTAGTCAGGGAAGACCAATGGAGATGCTGATGCCCTGTCCCTAAGGCTATAAAAGGGTGAATCTGTGGTAAAGTATGCAGGGGTGGAGACAAAATGTAAGAAGCTGAAAGACAGGTCTTAGTCACATGTTAACGGACATGAGCTTGGGATCTCCACCAGAGGTTATAACACCTTCATAGGTAAAAATGTTTCTGTTGAATCAATCATCTAGAACACCCTTTCATATGGAAAACTAATAGATGGAACTACATGATATTGTGTTTCAAGAATCTATATCTCCACAAAACTAAGGATATTTATCTCTCAGGAAGTTAAATTTCATTCCTTGGGGATTATCTCCTTTTGCTAGAAAGGAAGAAGTTGAAATGTTTCAATAGAATGTTGTCTTGGAATATAAATAATCCCACACATAGTACTCAGGAGCTACTAGTGTTACCCAAGGCATTTTTGTTCTATTGCTATTACAGAATTAAATGATGCCTTTGTACATTTGGTTCGAGACAGTGTACTTCAGTGAGTAAGAAATATTTTACTGGCCCCAAATGGTAGCACATATCTAGCAAAAGTGTGCAACTTGTGGCTAATATGTGCCAAGAAAAGTGCTATCAATTTGTGACACACACTAAGAAAGTTTAAGCACCAGCAAGTCTTTGCAGCTTGTGTCCATTGATTTCATATCTGGAAAAAAATAGGAAGAACATAAGCTTCATAGTGATTGACGATTTCATCCAATAAATACTAGTGTCAAATCAGAAAGCATCCAGAGTCGCTAAAACATTATGGAAGAAATATTTCTTGGTAAACGGATTTTCTCCTAGCATCCACTGTAAACAAAATAGTCTTTGAGAGCAAGTCACATAAGAAAATGTTGGCTTTGATGGGAATCCAGAAGAGCAGAACCACACGTTACTGTCCTTGAAGAATCCTAAAATTGAGAATTTCAGAGATGATTTCCTAAAATATGCTCTTCAGAATTCTTTTATCCTAATTCTTTTATCAGAGGTCAATGATTCTTAGATTTTTTCCCTGCCTGCTCTGCCTACCTGGTCTTCCTTCATTCATTCATTTACTTATTCATCCATTAGTTCATTCATCTATTATTTATTTACATATTTGAAACCTGGCCTTTCCTCCGGTGTCACTAATATCAAATTATTTTTGTTCTTTTATATCCTTTTCTTTCTTTTTTTGTGAGGCAATTGGGGTTAAATGACTTGTCCAGGGTCACTCACCTAGAAAGTATCATGTGTCTGAGGCCAGATTTGAGCTCAGGTCCTCCTGACTCCAGAGTTGGTGCTCTATCCACTGTGCCACCTAGTTTCCCCATCTCCATTTTCTTTTTCAGGAATCTGCTATTCTGTTAAAGCTTCCTTGGATCTGTTTTAGGCCATTGATACTTCTAGGTTTTCATTAGGACCTCCAATTTCACTCCTTACATTTTCCTTACGTTTTGTTATTATGTTTTCAAGCTACTCATAAGACCTTGCAGTGTTTCAATTCAAGATTCCAGTACCTTATCAAATTCTTTTAAAAAATATTCAAGACCTCCAAATTTGTATCTTTTCACTTTGTTTATTAATTTGTTAAGCTCAATTACTGAGAGATATGCTGAATTTTTTTTCAAATCTCATCCTCAATCTGGGGATTCAATGGTAGTTATTTCATCATTATTTCTTTTTTTCTGTATACTTCTTTTCAGATTATTTTATCCTGTTGCATTAGTTCAATGTGTTATAAAATCTTCTATGCTTATTCATTTGTTAGTCTGCTGATTTTTCTTCATAATTTTCCTTGTGAGGGTCTATTTCCTTTCTGTAATTCTTTTGATATTTTTAAGGAATTAAGGAGATTTAGGTTTGTACAAAATTCAGTTGTCTTGCCTAAGAACTCTCCATTAACTTTTCACCTTGCCTTGCCCTAATAGTGGCAGTAGTCACATTCAATGCAAAATTTGATTATTTTCCAGAAATTAATTTCTCTTGAATATTTATGCTCATGAGAAGTGGCATGGTATAGTGAATAGAACAATCAGTAAATGTTTATTTATGTGTTTATTGTATATCAGTCACTATGCTAAGTGATGGGCAGTGAAAAAAAAATTCCTACCTGAAGAAACTTATTCTTATGGGCAAGGGGAGGAATACGTGAATATTTATATGCAAGATATACACAGATTAAATAGAGGGTAATATTAGAAAGGAAAGCTCTAGAAATTGTGGGTCATTGGAAAATGTCTCCTGCAAAATGTTACATTTGAGCTATCTTTGTGTGTGTGTGAGAGAGAGGCAATCAGGGTTAAGTGACTTGTCCAGGGTCACACAGCTAGTAACATTTAAGCTAAGTCTTGAAGGAAGTCATGGATTCTAACACATGGAAGTGAACAGGGAAAGAGATAGAAGCATATAGAGTACAGCCATTGCAAAGGCACAGAGACAAGGAGATGGAATATAGTATACAAAAATTGACAATTAAGCCAATATATCTGACTTGTGAAAAAAGAAAAGAAAAAGTTCATGGAGAGGAGTAAAGTGTAAGAAAATTGGAAAGGTAAGAAGTGGCCATGTTAGGAAAACTTTAAATGTTGAAAAAAAAAAAGAAAAAGAAAGAGTTTTATTATGATCTTGGAGATAATAGGGAGCCACAGGAGGTTATAGAGTAGGGAGCTGACATGGTCAGGATTATATTTAAGGAAAATCAATTTGGTATCAGGGTAGAGAATGGATTTCAATGGGCAGGGCTATATTTTTGCAAATTATCATGATGATTGAGCCAATGAGAGCTTAGTTGGAATAACATATGTGACGATCCAACAAAGGTACAGACAAGTAGAAGACTAAAGGTAACAAGAAGGGGGCAGCTAGATGGTGCAGTGGATAGAGCATCAACCCTGAATTCAGGAGGACCTGAGTTCAAATGCAGCCTCAGAGACATAAAACTTACTAGCTGTGCAGCCCTGGGCAAGTCACTTAACCCCACGGCCTAGCCAAAAGAAAGGTAACAAGAGCCTGACTTAGGCTGTTGGCTGTGCAAATGACAGAAGAGGATGTATACGAGAGATATGAAGTAAGTAAGAGATAAAGAAATAAGTAAAAAAAAAAAAGATTTGGCAACTGATTAGATGTGTGTGAGGTGTGAGAGTGTTAGGAATTGAAAATAATATTGTGGCTCCTAACTTGGATAACTTGGGCTATGGTGGTATCCTTAACAGTATTAGAAAAGTTCAGAAAAGGAGAGGATTTGGGGAAGAAATAATGAGTTTCTATACTGAATATATTGAATTTCAGATTCCTACTGGATATCTAATTTGAAATGCTTGATAGTACTCAGGAGCTATTAGTGCTATCCAAGGCATTTTTGTTCTATTGTTATGTCAGATTTAAATGATATCTTTGTACATTTGGCTCAAGATAGTGCACTTTAGCTAGTAGGAAAGATTTTACTTGTGACTAATATGTGCCAGGGAAAATGCTTGGTGCTATGGGAATAAGGCTCAGGAGAGAGACTAGAGCTAGATACTCACACACACATAAATATGCATAAATATGTAAATATACAACTATTATACACATATATGTACAAATATTTACAATTGCTGTGTACATATACACATATGTGTAATATATGTGTATGTGTTCATCCACACACCCATATATACATACATACACACAGAGACAGAGAGAGCTAGATGATTCAGTGGATAGAGTGCTAGGGCCTGGAGTCAGGAAGACTTGAGTTCGAAAGCATCCTCAGAGACTTACTAGCCATGTGACTCTGGTCAAGCCACTTAATCTCTGTTTATATTAATCCACTGGAGAGAAAATGGCAAATCACTCCAGTATCTTTGCTAAGAAAACCCCATGGACAATATGGTCCATGGGGTCATGAACAGTTGGACACAACAACTGTACATACATACATACATATGTGTGCGTATATATGCATTGTGTATGTATATGTATATATGAATCATCTTGATAGAGATCAAAATTGAACTCACTGGAGCTAATGAATTAATGAGGAGAGATCATATAGAAAGCGTTTCAGACTATATCCACAGTTAGTTGGAAAGAGTCTATGTGTTGCTGTGGAAGGAAAATGGAATTTGGGGTTAGACATTCTCTTTCAAACCCCTAATGCTGGTTGTTGAGATCTTGGATAAGTCACTTAATATCTCTGAGACCCAGTTTTCTTATCTATAAAATGCAAGTTTTCAATACTATTAGATAATAAGAAGTCAAGTAGGGGACATTTTCAGAGAAACCTGGGAAACATATGCATTTACATAAAGGAAAGTGAGCAGAAAGAGGACAATTTATCCAATAACAACATTGTAAAGACAAATTTTAAAAGATTTAAGAACTCTAATCAATTCAATGACCAGTTGTAGTTAGAGAGAACTAATGATGAATCATGCTACTCTCCTCCTAAAAGAGTGGTGATGGATACAAAATGTAGATTGAGAAATATATTTTTAGATGTAGTCAATTTGGGAATTTGTTTTGTAGTGGTTGGGCATATACGATACCAGAATTTTGTTTTCCTTTTCTTTTTTCATAGATAGGTGGGATAGGAAGAAAGGAAAATAAGCACATGAATTTATAAAAACATTCATTTTTAAAATAAAAAGGCTTGGACTAAATGATCTCTAGAATTGTTTCCAGCTTGAAAATTAAGATACTATGAAGTATAAGACATATTGCAGCCACATAGCGCATGACTATGCTTCAGCATATAAACTTGTGATCTTTTGTTTCCCCAATCAGCACAAGGTATTTAAAGTAATTACTCTTCTATTAAGAAAAAAAGAAACTTTCACACTTCTAAAAGGATTCTCTAGTAGAAGCAACTACTAAGTTAGGGGCTTCCTGAAATTTAAATGCAACAGAATATTGCATAGCAAAAAATGTTGCATATTTGCAAATGCCACTTGCTATCAAAAATCTGCCTCTTAAAATGACCAGTGGCCCATTGCATGGAATATAGCCTTACAAAACAATTTTCAAGCAAAATTTAATGACTTTTTTAATACAAATATATTTAGAACAAGCTTTTAAAGAACTTTAGGGAAGCTGCTAGGCTCTTTCTAGGATCAGTGAACAATACATTGGTGTATGTGTTGTCATTTTATTTATATAAATCAATTCTAATGACACCTGAGAATTCACTAAAGGATGAAAAGTCTTTTTTCACATGTTATCTAGAAGCAATTGAGTAGGGGATATTCTTATTGAGAAGGCCAGATATCCTAGAAATAATTCCCAGACAACATAGTCTCTGTTATAGGTAGCCACGTATGTGGCATAATTTAAACAGTTACAAGACTGTCCTGACTGTCTTGATACATATAACCAAATTATGAGATAGTATTAGTTAACAAAGTTCATGACCTTGAGGAAATGGAAGACAAGACATATGCATTTTAATTCATGTAGAGAGAGGATCAAAAGGTTGAGAATTTGAACAATATACTTGGGGTCTAGTCAAGCAGGAGGCAACATAAGGAAGAATACTAGGTGTCTTTTAAGAATATGTGTGTTGGAGAGGGTGTTGATGGTAAGGAAAATAAAGCAAAGAATACCACTTATAACTGAATTGAGGGTGGTTGAAGAAAAACATATCTATTGCTCAACTTAACCAATGCTTGATCCTAAATAAGCAGAAAACTCAGAAATATTGTTTTTGACTTCTCATGAAGAAATCTTTCGAAACCATGTTAATAACACTTGCCATAGATTCGAATCTCATATAATTCTGCTGCAACACTGTAAATTCATATTGTTTTGGCTAGTAAGAAAATTTCCAAACTGGTGACCCAATTAATGATACTATAAGGTATTATAAGAAACATTTCTTTTTCAGTGTAGAATGAAATATTCAACCCCTCAAATGGCTTTTTGATCCTCCTTGAAGTGAGTATTCCTTTGAATATTATACATATGTGTGTACGTATATATATATATATGCATGTATGTATATGTATATGTATATGTGTGTGTATTTTTTTTCTGGTAGGTGAGCTCTATAGGTTAATATCCTAACTGCCATCATTTCATCCATTTGGTTTTTCCAGTGTATGTGATAAGATCAAACTCTTTTGAGTAGTTATAACTTTCATCTAAGAGCCTATACAATCTTCTGGGGTTTGATTCAACTATCATAACATAAACTTCATAAAACAGTATATGGAACTATGTGAAAGACTTTGTTCTCTAAAATATATCCCTCTTTAAATTGAACTCTACACTGGATCTCCTCCATGACAATTGTAATGTAATTTAACCTATGGCAAAAGTAAAGAACAAAAGAACATATTGCATGCATTTCTGAAATCACAATAAACTCTTCTTTCCTATTAATAGTACTTAATCTCTTAGAATTACAAATAAAAACAACTATGGGGCAAGAATTGCTTGCATGTTTGTGTGTATAGATATGTGTATGTGTGTGTGTGTATATATATATTTATATAAAACATATGCTAAATAGTATATTACTACATAAAGTCCTACTATGATATAAATATGATCCCAGGTTCTCAAAAATATTAATTTCTTGCATTATAAGCTCTGAGAGGTCTTACCATCCAGGAAACGCTTAGAGTGTATAAGAAGTAAAAGTGAATCAGCTGCCCAGGATCAACTTAGCTAATTATTAAGAAGGTCATCACCAGTGGGCCAGTCAGAAGGTGATTTATTCTTTGCACATGAAAGCCTATGAAACAGAGGGAAAAAATGACTGTTGTCTCATGCATTTTCTTTTAACTCATACCATGGTGGAGGAGCAGAGGGGGTTAAGAAAGAGACAGATTTTATATCATCAACAAACATTTAACTATACACAATCTCAAGGAGTAATATCTTTTTCTAATGACTGATAGAATAATTTATTAAATATCATTAGAAGACATGAACTATATCAGTGCAGATACGATAATGATAAACCAGAAGACATAAGAATATTGTAGGCAATGGAAATGTGGTTCACAGGTATATTTGTTTTTTAAAGTACTAGTGTCTTTGGTTTTACATCATAGTCATTTCTAGATATCCCTCCCCTCACCCTCAATGCCAGTTAGATTTCCTTATAGCAAAGAAAAACAGTTAAGCAAAACCAAGCAACGAGCACTTACCATCATCTCTTATGTACTAAGCATTGTGCTAGGTGTTGTGGTGCAAATAGAAGGAATGAAACAATCCTTACTCTCAAGAAGCTTATGTTCTAATGGGAGGAGAAAACAACATAAATTGTATAAGACAATAGAGAATAAATATAAAGGAAATAAATGTAAATGAGCTCAAAGTAGTTAAAACAACATAGTTTGAAAAGGGGGGCAATAACAATTGGGGAAATCAGTAAAGAATTCATTAAGAAAGTGATGCTTAAGTTGAATTTCAAAGGAAGAGAAGGATTCCCATAAGGCAGAGGTGAAAAAGTAGTTAATTCTAGGAATAAAGAATAAGTAAAGCAAAACAGAGAGACAGGACATGTGATGTGTATGTTGAACAGAGAGGACAATTTGGCTGGATCTAAGACCATGGAGGTAAAATAATGTATAATTAGTCTGAAAAGACTGGTTTGAGCCAGCTTGTGAAGTGCTTTAAAAGCTAAATATAGTTTTCACTTTATCCTAGAGGTAATAGAGAACAACTGTGGCACACTGAGTGGCAGAAGGACAAGTTCAGATCTACATTTAAGAACAAAATAACTTTGGCAGCAGTGTGGACATACATAGGGTGGGAAAAAACATGAGACCTCTGCAGGAAACTAGAAATCATTTTCATCTCCAATATAGTACTGGGACGTATTTGGAGCACAGTAGATGTGAATGGAACTAGTTACTGAGGAGGAAAAAAAACCTAGAAGAGACATTTAAAGAGAATTTAAATGTCCCAACATCTAAAAAAAAGAAACTTAACAAATAAAAAAATGAATTCCCAAAGGAAAAAAAAAAGTAGGACTTGATATATTTACAAATTAGTTCTATCAAATATCAAAAGAATAATTTCATATGTTATTCAAAAAGGAGGAAAGAAGTCATCCTACAAAATTCCTATGAGAGAACAATAAATGCAGAAAAATTGGGGAAATGCTAGGGGGCTTTCCAATATGATCAAAGGTATAGCAAAGATATCCATTGTCACTATCATTACTTGCTATAATTCATAGAAATAATACCTATAGTGATAAGACAAGAAAAATTATATGGAATACATGGAGGCAAAGAAGAATCAAACTATTACTCTTTTCCAGATAACAAAATGGTTTATTTAGGGAAAGCTAGAGATTTAACTAAAAATTAATGGAAACAATGTTATTTTAAAGCAGTAGTACAAACTAACAAAAATCATCAGTCTTTCCACATGTTACAAAAAAAACAGTGCAGAAGTAGATAAGATTATTTACTGTTCAACAAAAACTACTAGGACAATTAGGAATCATTCTGGAGGGAGAAAGGCTTAGATCAACATTTCACATCATACAGCAAAATAAGCTCCAAATGGTGGTATTACCTAAATATAAAAAAGTAATGTCACGAACAAACTAGATGAGAATGGAATATACCTTTTACACCTATGAATAGGGGAAAAGATCTTGACCAAATAATGGATAGGGAAGTTCGTAGTAAACAAATGGACAATTTTAATTATGTGAAATTGAAAAGTTTTGCATAAAACAAAGTCATGCCATTAAAATTAAAAGGGAAACATAAATGGGGAAAAGTCCTTGTAGCAAATTTCTCTGATAAGGCTTGATATTTATATTAGTTACAAATATATAAACCACAACCATGGCAAAGGGATATGAAAGGGCTAACATCCAATGAAAAAAATTAAACTAACCAAAACCATTTTAAATGCTCCAAAAAAACTAGTAATAAGAGAAATGCAAATTAAAATGACTAAGTTTCTAACTTAGATTCATTGAATTAGTAAAGACGAAAAATAAAGAAAATTACTATTTCAGAGGGACTGTGAGGAAACAAGCACACTAATAAAGTGCTATTCATGAAGTTCTGAATTGGTCCAAAAATTCTGGAAAGCAATTTAGAATTATACCACCAAAACATCAGTTAACTCTAACCTGTTGACCCAGTGATAACACTTCTAGACATAATATCCTGAAGAGATCAAAGAAAGAAGGAAAGAACCTATGTAAACTAAAACATTTAAAACCAGTACTTTTTGTTAAAGCAAAGAACTGGAAATGAAATGTCGCCTTCAATTGGGGGATTCCATGAACAAATTATATATAAATTTATTTGATTATTATTGTTTTGTAAGAAATTATAAAACACTGGGCTCACAAAAGCCTGGGAAAACTTGCATAAAATGATAAAGTGTGAAATGAGCTGAACCAAGATAATTATTTATACAATCATCACAATATTATAAAGGAAAATAGATTCAAAGAGCACTGACCAATGAACTGACCAATCACAATTAGAGAAGTCAAGAAGCATTTATTAAGTGCCTATTATGTGCCAGGCACTATGCTAAGCACTAGGGATACAAAGAAAGACAGAAAGAATACTTGCTCTCTATTGGTATATCGCCTTCATTTCTGAATGCCATGGTTTAGAAAAGGTTTTGATTAGTCAGACTGTGTCTAAAAAAGGCAAACCAGGGTGATAAAGAATCTTAAATTTATATTACATGAAGATTAGTTAAAGGACTTGGGTTTGTGTAGACTAAAAAACAGAAGACTCAAGTTGAATATGATAGCTATTTTCAAGTATTTGAAATGGTATCTATATTTTTCCAGAAATCTGAACCAAGAGTAATGGGTCAAAGTTATCAAGAGGCTAATTTAGCCTTGAGGCCACAAAAGCTTCCTAACACTTAGAGCTATACAAAAGTGGAATGAGTTATCACAAGCATTTCTGCCTCTTAAAGATGCCTTGAAGTACAGAGTAAATAATCATATGTCAGGTATGTTATAGCAAGGATTCATTTCATGTTTGATTTCAACTAAATGACCTCCAGGATCCCTTCCAACACTAAATTCTATAAATTCCACTTATTTATAATTTATTATAATTTCTTCTGACAAATATAGTACCAAATACAGTAAAAATCTAATTCTAAAATGTTACTGTATTTTAAGAGGTTACCTTTTTCTCATGTTTTCAGCAGCTATCGGTTCATCTTGCAAGAAACATGGAGTATGACTAAAACATGTACAGTAATGCTACCACAAATTGCTCAAAAGTCTAGAATGTTAAGCAGTACACTGCCATTTCTTTGAGCCTCCTTTTCATATAACATCACCACCTTATGATATAATACTTCATGATCTTTATTGCAAAATAAAATTTCAGTTAAAAACAGCAGCTATTTGCCAAATTTATGCAGCAAGGCTGGTATGATTTTCTAATTGGATATCATAGTATTTTGAAAGAAAAAAACAGAAAAAACTCTTGGAGAATTATAATTTTAGTTGATCAGACAGTAAAATAATAAATACATAAAACTGCTATATTTGTAGTCATATATTGATTGAATATAATTCAATAATTGTCAAATAATTATTTAGCATTATATCAAATGAACATACTGTGCTGAAATTTCTCCAGATCCACTTAGTTAATGCAAAACTATCAAAAGATCCTGGGAAGAAAATATACTCTTAACACTTTATTGATGAAGATGATGATGATAAAATTTACATAGCATTGCGAAGTTTACAAAACACTTTAAAACCAATTCATTTTGTCAGCAGAAGCCTTGATGAAAATAAGACCTGTTACCTGAATCACAAGGTAGAGGTCTTGCTGTGAAACACACAGTAACTGAGAAATTTGAAGACCATGTGTATGGTACAAGGTTATAAGTGTAGAGTGACAATACTCTATAGACATATTCTAATTGGCACCAAGATGGATGCAATTTATGGAGGTGAGTAGTAGTACTAGTCAACTATGAATTTAGCACACATACCCATCCAGGCAAGACTCATGTGAATCCAGATGTCCTATCTGGAAGGCCATATGACTTGGAAATTATTGTGATAGCTAAAGAAAGGATGAAAAAAACATGCATCACACAAGGGGACAGAATACAAGGAAATGGCAAGCACAGCTGAAAAGTTTAGAACTTGCACCTCATAGTATGACAATAATATGTGAGCCTCAGTTCACTGAACCAACTCTTTTTACCTCTGTAGCTGTGGATGGCTGGCAAAAAGAACATGTCATGAGCAAAAGGACTATGAAGTAATACAAATAGTGTTCTCAGAGAGATCCAATGACATACCCTTCAAGGTACTTTGGAGCTGTGAAATGCAGTACTATCACTGTGCCAACACAGGACACCAGGTACCAGCTGTCACCAGCCAAAAGTATTGTTCAATGACTTTGAAAGCAATATGTGATGACTTTGAATACATGGGTTAAGTAAGGAGCTATTTGCTGTATATTAGTACCATGAGTATTATATAATTTGTTACCTATTTTTGTTTTTAGTTACATTTGCCAAAGACACTACACATAATTCAGCTATTTCTGCACAACTATCAGCATTATAATCACGTTGTTTTTGCTGCAAGGATGTCCAGGATCCAGTTCATGCAGGCTCACTAATGGCTAAAATTTTAGCAAGATCATGTATTTAAGTATGAGTATGACATTGGAAATTGGCAAACACTACAAATCAGGGCATGATTTATTATTTGGTGGAGTGTATAAAATTAAGAATATGATGAAGAATATGTTAATAATAGAGATTACATTTAAAAGTACATTATCTGTGCATATTCTTTCCAGAAAGCTGATTGTTAAACACTTTCCAGCACACCTCTGAATGTCCAACATATTGTTTGAATTACATGGATATGTACATACTATGAAAAAATGTGCATATAATACATTCAGCATGTAATTAGACTCTTAGTCACTGTCAAGTGGTGCTTTACATTTTGCTATTGTCTGTTTTGTGTGTGTGTGTGTGTGTGTGTGTGTGTGTGTGTGTGTTATGTGAATGACACCCTAAGGCCAGGGTTTGAAACTGAGATATTGAGGTAGTCATCTTTGTTTTGTTAACAGCTGCTGTGAATTTTTAAAATTAAATTAACTTTTTCTCTTTTTTGTGTGTGTTTTTTTGTTTTTTGGCTAGGCAATGGGGTTAAGTGACTTGCCTAGGGTCACACAGCTAGTAACTGTTATGTGTCTGAGGCCGGATTTGAACTCAGGTTGTCCTGAATCCAGGGCCAGTGCTCTATCCACTGCACCATCTAGCTGCCCCTCAATTAACTTTTTCAATTATCAATAATTTGTTTTTTCTCCTTCTACCTACTATTTCCATTAAAAAGAGAGAGAAGACCCTTGTAATGTATATGCATGGTCAAGCAAAATATCCTATGTTAGCCATGTCAAAAAATGTGTCTCATTGTGTTTGTACAGTTTATTATCTCTGTCAGGAGATTAGTAGTATTCTTTATCATTGGTCCTCTGGAATCATGGTCAAATCACTTCATTAAATGGAGTCCTTTAAAAATTGTACATTTTCACAATGTTGATACAACATCATAAATTTTCCCTGTTTGTACTCATTTCATTCTGCTTTAGTTGATACAATTCTTCCAAAGTTTCTCTGAAACTGTCTCTTTTATCATTTCTTAGCACACATTTATATGCCATAATTCATTTAGACATTCCCCAAATGATGGATAACTCCCGCACCTTAGTTTCCAGTTTTTTTGCCACCACAGAAAGAGCCGTTATAAATATTTTTGTGCATACAGGATCCTTTCCTCTTTCTTTGATCTCTTTGGAGGATATAACTAATATCATTGGGTCAAAGAGTAAAAACAGTTAATATCTTCTTGAACATAATTCAAAATTACTATACCAAAATACAGCTTCACTAATAGTGCATGAATGTTCCTGTTTTCCTACACCTTCTCCAACATCTGTCATTTTCCTAACATATTATAATTCCAGAAGCTTAGTTTATGATAGATGATTTTGCAAAGGACTGCAAAAATCCAGATCCCTGGGGAGCAATACAACAGTCAATTCAGCAAGGTTTGGATTGGCTTCCTTGGAAAGGGGGAGAACGAACGGCTAAGTCATTAAAGACCCTGGGAACTATATTTCTTCTCAACTTGGGAAGAGAAAAAAGCTATCTCAAGATCAGAATAGAATAGAAAAGTGTTCCCCAGCCCTCTGCATAAAGAAGAATTTGAATTACCATAGCTGATTATGAATTGTAGCACTCTGAGATTCTTTATTTCAAGACACTGGGGGAGGCAGATAAAAAGAAGCTCTCTAAGGCACTAAAGAGCTGCCTAAGATTCGAGGCTATGAATTTTTCCAAACAAACCATAGGAGATTTGCTAACGATAGTAGATGTTAAACTACGAAGAGAGTGCAAGAGGGATTTCCCATATCCCTTCCACAGAAGTTCCTAGGGAAAAAATTATTCTTGTTAACCAAATTCAAGGGAGAATTATTTGTGAAGTAGAACTCCAGTGGCACAAGGGACTCCATCCTTTTAAGTGAATATATTAAGGAGACAAAATTGTGTATTAAAATGTTGTTCTCTCTAGAACTTTAGGATCATAGATCTGAGAGTTTATCTAGTACAATACCCTCATGTTACAGATGAAAATACTCAGGCCCAGAGAGTGAAACTTGCTTAAGAAACGTTAGCTTTAGAAAAAGAGAAGAAACAGAAATTGAAGGAGTTAGAATAGGAAAAGAAACAAAGTTATTACTCTTTGCAGATGACAGATGATATACTTAGAAACTCCTAGAAATCAAGTAAAACATTACTTGAAATAATAAACAAATTTAGCAAAATTGCAGGATATAAAATAAAGCAGCATAAATCATTGGCATTTCTGTATGTTACTAACAAAGCTTACCAGCAAGAGATAGAAAGAGAAATTCCATTTAAAGTTACTGTAGATAGCATAAAATATTTGGGAGTCTGCCTGCCAAAACAAACCCAGGAACTATATGAACACAATTACAAAACACTATTCACACAAATAAAGTCAGATGTAAATAATTGGAAAAATACCATGGGTAAGCCGAGCTGAAATAACAAAAATGAAAATTCTACCTGAATTAATTTACTTATTCAGTGCCATACCAATAAAACTTTAATTATTTTAGAAGAGAATATTCAGAAATATTTAGAAATAAATAGAATACTTAGAATATTTTGAAGAAAATAATAACAAAATTTCTCAAAAGGTCCAGAATATCAAGGGAATTAATGAAAAAAAAATGCAAGGGAAGGTGGCCTAGCCATACCAGATCTTAAATTGTATTATAAAGCAGCAATCATCAAAACTACTTGATACTGGCTAAGAAATAGAGTGGTGGATCAGTGGAATAGGTTAGGCATGCAAGACACAATAGTCAATAATTATAGTAATCTACTGTTTGGTAAATCCAAAGACTCCAGCTTCTGGGATAAGAACTCACTATTTAACAAAAACTGCTGGGAAAACTAAAAAATAGTGTGGCAGGAACTAGTCATAGATCATCACCTTATACCCTACACCAAGATAAAGTCAAAATGGGTACATGATTTAGATATAAAGGCTGATAAGCAAACTAGGACAGCAAGTAATAGTTTGCCTGTCAGATCTGTGAAGAAGGGAAGAATTTATGACCAGAGACAGAGGACATTATGAAATGCAAAATGGATGATTTTGATTACACTAAATTTTAAAAGGTTTGCACAAACAAAGCTAATGCAACCAAGATTACAAGGGAAGCAGAATGCTGGAAAACAATTTTTACAGCCAGTGTCTCTGATAAAGTCCTCATTTCTAAAATATATAGAGAATTGAGTTGAATTTCTAAGAATACAAGTCATTCTCCAATTGATAGTCAAAGTATATGAAAAGTCAGTTTTCAGAGGAAGAAATTAAAGTTATTTATACTCATATGAAAAAATGCTCTAAATCACTGTTTATTAGAGAAATGTAAATCAAAACAACTCTGAGGTACTACGTCACACATATCAGATTGACTAACATGACAAAACAGGAAAATGATAAATGTTGGAAAAGATGTGGAAAAATTGGAACACTAATGCATTATTGGTGGAGTTGAGAACTGATCCAACCATTCTGGAAAGCAATTTGGAACTATGTCCAAAGTGCTATAAAACTGTGCATACCCTTTGACCCAGCAATACCACTTCTAGGTCTATATCCCAAACTGATCATAAAAATGGGGAAAGGACCTACACGTACAAAAATAGTTATAGGAGCTTTTTTGTGGTGGCCAAGAACTGGAAATTGAGTGGATATCCATCAATTGAGGAATGGCTGAACAAGCTGTGGTATATGTATATAATGGAATACTATTGTTATATAAGAAAGCATAAGCAGATAGACTTCAGAAAAACCTGGAAAGACTTATATAAACTGATGCTGAGTGAAGTGAGCAGAACCAGAAGAACATTGTACACAGTAACAGCCACATTGTGTGATGACTAACTTTCAAAGACTTAGCTCTTCTCAGCAATGTAAGGATTTAAGACACCTCCAAAAGGCTCATGATGGAAAATGCTATCCACATTCAGAGGAAGAACTATGGGGTCTGAATGAAGATCAAAGCATACTATTTGATCTCTTTTATTTTCTTTTGTTGTTTTGTTTTGTTTCTTCTTTCTCATGTTCCTAATATGTTTCTAATGTTTCTAATAGTTCTTTACAACACACTAATGTGAAAATATGTTTAATAAGTAAAGCCTATATTAGATTGCATGCCATTTTGGGGAGGAAAAAAGAATGGGAAGGGGACAAAATTGAAAACTCAAAAGCTTATGGAAGTGAATGATGAAAACTAAAAATAAATAAATAAATTTTTAAAAAGGAAAAAAGAAGAAAAAAGAAACTTGCTTAAATCTACATAGATAGCAACTTGAACATCGATCTGCTGACTCTACTTCCTGTTCTCTTTCCATTGTATATAAAGGTATTACTAAATAAATTATAGAAGGTATTACTTCCAAAAACAATTGCAAAAGCTATTTTAATCTGGTTTGTAATCCTCTTCCAGTCAAGGTTATTTTTACCTTAGTGAATAGGTACTTTTCTCCTGAAAAGTTCTGTATTAGCACTAACAAAGTTTAACTTACTTACCATGAGATAACCCATCAACTGTATGAAGACAGCTATCCTCCTCTCACTGAAGTCTTCTCCAACTTTCTCATTTCATGGAATTTGTTATAGAGGGATTTGATTTTCAGCATGACTGAAACCTAGCATTTGGGAACTTGTCTTTTTCCTTTTTTCCTATTTTTGCTTATTTTTAGGTATAGTGAATATTTTTCTAAAGCATGGAATAAATGATTTTTTAAAGAACAAAAGTTTCAGGCTATTAAATCATTACAACCAGAATTGTTTAAGATGTTGCCTATGTGATTTCAAAACCATGAATCATTTATTATTTCACGGGAAAAACAAACAATGGCTTAACTAATATTTTCTCCAAAGTGGCTAATGTGTTTGTGGTTAAATTGACTAAATATCTTAGAAGTTTGCCAGTCAGGGTTCCAACAGAGTTTAGATTTTTCTTTAAAATATCTCAGAAGACATATGGAAAAAATTCATATTTTAGAAACTTTCAGTTGGTGGGAGAATCTATGCCTCTAGAATTGAAAAAAAAATACCTTTGGGTACAATACCTCTAGCTATAGACATTATGTCCTACTGATGATAACTTTTACAATGTGCTTCTGAGTGGTTTCCTATTGCTGTTACATGGCACATGACATTATGTACCTTTTCTGAAGAATAATGATAACATTTATAAGAAATATAAGGGACATGAAATAAATGGATATTTTTGTTTCATTAACATTGTTTTATTAATGAATTACTTCTGTTCAAGAGATTATAAGATTGCAAACAATGATCCAAGATAAAATGGTCCATGCTTAGATTCCCTTTTATAATGAAGTAAAATGATTTGCCTACAGTCGATTCAGTTTTTCTTTGCTTCTAGGAATTCCATGTCATTTTGTTTAATGAATTGTGGTATCTCCAACACAGTTTATAGATGGAATTCAAGGAATCATCTTTTTGTTTATTTTAGTGGAGAGGAAAGTTTTCCAAATTAGGGAAGGAACGTACTTCTATGTTTTCTGATAAAGAAATTGTGTTAGCTATAATATCTCAGTATAATTTGTACAAAAAGCTCCATTTGTCTTCCTGCAGTTCCTCAATAATAAGATGCTTTCATGGTAAAACTATAAGGTTTTCAGAAGAAAGGAAATGGAAGGAAATATTATAATTAGCATGTGTGAGGGGCAATTACTATCTTATTACATAGATCATTTTTTAATATTTTGACTTAGAGCCTCAAGCTTCTGGACAGAACCTAGAAGTTCTCTTTTCCAAAAAAAAAAATTGATATTAAAGGGATATGAAGAGAGAATTATGAACTTTTCCCCTACAAGGTGCCAGGATTCTCAGGGGTACACTTAACTACAGAATCTAGGAGATTCCTTAGGAATAGGAATATCTCTACATGTTTATAGACTTGTTTTATTCCACTAGCTTTATTTGATTCCATATAGGATGTAAAGTACTATATCGGATTTTAACTTGGAAAAAAAATATCTTGAAGCTTAAACTTTATTTGGTCCCTTAGAAGCTTGAAGCTGAAACTTTTTTCAGTCCCTTAGAAGCTCCCACATTCTAATGTAATTTTCTTTTAAATGCATTAAATTCTTACTTCACTTTCATTATGATATATAATTCTACTTTCTTCTTTTTTGTTAACTTTTTCATAAGTTAAATTCTGCATAAGTTTAAAATTCCACATATTTTCTCTTTTTAAAAATTAATACAGTCAGGGACAGTTAGGTGGTGCAATGGACACAGCACTAGCCCTGGAGTCAAGAAGAACAGAGTATAAATGCAGCCACTTGACACTTACTAGCTGCATGACCTTGGGCAAATTACTTAATCCCAAATTACTTAATCCCCCCAAATTTAATAGTTATCCCTTCACAGAGGTTAGGAGTGAGGTGCCCCCATGATCTGGAAAACTTTTGTAAAATTTTTTGGCCTTCCCTTTCTTATAGAGAAGAAGTCTGAATGTTTTTCTTTTTCTTTTATGGAGTGCTTACATTATACCTTACTGTTGAAATCATACAATACTATACATACATTTTATGCATTTCTGAGTTTCTAAACTTTTTCTCTGTCATCTGCTGGCCATTGCATGTCATCTGCAGTTTCCACAAAACTCCCCGAAAAACTCCCATTTAATTTCTTATGCCAACCTGCAATATATCAAAACCACAATAGGGAAAGTCACTATGCAGAAGGGATAACTGTATTTAAAGACTAATGAAAATAGTTTCACTATAGTTGCATTTGACGGATGTTAAGAGAAAAAAGGAAGGGGTATAAAATTAGTAAAGATATAGTAACAATTTAATCATTTAAAGCATTCGAAATATATTTTCTAACTGAATCTAGTACACTTTTTGGAGTCTTCAAAAAAAGTCACAATTTTAATATTCTAATTTTTAAGTCAGAATTTGTAATATTCTAGGCTCTGATATCCTTCTATGGGTATGTTGGACTTCCATGAAAAACTACTCTCTTTTCTCAAGTTTACCACTTTCATACCATAGATGATACCTGCCTCCCAGACTGTTACACATTGGAGTTTTTATCTGGAGAGTAAATGGAAAGGCCCAGTGGCTCTTAGAGTGCAGAGGAACAGGCGGCAATGAATCTTTTTTAATGTCATTTCCTTTTCAGAAACCATTTCTGTTTCTGTTGCTGAGGAGGACTTTACAATTTTCTTTTGGGCATCTTTAGTAGATTCGGAACTGAAGGAGGAAGTAATGGGAATTGGACATATAACACTTGCTGACATGGTTCTCATTGCATAAATGGCCTGGTAGGTCTCCTCCCCTAG
This sequence comes from Phascolarctos cinereus, assembly GCF_003287225.1. Classification (NCBI taxonomy): domain Eukaryota; kingdom Metazoa; phylum Chordata; class Mammalia; order Diprotodontia; family Phascolarctidae; genus Phascolarctos; species Phascolarctos cinereus. The sequence continues at coordinate 273,358,919 of NW_027555847.1, read as the reverse complement.
GGATCTCTGATACCTTTGAGGTAGTTTGTGTTATAGAAAATTCTTCCTTGTCCACTGAATCCCATTTAACTTTCTTCTTGTCCAATAGTATTTATGCAATTGATATACAGATAATTTTCCACATTTCTTTTTGCTTGTTGTCATTTGCAATCACGTGTTGTCCAGAAGAAAAGTTTGACTACTGGGTTATATAAGTATCTTTTATTTCTTCAAACTAAAATATATGTTCTCCTGCATTATTCAAATTTTCCAAAAATTTTAATGGAATATTATTGTTTAAATTTTTTTTTCCTAAAAACTATCTATTTTGAGACAGAGTGAACATATTAAAAAGCTTATCCTTTTTTGATGAATTGGGATTTATTCAGAATTTGGAAAGCTAAACAAAGTCACTCAGAAGAATTAAAATAAAATAGCTAACTACAGAGTTAAGAATGAAAACTACAGGTTTGGTTTCACTCTATAGGAAGCATTCACTTTTTCCTTATTTCAAGGAAGGCTTTCAACCATATAACAGTCTAGTCCAGTGGACTTGAAATATTTCTGAACATGTGCTACATCAGTTAAAAAAATTGAGCACCCTACAAATATGTGTATATTTATTTGTATGTATTTTAAAATAAAAACTGTTTTGGGGCAGTAAGGCATGTCCTTTATAATCTGGACCCTTGTACATGGTGACTGGGTTCAGCCCTAAAACCATCTGGAAGAAAAAAAAATTAGATTACTTGTCTCATACACACTATCTAGGCACTCCAGGTAAGATTTACTTATAGTTTTTGGCTATAATCTTGGCTCATATCTAGGAATCTCCAAAGGGGGAGTCAAAAGATACTCAGTGTATAATGTTTATAAGTTACGGGACAAGTATTTATTTCCTACTTTCAAAAGGCTCTCACAAGTATACAATGACAGAAAAGTTTTAATAAGAAAGCATAAATTACTGCTATACTCTACTGGAAAATTAAGACAAACATTAGAACATGAAGAGGTGAGCAAAGGTGCAGAATAAGTACTGTTCAATTTCTCCTTGGCTCTGCACTGTCCTTCCAAGTTTCTGCCTTCTTTGACACCAGATCAAAGACTGGGTGTCCTCCAGAGGGTTTATCTTTTCCAAGAAATGCTGGAGTAGTTCCTGGGGACTCTCCACAAAAAGCATCTTGTGTTGATTGAGGACCCATAGTCTCCAAAACTTCTAGAATCGTAAGATGCCTCCAAGGTGTGATCCGTCTATCTTTTGAACAAGTTTAGTCACCTAAAATCAGGCAGAGGAGGCAAATTTGTCTAGCTGTATTCTTCTGTGGTAGCTGTTGTGTGCCATTAGTGGGCATGCTGCTGGGGTAGGGTAAAGACACCAACATCACCTCAATATCTCTAGTCAAGAGGCTCTAAGAGTGCTCAATCATACACTGAGCTGACAAAAAATGTAGAGATGAGTCAAAAGTAGGGCACAGTTCTTTCTGCTCATTTGCGAATAAGGGAAATGCTTCATTATTCCAAAAGCACCAGAGACCTTTAGTCGCACATGGCCAGCTAATATCTCAAGAGCTTCTTTGTCCCCAAAATATCTGTGCATTGAAGCAGCAGAAATGGTTGAACATAAGCAAGCTAGGCTGCCGTGTGTGAACTGGTAAATACAAATTACATACACGTTCTGTTAGGTGATTCACTCTGCTCAACCACAAATAACAATAAAAAGGGGAGCAGGGTCCTTGCTTAGCAGTCTTTGTCCCAAAATGAAGAGCTTGCTCTCTGAGGAGCCCTGTTACAACCATGAGTTGAACTGGGAGGGGATAAGGAATGGTGGCAGAAGCAAGATACTCTGATAAAGAGAAGAAGGAACTTTCTCCATCATACCAGTGTAGCTGCTGCTGTGGGTGCCCAAGTAGTGGTTAGTTTATAACTACTCCATGGATCAATGGCCAGGGAAGAAGGGAAGAGATTTAAGCGCATGGTGCAGTAGGAGTTGGAGGACTAAGAGAGAGTTGGGAATCAGTGGATCAAGGATGGGTGTGTTTGTGTTGGAGGCAAGCCCCATGATTAAAGAGAAGGTGAAATCTGATCCTTCACACCTTCTCACTGGCAGATCACACATCTCTTGGGATCACACTACAACCCTCTAGGGGATCCTGGCCCCCACTTTGGAAAGCCTTGTGGTAGTTAGCTAATCTATTAAAAATAGTACCCTATGAAAGTTACTCAAAAATTAACCCTGAAACACTATGATACATTCTTCTAATCAAGTTCATTGGATAATCTGATAAACTGAATAAACAAAAGAAAAAATCATACTAAAGGAGCCTCCAAAGGACAGAAAAAACACAGAATTTACCACTGCAGGCAATTTGGCTTCAGTGTTTTTCTACATATGGTAGAGAATTTAGTACAGGGATTACCTCTGGGACCGCCAAGATTCCTTCTGAGACTGCTTTGATTTTAAAATCTCACAGGGTATAAGTAAAGAAACACAGAAAGCAGAGGGCAGTGTGTTTCCCAGTTAAAGTAAAATACTCCCAAATTTATTACCAAGTGTTTCCCTGGCGCCAGAGCTATTCACTAAAATCTACATTTAAAGGACTTTTTTCCAGTTTATTCTCCTTCAGTTTTAATGGAGTTTATAACCAGAGAGAAGATAAAGGCAAAATGGAATGCAGTGTGAAACATGGAGTGATAAGGTATAGAAACTAGGCGTCTACAGATGCCATTAACAGTGATACTTGCTCATCTTTGTAACACTTTAGCTCTAAGACTGGTAGTTTAAAAACAAGTTTTAAGTTGACAAATCAAGAGTTTAGCAATATGGTCATCAGCAAATCTAACTTTCTAAACCTGAATAATGAGTAACAACAATATAAACTGAGCACATTAATCTTTAAAAAAGAAAAAATGACTGAGGTTGTGGGAGTGGCATCATAGGTATTTAAAGGATGTCACGCAGAAGATGGATTTGATTTGTGCAGGTCACCTGCAGAAGTCAGAACAAAGTGAAATGGGTAGAAGTGGCAAAGAAGTCAATTTAGGCTTAGAAAAAGAACACAACACTTTGCTAACAATTAAACCACTGAGCCTGTATTTCACTGTCTCAAGAGGTGGTAGGTATGCCATCATTAGGGAGGTCTTCAAGTAAAGGTTGGATGGACACTTACCAGGTATGTCATTATCAGGAATTCCTTTTGTGTACGGTATCCAAGTTCTTTTCTAGATCTCAGATACCGATTCTATGAAATGATCCCTCTGTTCATTCACCTCTAACTTCCTGTACCTAATTTAACACCAGTTTCATGGAATTTTGATGATGGAAACTTTCCTTTTCAAAGTGCTGTCTACATAAACATAATAACAAAATGTATAGCCATCTTTATATGCCATTGGGGCAGCTAGGTGATGCAGCAGTCAGGCTTGGAGTTGTGAAGACTTATCTTCCTGAGTTCAAATATAACCTCACATACTTACTAGCTTGTGACCCTGGACAAGTCACTCAACCCCATTTATGGCAATTTCCTCATCTGTAAAATGAACTGGAGGAGATGGCAAACCATTCCAGTATCCTTGCAAAGGAAGCCCCAAATGGACTCACAAAGTGTCATACATGACTGAAAACATCTGAACAACGACAGATAGGAAATACACAGCTACAATCCCCTTTCAAATAGCAAGAAACACAGCTCAGCTGGAGTGAGTTGTTTAATCCCAAAGGTGGGTTTTGTGCTTTTGGGGATACAGTTTCTTAATCTTTTGTTAAGACTAAACTTATGGATAAGAAGAAACTCTGACTGACTGGAACCAGGGGACTATAATTATGATTAAGGTTTAAAGTAACTTTTATTCTAAGATCTGAGAATGTTCAGAAGTCACAACCTTCTGTAAAAGCCAGTGCCAGAAGTACAAAAATGGCTGACATCTTTTTGTGGTGGCAAAGAATTGGAAATTGAGAGAATGCCCATCAATTGGGGAATGGCTGAGCAAGTTGGTATATGAATGTAATGAAATACTTTGTGCTATAAGAAATGATGAACAGGCTGACTTCAGAAAAACCTGGGAAGACTTATATGGTCTGATGCTGAGTGAAGTGAGCAGAACCCAGAGGACTTTGTATACAGTAGCAGCCACGTTATGCAATGACTAAGAATGTTAAACTGAACCCTTCTCAGCATTACGAGGATCTAAGACATCTCCAGAGGCCTCGGGATGGAAAATGCTGTCCACATCCAAAGAAAGAACTATGGAAGTTGAATTGCTATTTTTTTCTCTTCTGTTGAGTTTGTTTTCTCTTTCTGATGGTTCCTCCTATTGGTTTTAATTTTCACTTACAACATCACTAATGTGAAAATATGTTTAATAGGAATGTAAATATATAGCCTATATCACATTGTGCACCGTCTTGGGGAGGGTGGTAGGGAGGAAAGGGGAGAAAAATTTTAAACTCAAAAGCATATGGAAGTGATAATTAATAAAATTTTTTAAAATTTCTGACAGAATTCCTGTCCTTAAGGAATTTAGGCTTATTAGGAGATATAAGATAGGAATGCAAATACAAAAGTGAACTATGTTTATAGGACAGATAAATATAAACTTATAATAATGATCCTCAATTTATATTTATCCCATTGTTTCTCTGAGACTCACATTATGACTTTAAAAAAAGAAAGGAAAAATGAAAAAATAATTTATTTTATAAGTTTGGTCAACTTCTAACAAAGGACTACATATACTCTAAGCCACATTGAGAAAATAGTAGAGAAAAGGATAAGAGACTGTAAATGACCAACAGTCAACAAAAAAATAGTTCAAAAAGAGCACTCTGATGTGTTCTTTTTTTTTTCCTTTTTAGGTGTTGTGTTTTCTTTTTGTATTATAAACATTTATGAAGTACTCTTACTTTGTGAGAGATCTCTTATAATAAAAATAAAATAACCAAGTAAAACAGTGATGTCATCTGAAAGTATATATGACATTTCACATCTGTGACATTTCTCACCTAACATTTTTTATATGAACAGAAGTATATTTTTTCTCTTCCACTCCATACACCATTGGGAAAAAAGAAAAAGAAAAACAAGTTTCTTATAACAAATATTCATAGGCAAATAAAACAAATCACCTAAATGACATCACATAAAAATACTTATGCTTATTCTGAATCCTAAATTAATCACCTCTCTGTAATAGATAGTACATTTCATCATCAGTCCTTCAGAATCATGAATGGTCATTGCAGTGATCATCGTTGCTACACCTTTCAAAGATATTTTTTAGTGTTGTTGGGATTGTATAAATTGTTTCATTTCATCCATCATCAGTTTATAAAAGTCCTCAAAATTATTCATTGCATAATGTTGCTGTTATAACATGTAATCTAGTTTTCCTAACTTTGTTACGCATCAGTGAATGTCTTTCGGTATCTTTTTTTTGAAATCATCTATTTTCTCATTTCTTAAAGCACAACAACATTCTATCAAATACCACAACTTATTCAGCCTTCCTCAACTGGTGGGCAGCCCTTTAATTTCAAGGTTTTTTGTTTGGTTGTTTGTGACTGCAAAAAAAGCTACTTTACATATTTTTTATATATAAAGCTGGATTCAAAAGAAAAAATTGGGAAAAATATCTGCAACAGGTTTCTCTGATAAAGGTCTCACATCTAGGACATATAGGGAACTGATTCAAATTTATAAGAATAAGAGCCATTCTTCAATTGACATATAGTTTCCATAGGAAGAAACATAAGTTATCAGTAGCCATGAGAAATAATGTTCCAAATCACTACTAATTAGATAAGTTTGAATTAAAACAATCAGAGATTCTACTTCATACTCATCAGCATGACAAATATGATCCCCAAAAAAGAAAATGATAAGAATTGGAGGGGTTGGTAGAAAACAGGCATATTAAATATGACTGGTAGACCTCAAATTAATATAAACATTCTGGAAAACAAATTAGCTATATATATATATATAAAATGTTATCAAATAGTGCATGTTGTTTGTTTGACCTAGTTTATCATTGCTAGACTTATATCCGAAAAATAATCTAACTTGATTTCTACAACTTCCTTAACATTTTCTAGACATGCCCACAGGAAATTCCCAATATTAGGTTGAGAAATACCAAACAAAATCAATGATCATCCCAGAGCAAGAATTCATTCCTGTGTTGAATATGTTTAGATGAATTCATTCATTTCATGTAAAATGTGACTTGAAATTATATACAAAATCATATCCAATGTTTCCTTAGGAGTTCAGCAATGGACTTAATAACTCTTTCCCATACAACTTGTTTGTAGGATCATCAGAGGGGTGCTACAGATTAATTTCTTGGCTTCCCAAAATATTTTCTCCATTGGAGGCATACTATGGCCTCTTACTAACAGGAGCAAACATTTTGCTAATTCTGAATGGTCAGATCCATTTGTTGTTGAGTAGAGCCTCTGAGATTATCCTAGCCCCTCAAATTGTATAATGAAGGTCAGTGCTTTGGAAAGCATGAATAGCTTCAAGGTAAGCTTTTTGTTATTGTTTTGTTTTGGGGGTGTATTTTTTTATTCTTGGTATCGAGCCTCACTCCTTTGACAAAGTTCATTTTGACTTTTTAAATAAGATTAATGTTTCTGATCACCACACATTATGCTAGTGTCAGTCAAGCACTGCTCTTTTTCCCTGAAACTAAAACAATATTGGCACTAGCAGGTATAAAACACAATCTCAAACACATGTGGACAATTATTTCAGTTTGAAATCTGAATCCCAATTAAGTCCTGTACTAATTACAAATGTTAAAAGAAAAACTTCTGGTTTTTTTTAATTAAGATTAATGATGGTGGTTTTTAAGACTTAAAACAAAGCACAAAGCATTCATAGTGATTTGTTTTTTCCCCCAAGACAAATGGGACAACTACATAATTTATGATTTTTAAATAAAAAAAAAGCAGTTGGTCAGAAGGTGGAGGGTTGTGATATGGAGAGGATGCTATAGACATAATCCTTAAAATTTTCAACAACTGTGTCAAACTTCTAAAATTCTTTTAAAAAGCATGGTTTCACATATCCACCTAAACAACTACTCTCTAGAAGAAGTATACACTCACACAGATTCTTAAGCTCCTTGGTTTTTCTGAATGAGGTTCTATTAAATGCTATAAATAACTGGGGGAAATGTTTTAAATTAGGGGGCTCCTGGATATATGTTGATCCTGTTTGAGATGATTTACACATAGTTCACAGCCTGAGTGCAGGCACAGCATCTGGAATTACTAACCATGAAACCCATAAACTCATCGATGTATTACATGACTTATGTCAGGCCTCCACAGAATAGGTATCATCACATTCTAAAGCTCAGTGCTTGGGCCACTCTAGTACTCATAGACAACAGAACATTCTTCATTAAAAAATTCTCCCATGACTGCCTTTTATTTTTTTTTTCAATTGTATTATTCATGCTGTGAAAATAAATTCCTCAGAGAGAGATAAGAAGAAAGAGCAGCTAGTAAGTTGCCCCCTATTCCTGTCTTGACATTCCCATCCCAGCTGCTCTGTCAGCATCAGACAACTGAAGAAATTATATGGTGGATTTTGTTCCTCAGTCAGTAATACATATCATGTCTGGAAATATGGACCACTTTGGAAGGATGATTGCTTGCTTAGTGCCCTGAGGGCTGGAGGATTTTTTTTTTACACTTATATGAACACAAGTGAATTTTTGTGTGGCAAGACATACATGTTCCTTACGCAAACAAAAGTGTAAAATTTAATATGTTCTATGTTAATAGAAACAAAATTGAATTTATTTGAAGTTTGTTTATGAATGACATTATTTATACAGCTGAGAATTAAATTAAAGCACCACAATGACTTTTTTAAATTATGGAATTGTCCAGTGGATTTACTTTTGCTTTTGCATTAAATCCTTTTAAAAACTGGCATATAATTTCTTTATTTTAACATTCTTTTCAAAATTTAGCATCTTATAACCTATTGAAATTAATTCCACAAAATATATCAATCTCATTTACTTACTAGAAGCAGCTAGGTTGGCACAGTGGATAGAGTACTGGAGTTAGATACCTAAGTTTAAAACCTACCTCAGACACTGCTTTCTGGTTGTTTGACCACTGGGCAAGTAATTTGTCTTTTTTTAGCCTATTTCCTTTTCTGTAAAAGGGGGATAATAATAACACTTACTTCACAGCATTGTTTGAGGATCAAAGAAGATGATATACAACACAAACTTTAGCTATATAAATGTTAACTGTCATTGTTAATATTCACTACTATCTCTTACTACTGCTCAACACATAACCTCAGCAATAGTCAAGCCAGTAATATTACCATCTCCCATATAAAACCATCTTCATTCACTCTTGTGGACTTTTGTTCATGTATTTACCTCCACCTGGACCCATTCAAAGCTAACTCTTTTTTGAAGTCTTCCTATAATAATTCTAGACGAAAAGAATTAACCTGATTTCTTATAACAATTATTTTCTAATTGTTTAGTTTTCCAATTGTTTCTAATTGTTTAATTCTAGTTGTTTCACACACACATGACATATATAAGTATATATATATATATGTATATATGTATATATATACATATATATATATATATATATATATATATATATATAATATATTGACTATTGACTGACTGGCATGATATACATGTGTGCTGTGTGTGTTTGTATATGTGCGCATATATGTATATATATGTATATATGTGTACATGTGCATATGTGTGTATACATATATACATATATGTATATAGGGTGCATTTGTGTGTGTGTGTATATATATATAATATGTGTGTGTAATATCTATCTATCTATAGATAGATAGGTAATCTATCTATAGATAGATAGATAGATAGATAGATAGATAGATAGATAGATAGATAGATAGATAGATCATGTCAGTCAGTCAATAGTCATTTAGTCAAAAAACTAATTTTATGTACTCATTATGTATCAGGCACTGTATTAAGCACTGGGGTTCTAAAGAGAGGCAGAGACAATCCCTTCTCTCAAGGAGCTCACAGTGTAGTGGGGGAGACAACACAAAATCCACAATGTACAAATACAATAGACATAGGGTATATCTTGGGATAGATACAGTAGATGGTACAGTAGATACAGGGCCAAGCCTGGAATCGGTAAAACCTGAGTTCAAATCCCTCCTCCAACACTTATTAGTTATGTGTATGTGGACAAGTCACTTCTGTTTGTCTCAGTTTCCTCACCCTTAAAATTACTATAATATTAGCACTTATCTTCCAAGATTTTTGTGAGGACCAAATGAGAAAATAATTGTAAAGTGTATAGCACTGGGCCTGGCATATATTAAGTGCTATCTAAATATTTTTTAAATGATAAATTTGAGATAATCAGTAGAGGTAAGTCACTAGCATTAAGGGAGATTAGAAAGGCTTCACATAGAAGATGAGATTTTAGGTGGGACATCAAAGAAGTCAGAATAGTCAGGAGGCAGAGATGAGGAGGGTGAGTATTCCAGCCAAGAGGAACAGTAGAGTCTGGGGGAGAGCCATTAAAGCTCCTTGAGGCTAGGTTTTTTCTATATCTTGTATGTTTGTACTTGCTTTTTTATTTTTGTAAATAGTATTCCATTTTTTTCCAATTCCATGTAAAGATAGTTTTCAACATTCATTTTTATAAGATTTTGAGTTACAAATTTTTTTTCTCTTTTCCTCCCTCCCTCCCACCCATCTTCCTTCCCCAAAATGGTAAGCAATTTGATATAGGTTATACATGTGAAATCATATAAACATATTTCCACATTAGTCATGTTGTGAAAAAAGAAACAGAACAAAAGGGAAAAGCCACAAAAAAGAAATAACAAAAAAATAAAAAATTTTAAAAAGTGAAAATAGTATGCTTTGATCTGCATTCAGACTTTATAGTTCTTTCTCTGCATGTGAATAGCATTTTCCATCATGATTCCTTTGGAATTGTCTTGGATCATTGTATTGGTGAGAAGAGCTAAGTCTGTCATAGCTGATCATCATACAGTGTAGCTGTTACTGTGTACAATGTTCTTCTGGTTCTGCTCACTTCATTCAGCATCACTTCACATAAGTCTTTTCAGGTTTGTTTGTTTTTTTTCCTGAATTCTGCCAGCTCATTATTTCTTGTAGCACTAAAGTATTCCATTATATCCATACACACACACATATACAGAGAGAGAGAGAAACACACACGCATTTTTCCTCTTGTTATTTTATCTCACTAGGGGTTCCCTATACCAATAAAATAATAGGTTTGATTTTTTAAATTGGATTTTCTTTTTTTTTGATAAATCACATTTTTGTTTGTTACATATTGAGCATATAGTATACTGGGGACCCCTGCATTTTTTTCACATGAAATATTATTAAATCATCTCTTCCCTTATCCTATAACTATACATTTGAGGTACAGAATTTTGCATTTATTCTTATTTACATTTATTTTTATTTATTGTTATCTACATTTGGGATACAAAATTTTACATTTATTCTTATTTATATTTATTTTTATTTGTTCTTGTTTACATTTATTGTTATTACATTTTACTTAGATTTGGCTCAGTATTTTGGCCTTTGATATTTTTTTGGATCCTGATTGAATAATCCACTGTTTTGGCTATCCTTCTTAATTTCATGACATCTGCCAACTTGATAAACTGAGAAAGTACTTTATTAATGTAGACAAATAGATAAATCAATAAATTAAGTCCTTTGACAACCAAAAAGATGAAAGGCTAAATTGTAAAGGTTTTTAACAGTTATTCTATGTCTATAAAAAATATTGAACTGTAGCACTGACAGAGTATCAAAAATGGAGACATTGTATGGCTTAAAATTTGAGATGAAAAGAAAATGATTTAATGTCTGTGAATCCTGTTCTACTTCCCCATCTGTAGAACTCAATGTCATAATATTTATCCAGTACCTCACAGAAGTGATATGAGAATTTATTGATGCAGGTAACAAACTTTGAGATCCACAGCACAACAGAAGTGCAAAGGGTTATTATTACTTTCTGACAAGCTGGTCAAGCTCTATAAATAACACATTTTGGCCTTTACAACTGTGGTTACTGGATATAATGATTTGCAGGTGGGCCACAGTTAAGAGGTGCAGAGCTCTCATTTCCCAGTGTCATATCTTTTGGGTTGTTTAAATGTCATCATCCAGAGTTTGTGGTGGCAACCTTTAAGCTCTGTAACATGTTGAATTAAGGTTTTTCTTTCCTAATGCCAACTTGAATAGACTGCAATTAGCAGGTATTCTCTATTTAGTAGCTAAAATTTGACTGCTCCTGGTCCTAGCCAAGAGAACGTAAGGTCCTTGACATCATTTTGTCCTTATATTTACGGTTGCTTGAATAGTGTCTGGCACGTAACAGTTGCTTAATATTGCTTGTTGCTTGAGTACAAGCTATCTTTTAAACACACATTTTTTGTATGTCCTTGGTAGAGATCTAAAAAGAGGTATAAGGAAGTGACATAAAAGGTAAAGAAGTTTGAAAAAATAAAATGAAATAGAAGTACAGTTAGCAATGTTTTGCTACAGTGCCCCATAAGTTCCATGAAACATCATGATTTTAGATTAAAAAAAAAGTTACAATTTGTCCAAAGGACAGTGGAAGGGCATATGGAGAACATAACCAAGTTCAGTATGCATTTATTCAGTGATGAACTCCAACACAAAAATAATTGGTGCAAAGGGAATTATCAAATGTATGTATGACTATAACGTGACAGGGACTAGCCAAGTAATAAGACTGAAACAATGGATGTACAACCTGAACAGTACTATTGTAGTAGATTAAGTAAAGCCTGTGTAGAAGATTTGGGGGGTGGGGTGGGGAATGAACAAAAATCTTACAGAATGTGAAGGCATAGACCAGTTGAGATCCACATTGGTTGAAGTAGCTTACACTGATGAAATAATACATCCAGCAAAGTACTAAGTCAACCATACTGAAGGGAAACAGAAAAGAAGGTAAATAACAAGGTTGGGTATATTATATTCCCAAAACATTATTTAATGAGAAAAATATATAGTGAATTATTCCAAAAGTTATCAACACCAAATCTTTTTTTTTTTATTTTAGCTTTTGCAAAAACTACTGACCCTACCATTCCTCAGCTACATTCATGAAGGCAAATATGTAAAACTTTCATTACCAGATTTGTTAGTACCTAGCAATAACTGTGATATGTATAGCAAAGAAAATGCTAGGTATAAGCACAGCTGATGGCTCTGTAAATGCATAATTTGTCATAACGACCCAGTGCTTAAAATTAAGTTTCAGTGAAGGGCAAGTAGTGGTCTAGAGGGAGAACAGAAGTATATTCTATGGTGGCCACAGTTTCCTCCCCGATCTATTCCCTGAGCAACATTTGTGATATTCCTAAGCTACAGAAAGTGTCTCGACAATGTAAGAATCTAGAGATAGGGAAGCCGTTGCTATTGCTATTATTGTGTGCTACTGGAGCCCCTATACTGAGATCCGGTCTCCTGTTTTAATGCTTCTCTTTTACTTTCGGGAGGCTTTTCTGATCCATGGACTGAATTTTGGAATATATTATCATAGACATGGGAAGCAGCATTATGCAGTGGATAAGGTAGTAGACTTGGGTTTAAATCATGTTATAGATAACTTAGTAGCTATGTGACAATGAACAAGTCACTTCACCTCTCTATGCCTCAGTTTCCTCATCTGTAAAATGAGAGTTTGGGTTAGATGGCTTCTGAGGTCTTTTCTAGCTCAAGACTGTTGATCCTATGAACCATAAAACTTAGCCTGAGACTTAATCTGAAGAAGTGGCACCATTAAACTAAGTGTTTAACCACATAGGAAAATCAGAGTAAGCCCTAGCCTTGAAGGTAATTTAATCTGGGAATAAAACACATGGAACCACTGAAGAGACGTAGGGATGAAGAAGGAGAAGGGGAGGAACATGCTATTTTGTTCAAAAAGCAAGAAAGACGTTAGTTTAAAGGCAATATTTGGAACTGTTAAAAGAAAATAAAATTATGCCACCATATATATTTATATATATGTATATATATATATATATGTATATATATATATGTATATATATATATACATACACACATATATATACACATATATATACACACATACATATACATATAAATATATATGCATACATATGTATGTGTCTATATATGAGTTTATTTATATTCATATCTATATGTATATATGCATATGTATATATGCAACTCCTTGAGTTTAATTGACTTGAAGTAAAGATGGGAAGTAGAAAAAAATAGCTCAAGATTATGCAAAAGAAGTGGAGAGGAATGGGTATGTTTAAATTTATTGGGAAATAAAAAACATAGTCCAATTTTGAAGTAATTTGGATATAGAGGGGAAAGTATAACTCTGATAGGTGTTGCTGTAGAATACAAAGTTGGTCAATAGGTGCTTGATCCTTTCTGTTTCCTCCCTCCAGCTGAATATGAGCAGAATTGAATCCTTCCCATGGCTTTCCTATTTACTTTCTGGGTAGACTGCTGCCAGATCAGATTAAAAGGTAATTGGAAAATGTTTTTAAGAAAAAATAAAAATTAAATAGAACATAAATACTATCAATGGGGTCTGCCGAGATTTTTAACTACATTTTATGGTCCTGTTTCTATTTGAATTTGACACCACTGGTTTTGGGTGTGATCTTTTCTTCTTTTACCTCCCTGGATTCTATATACCCTTTTTCTCAGGACATTTAATTAGCCACACCTTGATCTCATTCCTGTCTTAGGACTCTAGCAGCTTATTCCCATTATCCTCCCCATTCTACCTTATCTTGAAGCTCCCTTTTCTTTCTCCCCCACTCACTCTATAATTCAGTAATTGTCCACGCAGTTTTCAAGCATCATACACCACCTCCAATCTCTGTATGTTTTGGGGGGGTTGTCCCCCATGCCTAGGCATTAACTCTCTCTTCTCTGCTTCTTAGTTTTCCTCGTTTCCTTTAAGATTTAGCTCAAATCCCACCTTTTGAAGGAGGCCTTTCTAGGTGCTCCCAGCCAATAATACCTTACCTCTGAGGTCACCTTCCACTAAATCTGTGTATCTTGTCTGTACATAGCTGCTTGCATGTTGTCTCTTCCATTAGCATGTAAACTCTTGAGGGCACCCATCATTTTTGTTTTTCCCCTTATCCCTCACACTTAGCTCAAGGCCTGACACATAATAAATACTTAGCAAATGTCTGTTGATCGATTCTTTTACAACTCTTCCAACTGTTTAACTTAAAATATAATGACTCTCAGGTTCACCACAGTGCTCTTCTCTGTATTTTATGGAATTTATATCAGCTGAAAAATTTGTATCACAATAATATTAACTTATATCCCTCAGTTAAGAAAACTATGGTTAAGCAGAGGTTTGGCTCTCAGGCCCAATTTAAATTTATGTTTATAGCTAGCTAACCCCTGACTTCTTCATGTTTTTAGCAAAATTCAGGAGGCAGAGGAGGTTAAAATAGATAAAATAAGGGATCAGAGTTCACTTTTGTATCTGTTAGTGGATAGGCATGGGGAGAATTTTCTTTATTCCTTGAACAGAGGTTGACTGTAGTTTCAGTCCTAGTCTTCTGCTGGTAGATGCCTGAAAAGGAAAGGTAACCCTTTTTGGTTTCTCCCTTCTCTGATGTAACTCCTTTTGGTTTCTCTTTTTGCCTGTGCTTTCTGACTCACCTGGTTAAATTTTGGAATAGCTGTCTTATTACCACCGCTGCTGCTCAGTTTTTGAAGTCTCCTCTCTTTCCTCTCAGTTCATGTTTCACAGACTCAATGTGTCTCTTTTAGAACTGTCGGACGGTATTCGAGTCCACCACCCTGTTCAAGGATGTTCATAGTCTCCAGCCGCTCTTAAGACAGAGAGGTAATGTTAGTCCCTTTGGACTACAAAATCCCAGGATGCCAGTTGGTTCTTAAGCTGGAAAAGGAAGAGGCTGGGAAGAGGCTACATCCAAAAGAGATGGAAAAACAATTATAGTCAAAGGCATGGAAAAATAAGTGAGAAAAATGGGACTGAAAAGATAATTTGAGTTCAATATTCACTATGATTTATTTGTGATACCAAGAAGAATTTTCAGAGACAATGAGATAGATATGAAGTCCCAGAAAGAGGTGCTATAGACAAAAAAGTCAATTATGTATTTTCTCAAATTTGTCCACTAGTTCCCAAGTGCCTTCTGAATAAAAAGCTAGCATAATTTTATTTTTCTATGTCATCCCCTTTCTATTGAACATATAAATTCAATTACAGTAAGAGTTTCCTGTTAAATGAGATTTGGAATTGAATATGATTTTATTTTCTTTAGACCACATGAGTTTCACATTATTTGAATCCCAACAGCTGTTCTCCATCTCCCCTGAGGCCTATAATAGAAGAAATAAATTGTAGCACAAAGGGTTTAGGTTAGAGATAGGATATATTTTCCTTACAGAGAGAGTTATTAAGTCCCAGGATGGTTCAGTTAAAGTCATAGAGCCGGCCTCTTTTTCTGATAATCTTACTTTCTAGGATGATTAAGATGTCAGAGAATATTATATGATTGAGAATTGGAAGAAAACTATAGTGGTCATCTAATCCAGAAGTGTCAAACTCATGGATAGCAAGCTGAAAATATCTCCCAAGAATGTACAGAACCAAATTAAGATGTAATTGGGAAAAGTTTTTAAACATGCAATAAAACATGAATAATATTAATCTGTGGCTTTCAAGTTAATATGCAGCCAGCAGGAATCCATCTCTATTAGAGTCTGATACCACCAACTAGCCTACCACCATCACTTTATAGTCAGGAAACCAAAGCAGTAACTGGCAGAGCTAGATTTTAAATACAGGCCTTCTGACTCTAATTCTAATGTTCCTTCCAGTACAGTATACTTCTACATTACAAAAAGATCACTCAAACTTTTTTACCATGTTAGCACATGCCCAAAGTAGACTCATATGGTGCATATACCATTTGATCTTTAAAAATCCTCTTTAAGATAAACTTCTTCCAATCAAACTTACTCCATAATACTCTCAAAGAACTAGTTCCCTAATTCCTTCTCTCCTAAATGTTTTCTGTGTCCGCATCTTTTCTGCTGTTCTACTGATGTGAAGTTCTAATCATCAGTATCAGAAGCTTCTACTTTGTAAATTCTGTCCCTTAATCTTGGTTGTTTGGGTTTTTTTTTTTTTGCTTAGGCAATAAAGGTTAAGTGACTTGCCCAGGGTCACACAGCTAGTAAGTGTTAAGTGTCTGAGGCTGAATTTGAACTTAGGTCCTCCTGACTCCAAGGCCAGAGCTCTACTCACTGCTCCACCTAGTGGCCCCATCTGTCTCCTAATCTTGTAAAATGTAGGACTATCACCACTGTCCTTCCCCATCATAATGCAAGGGTTTACAGTAAGCGTTTAATGCTTTTTAAAATGAATACATAATAAGGATGGCTAATAAAGTATAGTTTCCAGGCAACAAAGATGGAAGAATCAGATTTTTTTTAGTATCTACTATATTAGTACATATAATTCAACATGAAAAAATATTCAATTTTGCCAAAAATAAAACAATATTTACATAATTTAAGCCCATTACTACATGGTACCTGGTTTACACATAAGTGATCAATACATATTTACTATATGAATGGTTATCATGATTAAGTGTGTCTAGAAAAGTTTTACTATGAAATTTAGAGGAATAGCCACCAAAAATAAACTATATGTTTTTCAATTATATGTTTCCATTATGTTGGCCACAATTAGTAAAATAGGTGTCTGCTATCTGGAATGCCCACTTTGTTGAAATCAGAACTCTTTCGAAGTGTTGACATAGGCTTGCATAATGTTTATTTATATATTTATTTATTTTCCCTCCCTTCTTTAGGAAGTATATTTCTTCCATTTACTCTGCTTTACAAATTAGAAATCTCAAATAATGAAAGGCTTAGAAACATCCCAAACTCACATATAATTGAGTTATTAAATATGAGTTTAAGGTTTATAAAGAGCTTTCCTTATAACAATCCTATGAAGTAGGCACCATAATTATTGCTATTATCCCTATTTTACACATGAGGAAAATGAAATGCAGTGTAGTTAAGTGACTCTTACCAAGTCACACAGCTAGTGAATGGCACTTTGGGGAATTGAACCTAAGTATCCTAACTCCAGTTTTAGTGCTCTTTCTCACACAATTAATGGATGAGGGGTAAGAGGAGGTGAAGACTGGACCTGTGATTTCATTGATATAGGAAATTCTCAATGAGGAAATTCCCTTTACCTTTGCAGATTGAAGTCTTCTCCATAATTGGTAACCTTGGAGAATTTGTTGGAGGCACTGATAGGTTAAGTGATGAGATGAGGGTAACACAGCTAGTGTAGAGGGAAGGAGAATTGAAATTAGCTCTTCCTGACAAAGAGGTTGTCTCTATCCACTACATCAGTGGTTCTCAAAAATTTTGGTCTTAGCATCCCTTTAAAAATCCCTTTAAAAACTCTTTAAAATATTGAGTACCTCAAAAGTTATGTTTACATGGGTTATATCTACTAACATTTACTAGATTAAAATTAAGATATCTTAATATTACTATGAAAATGGTTTGGAATTTGTGGTCCCCCTAAAAGGGTCTCAGGGACACCTTGGTCCCTGGACTGTACTTTGAGAATTGCTGTACTGTGCCATAATTTCTACAATTCGCCAAATAGGAGCACAGAAAATTATAGCCATAAAGGACTTTAGGGATCATCTTGCCTGATCTTTTGTAAAATATTATTTGTAACATAATTACAAATTTCAAGCCTTACATGCATTAATTAAGTAATATGTCCAAGTTCATACAGGTAGTAAAAATTGGGATTCTAATGTAAATCATGTGACTTCAAAATCAGTGTACCTTTAATTGTCTCACTCATGAAAAAAGTTAATAGAATGGTTGGAATTACATTTTACATTTTTAGTATGTTGGTTACTTAATTAAATATGCTGTTTCTGAGATTCATTCCTTTGATTTCAAAGGATAATTGGAAATTTAAGTATGATTTACAGCTGGAAGATCAACTAGTACAAACACCTCACACTTTCACATGAAGAAACTGAGGCCAGCAAAAAAGAAAGAAGTGAAAAGTTTGCTCCTTTCTGGACAGTTCTGAATTGTTTTGGCCCTAGTCCTTAAATGAGGGAAATGGAGTCTTATGACAGTGACCACTGAACGTATCTAAGAAAAAATGCTGGAGGAAAAATATTGCATCACTTTGAATCAATGTGAAAAAATCAAATCTTTCTAATTACTTATTTGCTTCAGAAAAAAAAGAACAACTCATCTCTTGCATAGAAAAATTCTAAGAACACAATTAGTCATTGTTTTCATGCCTAGAAACTGATTACAATGTTTGGGAAAGTTTTCCAAACTGTTAAGTTAAAACTTCAATATTAAAGGCAGAAGATGCACTATAGAAAGCACAACTTCCAGTGTGTAGCACCTTTCAAGGGAATGGATGACATGCCTTGGGATGAAACAAACTAAATACAAGAGGTATTCAATCCATTCTCAAATGCTTGACATGTGGTTATTACATCATCTGCCTTCAAGGTTTAAGTGCCAGGGCTCAAACGGAGCTTTGAATCAAGTAATCATAGGAGTCATTTACTACTTTGTAGGTCAGCAAAGCAATGTATATGGTCTCTAGCCATAGATAAAGACCAGAGGTCATTGGGTGTTTTCATATTTTTAGTTGACAAATGGTTGTTTCATTCATAGTTTATTCTTTAGCATCCACTGGAAAACAATGGGCTAAAATAACAGTGAGCATTTGTTAATACGATCTCAGAGTAACCCTTTTAAACAAGTTTTCTCCAAGGCATTTATAATAAAAAGGTCATCATCTGTGTACCTGCAACTCTGTGTATTACATTTGTGCTGAATATCTGATGGATTTTGCTGATCTTCAGAGCAAAAGCTGTGTCCTTTATGTGCTCATTAAATGGGACCACAGAGATACAGTGGTAATGATTTGCTCTTTGAATAGAGTACACGGCCTCTATACTACTCTTCCCCATAGCTGTCAGCAATAAACTTTCCTCCATCAAAGCACATCTTTACCCCACTCCAAAGAGCATCCTATCCTATCCAGTGTCTGAATACAGGGTTGGGAATGGCCTTACAAAGGGTATATATTGCATACTAAATTAGGGGTGAATTGATACCTTACTCTTTTAGTCACTTCTCAATCCCACTCCCACATAGTCACACATACCTAGACTTCCCCTTGTAATACCAGGGCAAAGACATTGACAATGCTTGTGATATCCTTGTGTGCCCTTAAAGTGGCAGATTAACTATGCAAGAATGATCTCATATTGAAATAAAGCCAATATAAGAAAATTTTTGAAGTAGGTGTAGATTGTTTTCCTATTCAGTACCCACTTTTCCCATATTGCATGGGATTTCCATGTCATCTTCACACCAGACTTCTTCCCCACACCCATTTTTTCAGCCTACCCCTGGATCCACTTTACCTTGGAAGACAATCTGATGAACTCATTCATTTTGAGGTATTACTTAATATTTTATTATTCCTAGTGAGTAGTTGTATTTTAAATGGTGCCTAGAGAGGGCAACATGAGGTGAGAGAGACAGTGTGAGATAATGGAAAGAATACTGAATGTGGAGTCAGGAGATGAGTTTAGATTCTAACTCTGGCACCAATTGTACCACCACGGACCTCTAATTTCTCTGAACCAAGCAAAACATACTACAGTTCCTTACACAAGGAAGTAAATTTTGTCTCATAGCTATCACTGACGCTTGATGGGATGAAACATGTGCCTAGAATATGGCTCTAGATAGGAATAGCTTATTCAAAAGGAAAACAACACACGTCTGTGTATATGTGTGTATATACACATACATATGCGTATATGCATATATATATGTATATGCATATACATATACACAAGCACATACATATATATATATATATATATATGTGTACATGTATATGTATATGTATATTGCAAAGGCTTTAGCTTCATTCTCCCAAACTCTTCTTGGACTAGCAGGTTGTGATTACCAGAGCAGCAAGACTATTACTTCTCCTTTCAAGATTTTAGGAGTAACCCTGAAGGGGTAGGATAAATCTCTCAAACCCTATCCAAAGTGTTTACTCATATATAATTGAATAGCTATCATCTCAGCAATAAGACTTAGTTGATATGTCCTCAATAAAATTAACCACTTATCATCAATTTGTTGTTGTTGTTCAGTCCTTATCAGATGTGTTTCACTCTTCTTGACCCCTTTCAGGGATTTTCTTCACAAAGATATTGGAATGGTTTGCCATTTCCCTCTCCAGCTCATTTTACACAAAAGAAAACTTAGACAAACAGGTAAGTGATTTACACAGGGTCACGCAGCTGGTAAGTGTCTAAGGTGGGTTTGAACTCAGGTCTTCCTGACTTCTCACCCAGAACTCTATCTACTGTTCCACTGAGCTGCCCTAACACCAATTAACTTTTGCAAAGGGAGATTTATTTATAATGTATGGGAAGTTCTGAATACAACATTCCCCTAAACCAGAAAAATATACTTTCCCCTCTATATGCCCTAGAGAGAGCAGACACAAGTGTAAAGCTAGATTACTGAATATTGCTCCCACCAAGTTTGTGTTTGTGTCTGTGTTTGGCACAGTTAATGGATTTAACACAGTGCCCTTAAAGGACAATGTCTCAGCTTCTAGGTCAGTCTATTACAGGGCCAGGTCAATCAGGTCTCACCTAAGCACTGGGCTCAGCTGCTATAGCCACCATTAGATGCTGTGAAAGAGTTCAGTTCCTGGACTTCTGATGGCTCTTCCAACCTTTCAAAGCTCATGAATTTGCCATCTATTACGTCTGTCTTATTCATTCATCTAAGATCAGGAAGTAGAAACAGTAGAAACAGAAACAGAGACAGTACCACATATTCATAATTACACAGTATCAGAGTGGGGAGAACAGGCAGCTGGCAATCTGTACTGACCACTGCTGCTATCTCCCTTTTCCCCCTGGAGACTAACATCATTTTTTCTTCCTCCTCACTTAAAAGCCTTCAGGCAGAGGGGCAGCTAGGTGGCACAGTGGATAGAGCTCTGGCCTTGGAGAGAGGAGGACCTGAGTTTAAATCCAGTCTCAGACACACAATACACAACACTTACTAGCTGTGTCACCCTGGGCAAGTCACTTAACCCCAATTGCCTAGCAAAAAGCAAGGAAAAAAAGAAAGAAAGAAAAGCCTTCAGGCAGGAGAGAGACCTTGCATACATTTACTGAGTTCTAGTCTCAGCCATCTATTAAAAGGTAGTAACTATACCATGATTTGACAGGAAACAAACCATAGCTGCACATGGTCTGAAGGAAGAAGAAAGGATTCTTCATCACACATTTCTTAAAAGTATGCCCATCAAACATCCATATGAATTGATAACAGAGTATATTGCATATCCACTAAGAATTGGGCTCTTATTGGCCAGTTCCCTTATTGTAAAGACAGAGAGAGAGAGAGAGAGAGAGAGAGAGAGAGAGAGAGAGAGAGAGAGAGAGAGAGAGAGAGAGAGAGAGAGAGAGAGAGAGAGAGAGAGAGAGAGCATTGGGGAATAGAGGCATACTGAGGTGAGGAACCAGAGGAGTTCAAGCATGGAGCATGGAGGAGAGAATTTGGGGAAATATCGACGGAGGGAGAAAAATACATTTGTCATCAGAGATTATTCTAGACTGAGGACCTGGATAAAGGAAATAGATGAGGAATTTGGGAAGCAGATCACAAGTCTGTCAGAATGGTATGATATACTAGTGATATAGGACATTATCCAGCTACCAGCTAGAGCCCCCTCTCTTTCTGTCAAATACAGTGAAGCTAATAATTGATTAGCCTTTCATTTTTCAAAAGGTGAAAGAATCAACCTTCTCCTGGATCTGCTTTGAGGAATTTGTTTTTGGGGATAAAATTGATTGGCCCATTATGAGGAAGTGATCACTCTTTCCTACATATGTTATAGAGAAAGGGAAAGCCCGGTATCATATATCCCCTTCATTTAGGAAAAGCAGATTTCAAAGGGTTGAAAAGAAGAATAGGTAGAATTCTATAGATTATAATAAAAATCTTATAAAATGAACTTATGAAGAGAGAAGTGGCTTTGTGTCAGCTTCTCCTACTCGATATGGCAGGGAATTGGGAAAAATTAATCATACTGGGCACTTATTGTTGATGATAGGCTGTATTAAGGCAGGGGCATAAGCTCATCCTCCACTCCACTGAAGCCCCTATGCAGATGATGGAGAGAGAGAGGAAGAGATGAGACACAACTAACACTTATTTTGATTGCAGCAAGGGGGAAAAAAGGACCACTGAAGTTATATAAAAGAAGGCAGAGGCAACAGTGAAATGCCAATAGATTATGGTCAGATAGAGATCTGAGGATTCTTGAATCTGGAGGTGGTGCATTCCTGGATGATAACAAGATCAAGGAGATGACTATGTTTGTGTGTGGCAAAGGTGGGGTGGAATAATTAGTTTATGAGAGCTGAGTAGGTTGGGGAATTGAGGGATTAGGGTACTTGATAGACAATTAATATGTATGTTCAAATCCCTTAGTGTGAGGGTAGGAGTTAGGGAGGAGTAAAAAATCGTAAGCCAGCTACCAAACTCATTGAAGGAGGAAGAGGAATAACCTAGGAGTCTGTAGACAATGGCTACTAGGATTTTGATTGAGTGGTAGATATGAATAGAATAAAAAGCAAAGGAAAAGAGGCCATTGAGTGATAGAGGAAGGGAGAGAACCCGGAAGAGGCAATATGGAGTAAATAACATTCCAACACCCCCACCTTAACAAGTGAACAGAGGCAAATGAGTGAAGGTGCAGCCAGTAATGGAAAGAGTAGCTAGGGAAGCTGTGCCATCCAGGGGAAGCCAAGTTTCAGTAAGAGCTAATAAATTGATAGAATAAAAGACCGATAGAATTAAGATGAAGGGAAGTTTCTTACCTATAGAACAGGCATTCCAGAGGGCACAGTGGAAGGACTAGATGGATTTAGGATGAAAATTTAGAGTGGAAGTTTTGAGGGACCCAGGAATGAGGAAGCAAATAGTAGGGGTTGAGAAGTAGGGTTTGGATGGTGATCTAGAGCAGTTCAGAGACACTAGGATGTGAAAGATATGACCAGGTTTAAAATGTTCATCATTGAGCAGAAGACACCACTCTTGTACCCTCAAAAGGCAAATGCAGCAGATGAGCAGCCTGAAATCAAAGAGAGGCTTGCTCTTCTTTGCAATGGGGGTTCTCCACATCCCAATTGGGAGATTGAGCTGGCATCAAGAAGTGGTCTCTCCCCAGAAGAAATTCTGTGGCCAGCAGGAGATGGAATGCTTAAGCTTTTAACGTGCAGTTTGAGGTCTTCTCACCTAAGGAGGCTAGCTAGGAAGCAGCTGGAGCAAGTGGTAGACTCTCTCTGCATATGGAAGATGCCTGTCCTGATCCCTGGATATTTTTCTTCCGGTGATGCCCCTGCACTAAGGAGGAGATAGAATGTAAATATGTGTGCGCAACCCAATGGGTTAAACAATGATAAGATGCTTATTTTCAAATAAGGGAAAAAGAGACAAGTGTCCCTTCAGATTTCTAATGTCTTTAATAGTCACAGAGGGAACTCAATAAGACCAAGGGCCTGATTGGTTGTGTTGTGTTTTGTTTTTTGTTTTGTTTCTAGTGAAACATAGGGAAGGGGAAAGGAATACCTGAGAAAGGAATAAAGGGGAGCTTATTATTTTGAATAAATGGTATATATTACAAATTTTTTAAAAAATTGAGAGAGGAATGGAGGGAAAGCAAGAATCTAATGACCTCACTCTTATCTAAATTGGGTAAATTAGGGTTGTGCACATACACTACCAGGTAGAGTATTTTGGCATAGAAATACATTAAACTACATAGGGAAACAGTCAAAGATAGTAAAAGGGATGAGAGAAGAGTCTAAGAGAGAGAGTTGTATTAAGGAGGAAACATTCACACATATGTAAAATGGAGTCCAAGTACAATGATTATAAAGATAGAAAGATTATGTAAAGATAGGGATTAAGAACTTGTCTTAGTGAAGAAAAGGTGGAAAACATAGCATTGCAGTTATAAGTTATTGGTATTGATCTGATGATACTTTTCTCTCAACCTCCTTCTTTGTAAAGACAGGATGAGGAGGAAAAAAGGAAAATATAAGCAAGATAAAGGGAAATACAAAATTGGTACTCATAACAGTGAACTTAAATGAAGTAAAGTTATCCATAAAACAGAAGAGGATAACAGGAGAGTTTAAAAAGCAGAATCCAACAGTATATTCAAGACACGCTTGATTCATGAAGAGTTAAGATTAGGTGCTGGAGCATGCAGAATTTTATGTGCATTATGAATTTTAGAAAACAAGGGTAGTAATCATTTTCTTGTATGTATGTATGTAGATAAATATATGTATAACTCCATGATGTTTTACCTCCACTGGGCCATGTGCCCAAAGAGATAATAGAAAGAAGGAAAGGACCTGTAAGTACAAAAGTATTTAAAGCAGGACTTTTTATTGTAGCAGATAATTGGATACAAAGTAATAATGGAATTGGAATGGCTGAGCTAATTATGGCACACAAATATAAAGGAATATGACTTCCCACAATAAAATATAAAAGGGATAGATTCAGATAAACTTGGGAAGTCCTCTATGAACTTATTCAGAGTGAAGGCAGAAGAACCAAGATAATTATTTCTACATTGACAATAATATTTTAAATAAAAACTACTCTTAAAAGACTTAAAAATTCTAATCCATGCAATGACCAGTCATGATTCCAAAAGACTTGCAATGTAGTATGCTTCCTCTCCCTTGATGGAAAAGAAACAGTAGGCACAGAAAGATACATGCATTTCCTAGCATGATCAATACAACACAAATTTGTTTTGCATAACTATATTTTATTTGTTAGTTGGGATGACTTTTATTGGTAGGTGTGGAGAATAGACAATTTGGGGCAGGAGTTGAGGCAGGCAGTCAGAGTGATATAAATAAAAAAGAACAAAAGAAAAAGATGTCAGTGACAATTTTTTTTTTTGCAATAGAGAGCAGAAGGAAGTTCAGACAGGGACACACAAGCGGAACAATGCTTCAACAACATATTGAGTATATATTCTCTCTCTATCTCTACATATATGTTATATACATGTATATATATACACACATATATGTATACACATATACATACATATGTATATATACATACATAATATTGTAGATAATATATTATGCCTAGTATGCACATGTGTGCATATATTATGCATATAATATATTTTATATAATATAATTATATGTGCATATGTATAATATACATACACATTATATATATTACAGAAAGAATATTTTTAAGCATATTATATATAGTATATTTACTGTTCCACAATCTGCCTTTTTTAGATTTGTTTAGGGAAATCATTTATTAATGATTTTCTATTTCACAATTTTAAAAATAGAATGTAGAGAAATATGGGCAGATTTGGGAACTGATACAGAATTGAATAGATGGAACAAGGAAAATATTGTTCACATGGACTATAAAAATGGCAATAATATGAAATTTATCACTACATAATTTTAAAGATTAATTTTGACTCTGAAGAAGTGATGTACCTTCCTCCCTTCCTTACAGATTTGGGGGATTATAGTTGTGAAACAAAATATCTACTGTCAGATTCAATTCATGTCTTTATTAATTTTGCTGTATTGTTTTCTTTCTTTTTTGTTCTTTTATACAATGGGTGACAAGCTGAAGGGCAGAGAAAGAAGGCACAGAGTCTGAGAAGGTGGTGTAAAATCAGGAAGTGATGGAGCCAGCTTTCACAGACTTTTGAGAATTCATTGTTAAATTTTCAGTGTGAGTATTCACACCTTAGAAATCAGCAGTCACCATATATCAGCATTAAGATACATACATACATATGTATGTATATATGCATATGCACATATGTGTATATAGTTGATTGTCTACACTTAAGAAACTGTTATGCAGATCAAACTTATGTTATGCAGATTAAATTTAAAAACATAAGCCCATACTCTCCCCCACCTCTAGAAAGCCCAGTTGTTAGACATTTATCAGTAAATCCTGCTACAACTTGAGCTTAGCAGGAGTGTAGTAAAGGCAAAGGGAATGAAGTCATTTTGAGATGGAGACTTTGTGACTGGAAACTAATAATAATAATAATTATAATAATAGTTATTATTATGGTTGTAATAGCATGCATTAACAAAGCACTTCAACATATGCAAAGTACTTTACATCCATTATCTCACTTGAGCTTCAAGACATCCTCTTTTAAAACGAAAAGATATGGATCAAAGTTAAAAGAAATAGAAAGCAAGACACATGTTTTGAATTCTAAATCTAATTCTTCTATGGCCACCAGAAATTCCTTTTTAGATATCTTTTGAAAAATCACCCAGCGATGTCATGAGGCTTTAGGGAATCCCACATGGAACAATTTGTCTTTGGGATAGCTTTAGGGACCACTACCACTTAGCACAATGACTGCCACACACAAGGAAGGCACTTAGTAAATGCTACTGAAGTATGAAAGTGTTTTGGAAGCTCCAGGGCCAGCCTAGCTGGTCTATTTCAGCTTTTCAATGATTTCCATAGGAAGCTCCTCTGAGTTTGGGCCTAATGGAGAGGGAAGTCCTTTAAATGTTTGGAACCAATCCAAACAAAAAGAAAAGCAGATATCAAGAACTTTTGATATTACTGAGAAACTTTTCACCTTTTTGAAGAATCTCCTTAAAGTGACATTGTAGTCATCAAAACTGAATATATTCTTAAGAATATCCCTCCTATAGATTCTAATCACCTTAGGTCAGGTACTCTTATTTTGGTGTTTATATATCCAATGGCTGGCATGCAGCAGTTATCTAATAAATGGCTATTGAATTGAAAAGTACTACAAACCTAGAGCCTACCCAGGCTTACATATCATCTTTAGGCCCTCTGATATTTTTTTCTAATCTCAGAATCCTCTGGGTTTGAGAAACTGAGCTGTAAAAATAAAAAGGTGCTCTATGTCCAATTTAGCTCTTTCCTCCAGACTTACCCTAAAAAAGCATTTAGGAATATAAGGATGAGGAACTCAGAGAGCTCTACATTAACATCTTTTTTGTTTTGAATATCTCAAGCAACGTGACCATTGGGAAGTGAAGAAGGTGGCACTTTAGAGACATAAACTAAGAACTAGTGTAATACGAAAAGTTGATTTGCCCCCTGAGAAGCCAACTCCACAGAAGAGCTCATTAAAACTTAACTTAAAATTTTAAAGTCCTTAGAAAACCTCTTTAAAAACAGTTTCAGTGTGACCTCACCCCAATTGACTGTCCTGCTTGGTTTCCTTTCCTTTAGAAGGAATGGAAATATTCTGCTGGATTGCAAACATTTCTGTAGACAAAGAGATACTTTAAATACTTTTCCCAGTGGGGAAAAAATTGATTGAACAAGCACAGAGGTTCCATATTTCCCTCATTAAGTTCTGAAATGGTTTCTTCATTTTTTTCCTGAAAGCAGAGGGAATTCCTTTGAAATGAATAAGTATTTCCCATGTTTAAGTATTCATAAAATTGAGGAATGTGGAAATATTACAGTATCCAATATCTAAAGGGAAAGTATAACATAAAAAGGGATAGGCAAATAAGAGATTAATTTTCTTAGCTTTGGCACTGTGACCAAATAGTCACCTGTTGTTCTTATTTTTCTAATTATTTTCCCTGTAATTTACTCAGCTGTGCTTATGATTCCCATGCATGTACAAAGATAGGAGTTAAAATTAAGTTCATGTGAAGTGTTCACTTTATTTACAGCCTTTGAATAAAAGATTGTGTATATCTTTATAAGATATTTTCAAAAGTGGAAGATTTATTGCTTCCTAAATTTTGAACACACTATGTAAATAATTTTAACATTTATATATATTTGTTTTCAGTAAAATTATCTTTCCTCTTCAAAGATTTTTTTTCAAAATTTCCAAAGAGCTGTGTTAAAATTCAAAAGTTCTATCTAAAAGCAAAGGTTCATTAAATTAACTTTCATGAAAATTGCACGCATTTATTTTATCATATAATCAAAGAGTTAAATAGTTTTTAAATTGAAAATCCATGTTTAAATATTCATGAGGGCTGAAAAAAAAGAACCCAAAACATTATCCATTCAAAAATTAGCACAATGCTTGTATTTATGATACTTCAGTAAGTTGGACATACTTACAAAATATAGAACAGGCAAGGTTGTTGCTGTTGTTGTTGTTGTTGTGTGTGACTAGTTTGTGAGAGTGAAATTGCTCAAATATTCCCCACAGCAAAAATAGAAACAACAAAATCAAATACCTTTGATACTAAAATATTATCTGTGATGGAAATTTTGCTGGTTGCCATTTTGATGAAATTCTATTTTTTATTTTTAAAAGATTTATTGATATGTTATATTTTTACATTAGAAAAAATTACACATTTACCCTGTTCCATTACAAGCCTAACACACACAAAAAAAACAAATCATTCAAGCAAAACTAATAATACCATGATTGCATCTGAAAGTGCAGCAATATTCCATATGGGTAGCATCTACCTCACCTCTATATTTTTTTTTAATGAATACAAATTGATTTTCTCTTTCTGCCCCATCGGAAAAAAAAAGAAAAAAAATCCTTGCAAAAAATATGCATAGTTAAGCAAAACAAATCCCCTCAATGTCTGTAAACAAAAGAATAAATGTCTCAATCTGCCCCTTAAATCTATCACCTCTCCATAATGGATTGCATATTTCATCATTTGTATTTTGGAATCATGGACAATCTTTATATCGATCACACTTCTTATGTCTTTCAAAGCTGTTTCTCTTTACCATGTTGTTGTTATTGTATAAATTCTTCTCCTGGTTCTACTAATTTTATTCTTTATCACTTATAAAGGTATTAATTTTTTTTGTAACATTGGTATTATAGTATAATTTTTCTTCTGCTTACTTCACTGCATCAATTCATATGTATTTGTCTCTTTGAAATAATGTTATTTTCTTATTTCTTGAAGCATAATAATATTGCATCACATTCATATAACAACAAATTATTCATCCATGCCTTAAATAATGTATATCCCCTGGCTTTTAGGAGTTTTGTTTTTATATTTTTTTACCATTACCAACAAAAAGTGAATCTGTGTTTTTATACATGTAGGACCATTTCTTAATATTTCTTAGTGCATACTCTTTTGAGCATAGGCCAGCAGTGGAAAAAGTAAGCCAAAGTGCATACAGTTCTTAGGAACTTTTTGTCTATAATTTCAAATTGCTTTCCAGAGTGGTTGTATCCATTCACAAGTCCAGCAAGTCCATCAAGGTACCTGTTTTCCCATAACCCCTCCAAGACTTATTATTTTCTTTTTTGGCTATCTTTGACAAAGATTTGAGGGTAGAGGTAGAATATCAGAATTATTTTAATTTAAATTTCTCTTATTAGTGATTTGAAGATCTCCCCCCCCATGGCTATAGTCTGTTTTTTTCACCCTTTGAGAACTATACATTCATATCCTTAAACATTTATTAATTATAAAATAGCCCTGACTCATTAATTTGAATAAGTTCCTTATGTATCTTAGAAATGATACTTCTGAGAAACATACTGCCATTTTTTCCTGTGGTTGACTATTTTCCTCATAATCTTAACTTGTGTAAGAAATTCTATATAATCACAAGTATTCATTTATCTTCTGTGATCACCTCTATTGTTCTGTTGTTTATGTTGTCATGAACTTTTCTTCTCCATAAATTTGTTGGGTAATAGTTTTCCTGTTTCTCTAATCTATTTATAGGGCAAACTTTAATATTAGCTCAAATATCCATTGAGAGCTTATCTTATTAGAAGGTGTGAGGTGTTGGACTAAATCTGATTTCTTCCTATATTGCTGTCCAGTTTTCCCAGCAAGTGTTGTCAAATAGTGAATTCTTGTCCTAGTAGATTGGGCATGTGTGTATTTCCCATACTAGGGTACTATTTTGCTTCTATATGTTGTGCTCTAATTTGTTCCACTGATGAAGGTCTTTTTTTTTAACCAGAACCAAACTGTTTTGACAATTACTCCTTTATAGAACTTATAACTAGTACTTCTAGGTCACCTTTCCAACTTCTTTTCATTATTTCCCTTGATGTCCTTGGTCTTTTCTGAATCCATACACATTTTCTTATACAGTTTTTATTTCTATTCAGTAAACCTTTAGTAATTTGATTGGATGTGATATTGAATAAGCAAATAAATTTTGGTAGCATTGTCTTTTTTTTTTTATTATATATCCCCATCACTTTTTTTGTCATATTAGCTCTCAACCTTAGCAGAGTAACAGATCCATGCACACTACCAGGTCATTTTTGTCCCTAGGTAAAAATGAGCTCATTATTATAGCTGAATATGGCTGGCCATCTTGGAGGGATTTCAGGCAAAATCCAGCTTCCAATATGAAGAGGAGGGGGGCATAGCATATAGGCAATAAACAAAAGGAAAATTAAGCCTGTAAACCAGTCAGCAGGAGGAAAAAGATATGGTGCAGAAGAAATGGGGAGAGAGACAGACAGACAGATGTGGAGAGAGAAAAAAAGAAAGAAGGAAAGAAAGAAAGAAAGAAAGAAAGAAAGAAAGAAAGAAAGAAAGAAAGAAAGAAAGAAAGAAAGAAAGAAAGAAAGAAAGAAAGAAAGAAAGAAAGAGAGAGAGAGAAAGAAAGAGAAAGAAAGAAAGAGAAAGAAAGAAAGGAGAGTTTTTGGAGGAGCTGTGTGTGGACAGGCACTCTAATGCTATTGATAGAACTGTGGAAAAAGCTGAATGACTCTGTAAAGCAATTTGTAATTACACCCAAAATTTCATTAAAGTAAACTTTTTGACACAATAATATCACTATGAGATATATACACTTAAAGAAAAAAAAATAAAGAGATTAACAACCCACAAGTACAAAAATATATACAGCAGTACTTTTTGTTATAGCAAAGAACTGGAAATAAAGTGATATCTATCCATTGAAGAATAGCCAAGTAGATTGTATTATGTGATTGTAATATAATGTTATTGTGCTGTTAAAAGTTGAAAGGGAAGGATTCAAAGAAACCTATGAAGACTGATATAACTGAAGGAGAGTCAAGTGAGAAGAAATGATAAGAACAATTTATAAAATGATTATGATAATGTGAATAAAAAAAAATTGGGAGAATTTCCAGGGTTGGAGCCAAGGTGACAGAGTAGAAGGAGTAATATAGTATAGCTGTCCCAGCATTCCCTTCCAAACAATTTTAAAATAGCGCCTCAAATTAATTCTGGAGCACTAGAGCCATCATAAGGTGGGGTGACACATTTTTCTAGCCCAAGACAACTAAGAAGGTTGGGGAAAGAGGCCTGTGGTACTGGTGTGAAGCTGTGTGTTTTGGTTCTGGTGATAGAAATAGCAGCAGCAGTAGCTTCAGGGGCTGTTAGCCCAGAAAAGGTAAGGGGATTTGAGCAACTGGTCAGAAGTGAACTATAGGGGATCCCTATTCTAGCACTGGGAGCAGGACAGGGTACTGTTTAACAACTCCATTGCCCATACCAACTCCCTATTTGCAGTTCCAGTATAGAGAGAAGTGCTTTCAGTCACAAGGGAGCAAGGGCCCTGAGGATCAATAGTGCTTGTGGTTTCAAGGGATCAGTTTCCATTTCTGGATAAAAACCAGACCACTGACCAGGAAATCAATGACCACACTTCTCCCCAAATAACACAAATTCAGAATCACTGAAAACATCAAAACCCTCAGAACTAGTTTTGAAACAACAGGGGGGAAAGCCTTCTGAGCTTAAGATAGTGAACACACACACACACACACACACACACACACACACACACACACCACACTCCACCTGGGTGAACAGAGCCCAATTTTAACATAAAGTTTAAAGTTAATAAACGGTCTGGAAAATGAGTAAATAACAAAAAAACTAACAATAAGAAGCTTCTATGATGATGAAGAAGATCAAGACATAAACACAGAAGAAAATGATATTGAAACCAGCTACAAGCAAAGCCTCAAAGAAAAATGCAAATTGGATACAAGCCCAATAAGAATTCCTGAAAGAGTTGAGAATGATTTTAAAACTCAAATAAGAATGGTAAATGAAAAACTGGCAAAATAAATGGAAGTGATTCAAGAAAACTATGAAAAGACAACTAACAGCTTGGTAAAAGAGACGCAAGAAATACTGAAGAAGATGATAGCTTAAAAAACAGAATTGGGGGCAATTTTAAAGCAGCAGAATCAACAAATAGTTCTGGATAAGGCATTTTTTTCCAGCATAAGACATCTTAAAAGGTCTGCAGAACAGTTCTGTTGCAGCTTTGTCTGATAGCCTAGAAGTGGTAAAGAGGTTGGACAACTGGTCAGAAATAGATTACAAAAGACCCTTTGCTGGCACTGGGTGCAGCTGACACTAATTGGCAACTCTAATGCCCATACTCAATTTTGGGTCATAGTTATAGGGTGAAGCAGAATTCCTGAGATTCCTTACAGGGAAACAGAAGGCCCAGTCATGGTTCCAAAGCAAAGAAGAGCACTAGCACTTGTGGATGCAGGAGAGTAGGGGACTTGGTCACAGTTCCAGGGCCAAGAGGAGCACTGTCACTTGCAAGTGCAGAGGAGCAGAAACCCTTCCTGGGTAAAGTTCAGAGAATATAGCAGGAGAGTAATGACATCTCTCTGGAACAAGTCACCTTGAGAAGACCAAAAATTGGCAAACACCCAGAACTAGCTCTGCAAAAGTAGTGAAGAAAAAACCTGAAGCTTGGGACAGTGCCTTTCAATTCCCCCAGGTGAGCAGAGCCCAACTTTAACATAAGGTTCAAAGTCAAGAAATAGGCTGGGAAAATGAACAAACAACAATAACAAAATAATCAGTATAAAAAGCTACTATGATGACAAGGAAAACCAAGATACAAACTCAGAGGAATATAATGTGAAAATAGCTACAAGCAAAGCCTCAAAGAAAAATTTGGCACAAGCCCAATAAGAATTTCTGAAAGAGTTAAAGAAAGAGATAAGAGTATAGAAGCGAAAATGGGGAAAAAAATGAGAGTGAAGCAAGAAAAAATTATAGGGGCAGCTAGGTGGCACAGTGGATAGAGCACCATCCCTGGAGTCAGGAGGACCTGAGTTCAAATCTGGTTTCAGATCAGACACTTGACACTTACTAGCTGTGTGACACTGGGCAAGTCACTTAACCCTAATTGCCTATCAAAAAAAAAAAAAGGAAAAAAGAAGAATTAATGACTTGGTAAAAAAAAAGGCAGAAAAAAAATGAAGAAATGACACTTTAAAATGAAAAATCAGCCTAATGGTAAATTAGACACAAAAATTCACTGAATAAAAGAACTTCTTAAAAAGCAGAATTGGCCAAATGGAAAAAGAGGTACAAAAATTCACTAAAAAAAAAGTCTTAAAAAGCAGGATTGGTAAAATGGAAAAAGAGGTACAAAAGCTCACTGTGGAAAATAAGTCTTTAAATATTAGAATCAGGCAAATGGAACCTAATGATTCCATGAGACATCAATAAGCAATAAAACAAAGTCAAAAGAATGAAAAATAGAAAAAATAAAATATCTTATTAGAAAAATGACCTGGAAAGTAGATCAGGGAGAGATAATTTAATAATCATTGAATTGCCTGAATGCTGTAATACAGAAAAATCCTAGATATCATATTTCAACAAATTATAAAAATCATTCCACCAATATATTAGATCTAGTAGGTAAGATAGAAAGTGAAAGAATTTGCTGATTACCTCCTAAAAGAAATACCAAAATAATAACTCCCAGGAATATTATAGTAAAATGTCAGAGTTCCCAGGCCAAAAAGAAAAACATTACAAGTAGCCAGAAAAAAATCAAATATAATGGACCCAAAATGGGCAAGGGGAGGGATAGCAGGCAATGTTTAAACCTCATGAGCAGGATGGCTTCAGAAAAACCTGGGAAGATATATGAACTGATTCATTTGGGAACGGCTGAACAAGTTATGGTACATGACTATGATTGAATACTACTGTGATTTAAGAAATGATGAGCTCAAGTGAGTCCAGTAGAAACATTGTACTCAGAGAGTATCCAGAGAGTGGACACAATGACAACACCACAATACACCACAAAGTACCAGCAAGGGACATCAAAGGCCAAGCAGAGGATCTTCACACATAGCCATTCTACCTATTGACACCATGTACAGGTATACACATTGTGGGACCCACTTGAGCACCCTCCCTTTTTTTAAATTAATTTATCTTTCTTCTTCAACATTCACTTTTATAAAATTTTGAGTTCTAAATTTTCCCTGCCTACCTCCATTCTTCCCTCCACAAGATGGCATGCAATTTAATATAGGCTATACATGTATGATCATATTAAACACATTTTCACATTAGTCATGTTGTGAAAGAAGAATCAGAACCAAAGGGAAAAACCGTGAGAAAGAAAAAACAACAAAAGAAAGAGAAAAATAGTATGCTCTGATCTGCATTCAGACTCCATAGTTCTCTCTGGATGTGGATAGCATTTTTCATCATGAGTCTTTGGGAATTGTCTTATATCATTGCATTGTTCAGAATATTTAAGTCTAACAAAGTTGGTCATCACACAATGTTGCTGTTACTATGTACAATGTTCTCTTGGTTCTACCCACTTCACTCAGCATCCGTTCATGCAAGTCTTTCCAGGTTTTTCTGAAGTATGCCTGCTCACCATTTCTTATGGAACAATAGTATTCCTTGAGCCCCTTTAAAATGGTCTCTGAGTGAACCCCAAAATTAATCTGACTGGGATCCTTCTCCTGTTTATAACTGATAAGGACAAGGCACCTTGAACCAGACACTAAAATGATTAATGGCATTTCTTTTATCTTGTTGTTTTATGGACACTATCCTGTTAATGACACTTTCTTCTTGTTATAACAATCCCTTGTTTATGGCTGACAGAAAAACCAGACATCCTAGGGGCACTCTCTTGTTCTATGGAAACTATAATTTTGGCTGAGTCAGAAAGGAGGAGGCAGCACTTCCTTACTCTATGGCTACATAATCTCCTTCAACTAACTTTTCTTTGACTCTCAGTTTCAATGAGACTCCCATACATGCATGGTTCTGCTAGCTTATAGAGAATAAACAGCACATATATGAAAAAAAAAAGAAATGATGAGCTCAATGATTTTAGAAAACTATGGACTTACATGAAATGAAGATAAGCAAAATGAAGAGAACCAAGACAATATTGTATATAGTAACAGCAATGTTGTTTTAAGAACAACTTAGAACAAATAAGTTATTTAGACTATTACAAATATCCAAATTAACTATAAAGGACATTTGGAGAAAGATGCTATCTGCATCCAGAGAAAGAACTGATAAATAGAAGTTGTGTGTGTGTGTGTGTGTGTTTGTGTGTATAATAGCAAGTTGTGCATAGTACATTTGCAGTTTCATGTGTAATCATCTTTTTTATTGTACTATGTTATGGAAATGCTTGTCTTATTCTATAAATTAAAAATAAAATTAATAATGAAAAATATATTTTTAAAGACATTTTGAAAAGAATTGATGCAAAATGAAGTGATCAGGACCAAGAGAACATTGTGCACGGTAACTAACAGCAATACTATAAAAATGATTATCCATGAAAGACTTACACACTGTAATCAATACAATGATCCAAGATAATTCCAAGGGACTGATGATGAAAAATGCTATCCATCTCGAGAGAGAGAACTGAAGAAGTTTTTCTGAGTGCAAATTGAAGCATACTTCACTTTCTTTGTTTTTCTTTCTTTTTTTCCACATGGCAAAAATGGAAATATGTTTTGCATGACTTCACATATATAATTGATACCATATTATTTGCCTAATCAATGTATAGAGAAGGGACAGAAGGTAAGGAGAGAATTTAGAATTCAAAATGTTAAAAAAAAATGAGTAAGAAGAAAGGAAGGAAAAGAAAGAAAAAAGAAAAAAGGTGAAAAGAAAAGAACATTGAGAGACTTAAGAACTTTGATCAATGCAGTAGCTGCCACGATTCTAAAAGGTTGACACTGAAGTGAAAGTTACAGAATTAAACATGCTTTTTCTTCTACATCCAGTAACTGAACTTCATTTACTTTTTTATGCTTATTGGTCATATGAGAAGGATTTTATTTTATTTGAATGTTAGGAGGTATTCTTATGAATTTAGTGCCTCATAACAGTCATGGGGGAAAAAAGGGGAAAAAAAGAACTAGACTAAAAAAATGTAAACATACAGAAAACAGCAGAAAAAAGTTAAGAAGGGAAAATATATAAGGAAGACACCTTTGGTACTGTCATTTTAAATGTAATAAACATTTT
Organism: Phascolarctos cinereus; assembly: GCF_003287225.1. NCBI lineage: Eukaryota > Metazoa > Chordata > Mammalia > Diprotodontia > Phascolarctidae > Phascolarctos > Phascolarctos cinereus. The sequence goes on along the minus strand of NW_027555847.1, from coordinate 273,322,410 downwards.
TAAAAGACTATAATTCGTATTGTATATGTTTTAAACCACTGATTCACATACAATTCTTTTGCTTTTCTTTGTATAATGATGTTTTGAAATGTTCATGTTTGTTGATATTTGTTTATAATAAAAAGGGAAATAAAGATAAATTTAAAAGTCAACAAAGCTGTAGTAATCACACTTCAATGAAAAGTCCAATCCAATTTCCATCATCATGCTCCTAACTAAGCTCCCTTCATGGAAATTATTTTCATAATTTCATATTTTTTCCTCCCCCAAGTTGGCTCCCAGGCTCCCAATCTGTCAGGGTTTATTCTTGGGTGTTCAGTTTTTCAACAGGGTGTAAAGAGCAAGACAAATTCCAACAGCTGCATCCCTTTATGCAAAAATCAGTTCTTGCAAAATTATAGTATGGCCCCTGTTGAAGACAACCCAGTAACAAAGCTGATATATGGCTTATGATGTTTGTAAGGGACAGACTATAAAAAAGATGGAAAATGAGTCAGGGTCAGCTGGGAGTGCTTGATCTCTATAAAAATGTGCTCAGAAGATTTCTGTTCCCTTTTAAATAGCAAGGCACAAAAACTGCCACCTCCCATAAAATAACATATTTTATTTTTAAATTTAAATTAAATGAAAAGAATAAGATGAAATAATAGGATTATTTGTAAATATAAATACTAAATCAACAAACATTTATTAAACATCCCCTGTGTCTTGGGCATTTCACAAAATATTATCTGTACAAGGACAAAAAAGAAATAATACCCATTCTCAGGGAGCTATACATGAGCATAAGCAAATATATGCAAAATGTATACAGAATACATATGAAGTGAATGGAAACAGTTGAAGGACACAGGCAGCTTAGGGTATCATAAAAATTTTATGCAGAATGTATTTGAGCTGGGTTTTGAAGGAAAAGGGGGATTCTAGACTCTTATAGACAGCCAGTATTATGATGAAAAGACACAATTGCAGGATCATAAATCATAGGATATTAGACTTATAACTAGAAAGGACCTTGGGGTCCTTCAAGTCCAACTCCCTTATTTGATAGCTGAGAAAATTGAAGCAGAGAAATGTAAGGTGACTTGCCCACAATCATGCACCTAGAAAGTGAAAGTATCTTAGGTGAAATTTGTAGCCACTTCTGAATGCCAACTATCTTGTCTGAAGAACAGTAAGAAAGTCTGTATGTCTGGATTACAAAATTTTGGTAAGAGACTGGTGTATAAAAAGATTAGGAAGGTAAATTGGGGCCAGGTAGTGAATGGCTTTAAAAGCTAAAGAAAGGTACTTACATTTGGTTCCAGAGGAAATAGGAGACCCTGGAACATAGTGACTAAAGGTGTGAAATGAGCAGACTTACTCTTTACTCTTTAACCAAAACAAAACAAAACAAAACAAAACCCTCTGGGTCACTGTGTGGAAGATGAAGTGACAAAAGGAAAGACACAATGATATCTTTTCCATGGGTCCTGTTTTACTAACTTCCAAATTTGGGACTAGAAATGTCTCTAAGGTACCTTCCCACTCTAAATTCTACATTCCTGCATCAGACTAAAAAACAATGATTCACTTTTAAAGTACTTGGAAGTTGGATGTTGAGATATTTGTTTGAGTCAGTTACGTAAAATAAAAAGAGAAATGTGTTGATTCATCTGAGTTATAGAACCAATGAGATGGATGACTTTTTTCCTCCTCCAAACCTCATGACCTCTGAAACCCCTCCAAAATAGGAATTACAATCAAGAGATAAAGCAATTTCAGTCATCCCCAATGGTCTAGAACACAAATCATCTTAACTGGGTAACAATTCAATGAGCTATTGGGAAAAATGGCTAATCCCTAATCCCTAATGCATTCTCTCAGCACCCCCTCTCTCCCTGCCCACCATATTGGGGCAGTAGGACTAAATAAGTCAACTCAAGGCTTTGCAACTGAACTCACTTCTACATCCCCCTGCCCCAAGGGTTTACTCAGGCTGCAACAAAAGAACAGTAATAAAGCCTTGTGCCACAGCAGAATTCTGTCAAAAAACTAAAGAAGAGTGAGAACTGGCACAATACATGTGTATGCAGCTGCATGACATTCTTGTAAACCTGTAGAAAAGAGACCAGCATCTATCCGATATCATTTATGTACCCTCATAATTCACTTGGGGCATACCTTGAGGCCTGTGAAATGTGAATTGCCCATCATGGGAGGAAGCTGAGATAGCTTTAACTTTCAACCTCTAGGAGAAGTTCCTCCAACAAAAGGGAAGGAGACAAAAAGTAAGGGTGGAAAAAAGACAGAAATTATCAAAGAATTTAGGAGGAAGAAAAGTATTAAAGACATTAATCATACCCAGACAAACAGGGAAGATATTAACAAAAGAAGGCGATATTGACTCTAGATACCTAAAATGGTCCAGGAATATATAAATAAATATTGTAAGACAAAGGAAAATGAATTAATACCTAATGAGGCAAAAAAAAAAACACACTGGGAGTTTCCAAGAAAGCATATGTAAAAGGTTTGCCTTTGGAGCATGTCTAGATTGCCTAACATGGAGGTACCCTTAAAGGGATTTGACTGGTCATGCTCAGATGCCATAAGATGGAAGCAATCTTCATCCAATCACCATGTCATTGGCTCCATAACTGCAACACGATTTAGAATTGGTAAGACTAAGATAGTTGTTCTCTTTCTGCCTGTCTTTGTGGCTCATGCTTTTTCTTGTGCTCTTTCCTTCTGTGATTGGAGAGTGAAAATCACAGTTTTCCCACAATGTAGGCTTAGGTACTATGTACTGAAGTGGTGAAAGAAGAAAGAATTCTTCAGTATTCATCCTATCTTTTACTCTGGCTCCAAGAAATGTTGGGAGGGAGGCATATTTGTTTCTGTTCTGTGTCATTTTACTTCTTACTACCAGGTGTTGAATAAAGATTCTTCCTCCTCCTCCCCCCCTTCCTCCACCGCCACCATCACCACAAAACCTGGAAGTTCGAGGTCTTGTGACCTTAAAGACAGAATTCTAGGCATAATGGTGTATCTAGTCAGCCTGGAAAGGGAACTTGTGACTGGAGTCCAAGGGGAGGTTTGTACTAGATGTTTGTATTGCTGAAAACAGTGAAATCATTCACAGTTGAACATCACACAATATTACTGTTACAATGTATGATGTTCTGGTTCCACTTACTTCACTTTGCATTAGTTCATGCAAATCTTTTCCAGGCTTTTCTGAGAGCATTCTGCTTGTCATGTCTTATAGACTGATAGTATTGCATTACAATCATATACCACAACCTGTTTAATCATTCCTCACTTGATGGGCATCCCCTTAATTTTTAATTGTTTGCCACCACAAAAAGTGTTGCCATAAATATTTTTGTACATATAAGTCCTTTTCTTTTTTTTAAAATCTTTTTGAAATACAGACTTAGTAGTGATATTTCCAGGTCAAAGGGCATGCATGGTGTTATAGCCCTTTGGGCATAGTTCCAAATTCCTCTCCAGAATGATTGAATCAGTTAACAACTCCACCAATAGAACATTAGTGTCTCAATTTTCCCACAACCCCTCCAATATTAGTCATTTCCTTTTCTGTCACATTAGCCAGTCTGATATGTGTGGGCTGGTACCTCAGAGTTGTCTTAATTTGAATTTTGATATCTAAATCACAAGTGATTTAGAGCATATTTTCATATGACTGTAGGTTTGATTATTTTGTCTGACAAAAGCCTGTTCATATCCTTTGTCCACATCAGTAGGCTAACGGCTCTTATATTTATAGATTTGGTTCAGTTCTCTATGTATCTGAGAAATGAGGCTAACAGAAACATGTAAATTTTTTTTTCAAAATTATGATTACTGTATATTCCCTCAATCCTATTTCCCTATTTATCTTACTTTCTTTTCTTTCACACTGTCTATCCACAAATGTGTTTTGCTTCTGACCACTGCCTCCCCTAATTTGTGCTCCCTTCTGTCAGCCTCCTATCCTGTTATCCTCTTCACCTATAACTTTCCTGAAAGGTAAGATAGATTTCTATACCCAACTGAGTGTGCATGTCATTCCCTCTTTGAGACAATTCCAATTACAGTAAATTTCAAGTGTTCTCTCAACCTCCTCGATTACTCCCTCCATTGTAAAAATCTCTTTTAGGCCTTTCTTATGTGAGATAATTTACCCCATTCTATCTTTTTCTTCCCCTTCTCCCAGTGCATCCTTCTTTCCCACCCCTTAATTTTATTGTCTTTTTTGAATATCCCATCAAAGTCAACTCTCACCCACACTCTCTGACTATGTATACTTCTTCTAATTGTGCTAATAATGAGAAAGTACTTAGGAGTTACAGGTTTCATCTTCCCATGTAGAAATACACATAATTTAATCTTATTGAATCCTTTGTTACTGTTCTGTTTACATTTTAATGCTTCTCTTGAGTCTTGTATTTGAAAGTCAAATTTTCTATTCATCTCTAGTCTTTTTTTTTCCAGGAAGGCTTGAAAGTCCTCTATTTCATTGAATATCCCTTTATACTATGTATATATTGCATATATATATATATATATATATATATATATATATATATATATATATATATATATATATATATATATATAATATATAGTAAATATAAATGTAAATATTACATTTATACCATACTCAGTTTTCCTGGGTAGGTGATTCTTGGTCCTAATCTTAGCTCCTTTACCTTCCAGAAAATCATATTCCAAGCCCTCTGATCTGTTACTAAATAAGCTGCTGAATCTTCTGTTATCCTGACTGTGGCTCCATTATATTTGAATTGTTTCTTTCTGGATGCTTGCAATATTTTCTCCTTCACCTGAGAGCCCTGGGAGTTTTCATTTTGTAATCTCTTTCAGGAGGTGATTGATGAACTCTTTCCATTTCTATTTAACTTTCTCATTCTAGAATATCAGGGCAGTTTTTCTTGAAAATTTCTTGAAAGATGCGGTCTAGGCTCTTTTTTTGATCATGGCTTTCAGGTAGTACAATAATTCTTAAATCATATACCTCAATCTATTTCCCAGGTCAGTTGTTTTTCCAATAAGATATTTCACATTTCTTCTATTTTTCATTTTTTTAAAAATTTTTTTAATGTGTCACGGAGTCATTAGGTTCCATTTACCTAATTCTAATTTTTAAAGAATAATTTTCTTCAGTGAGCTTTTATACCTTTTTTTCTATTTGGCCAATTCTGCTTTTTAACAAGTTCTCCTCCTCAGTGGATTTTTCTGTCTCTTTAACCATTTGGCCTATTTTGTTTTTTAATATGTTATTTTCTTCAGCATTTTTTGTGCCTCCTTTATCAAGCTGTTGACTCTTTTTTCATGATTGTCTTGCATCACTCACATTTCTTTTCCCAATTTTTCCTCTACCTCTCTGCCTTATTTGATTTTTTAAATTCTTCTTGAGCTTTTCTAAGAATTCTCTTAGGGCTCAATACTGATTCACCTTTTTCTTTGAGGCTTTGGATGTAGCAGTTTTGAATTTGTTATCTTCTGAATTTGTGTTTTGATCTGTCTCCACACTAACTTTCTATGGTCAGGCTCTTTTTCTGTTGTTTACTCATTTTTCCAGCCTTTTTTTAAACTTTTAACTTTATGTTAAAGTTGTTCTCAACTCCCAGTGTGGAGGGACACTGTTCCAAGCCTCAGGTTTTAATTCAGTTATTTTCAGAGCTATTCTTGGGGTGACTGAGGACTGGGGCTCAGTCTGCCAATGGGCAATACAACAGAGTCCTACACTGAGTTCCAGCAAAGGGACCCTTGTAATCTCCTGATCACTTGTCCAACCCCCTTACCATCTGTAGGCTGAGAGCTCTAGAAGCTACTGGAGTCAATTGCCTCCAAGGCCTGATGGTAGCTTGCCCATGTATTGCCCATGCTAGACTGTGCTTCACTATCACCCTGGTGCAACAGACCTTTCCTGCCAACTTTCTAAGTTATCTTAGGCTGGAAAATTATTTTACTCCATTCTTTTGTGGTTTCTGTCCCTCTGAAATTCATTTTGAGGAATTTGGCAGAGTTCAGATAAGTTTCTATCTATTCTCTGCCATTTTGGCTCTGCCCCTTCATTCTTCGTTTTTTTGTTTGTTTGTTTTGGTTGGGTAATGGGGTTAAGTGACTTGCCCAGGGTCACACAGCTAATAAGTGTTATGTGTCTGAGGCCAGATTTGAACTCAATTCTTCCTGACTCCAAGGCTGGAGCTCTATCCACTGTGCCACCTAGCTGCCCCCCTCCTTCATTTTCAAAGAAAAGTAATTATATAATGAATGAGTGATGTCTTCACTTGTGCCTGAATTAGATTTTAGTAAAATAGAGTTGTGCAAATGGTCAGCCTTACTACCTCTTCCAGAATCATAAAAATCCAATGGCAGGGCATAAGACAAGACGACAAGTGATGGCCTGGGATGCAGTGGATGACCTTGTCATTTTAAATGTCTTCCAAGCTTTAAGTGCTCCACAGAGGTTGGTTCATCTGCCTGTCGGAAAAAATTTTTTTCTCATCAGCCCATTCTGGTGGGAGAAATCTTCACATGCTTGGGGTATATCCCAACCCATCAGCTGCTTTAAAGCCTGTTGGCTACCCTCCACCTGCTACCGATCATACATCTGCTGAGATGGTTTACTGGGGCATGGCTATTGTACATGCTACAGCTTCTTGGAGCCACAAGTGAGAGTGGGTGACAGCTTTTAAGTGTTGGATCACAGTTATAAAGTTGACCCCTTTTTTTTTCCTTGAGAAGACAGGTCACTGTATAAATTGCGGGATTGCTTGACATACTTAACTTATGATAATTGCCATGGTTCTGGGTCATAACTAGAGTGCCATTATCATTATCAAGTTCAAAAAAACTATTGATAGTCCTATTTGTGGCAATTCAAGAAAATCCTAATTATGAATATTTTAAAATTCTGTATCAGAATAAACTGAACATTGATTTAGAACATTAATTCATGCAAGATAAATATGACCTTCAAACAACAGAAGGAATATTAAAGAGATAGAATATTGAAAATATTGTGGGTGAAAACAATTAGAACTGCAACAATTAATTACTTCACTTAAAATAGGAAAAGCATCTTCATAAAATGCATAGAGAACTTGCATTGGATTCAAGAAGATCTGGATTCAAGTTTCACCTCTGACTTATGCTGCATCTATGTCACTGGTCAAGTCACTTAACTTCTCAGTGTGCTAGGCAACTCTCGAGGATTTTAAGTTGAAAAGAAAGTTCTTGTTCAGTTGCTTTTTAGTCAGGTCCAGCTCTTCATTATTCCATTTGAGGTTTTCTTGGAAAAGGTATTGGAGTGGTTTGCCATTTCCTTCACCAGCTCATTTTATAGATGAGGAAACTAAGGCCAACAAGATTAAGTGACTTGGTTTGGGTCACACAGCTAGTAAGTGTCTGAGTTTAGATTTGAACTCAGGGGAGATGAGTCTTCTTGACTCCAGGCCCAGAACTCTATCCACTGTGCCACCTAGCTGCCTTTGAAGAAAAGGTTCTGACTTTTATTGGTAGAGAAAATTTCTTCTTTCAGGATTTCCCTCCACCAATGGAATCAGAGTTGTAGTTCTTATCCTCTTCAGTTAGAATTTATAGACACTGGCTTTGTCCTATTTTTATGAAATATGTCCTTTGAAAATAAACCTTGGCCAGAAGCAAAAATTGGAAAGAAAAAGTTAATTTTGTTTTAAGGTATTCCTTGGCACTGAATCAAACACATTTGTTCATTATGCAAATTGTTAAGACCTATACTCAAACTAAACCTAAAATATTTATTAGAATGTCATTGTGTCCTAGCATGGTAAATCAAACAATAAAAATAATGAAAAGCTTAATGGAAAGACACACTTTACAGTCTATTACTATTCATGTGATTATATGTCTGAGATACAGTTTGCAGATTTTGGCTAGGATTAATGATCTAATTTTAGTGATTGCCTTTTTTTCCCTTACTTATCATGCAACCTATAAATAAGCTATTAATATATTTCATAACACCAGAAAGTAACCCATTCTGAAAGGGTTACTCCAAAATGCTAATGTTACTAAGCAGAATTATTACAGAACAACTCATTGCAGAAATATTAACTTCACTAGAGCAATTCTGATCTTTGCTATACAGCCTTCGGTTTCAACTACCAACTTAGGAAAAATCTGCTTCCTCATGAATAAGACAACTGTAGATTCAGACAAAAAATCCCAAGAGTTGAAAGACACCACTGCAGTTCAATCTAATTAGGCAGAACATAAGTACAAACTTGTGTGTTGAATTTTCAAGTAGTGTTTTGTTTCTTTCATTGTATTTGTATTCTCAGTATCTAACATAGTGCCAAGAACATAGTAGGTCACAACAAATGCTTGTTGATTGATGGAATTAAAAATGAGTAGATTTTTTAACATTTTCTTTGCAATGCTGCCATTTTAAGTTGAACAATCATTTTACTAATTATTCCATCCTTAATGGAATTGTCACCTTCATACTTTAAAGTAATATTTGCTTGACCTTGTATTTCATATAAGCACATCCCATTATCAAAAACAAAATCTGTAACTGTCACACCCTATTATTATTTTTCCTCTGTGTTTGAAACCCAACATATGCTCTATGTATTTAACAAATTCTACAAAAGGGAAAAAAGAGAGTACTCACAGCCATCATCGAGAAGGGCAATTTTCCTCACCAATGAACAACTAACTATAACTTGTGAGCAAGCAAGTCAACCAAGCTGAATCAACAAAGCACCCTAAAAGAAAGATAAGAGGAAGCATGTGCCAGACTAGTCAAATCACAACCACCATTTTGACAATCATCTCCCCTTGGACTGTGATGAAATAGCATAGGACTCTAAGAGCCTTTGCAATAGTAATGGTTCTGTCTCACTGCCAACATCATCCTGGGAATAATCACTGTGGAGATGTTGCCTTGCAACTATTACAGACACATTTATCAAATAAATAGAAAAGAAATAAATAGAAAAGAAAACTCTTGCCACCATCAATATTGAAACCAGTGTGTGTCCTAAGGACTATAGGATCTTTCCCCTTCAGTAGAATTTGAGCTCCTCGAGAATATGAACTATCTTTTCTATTTGTATTACTAGTGCTTAGAACAGTATTTTATACAGAGTAAGTACTTAACAATGATTTATTCATGTATACCTTTATAGTTCAATATAAACACTTTTTGTGATACAAGGAATTTCAAAAAATATTTATTTTAATTTTTATGAACATTCTCCAGAGAAAACACAATTATTCTCAATAACATCTGTATTATTTTATATACATCACGAACATAGTAGCATTCTTTATCATTGATCTTCTGGAAGTTTGTTGGGCATTGCATTGATAGGAATGAGACATACATTTTTGGAAAATGGGCAATATGAGAATTTGCTTTACTTAAGAATGCAAGTTTTTATCAGGGTTTTGTTTTTCTTTATTTTCCAGTTGAGGATGTGAAAGTGGAAGAGAGAGAATATAAATATATATATGTGTTTGTGTATGCAAAGAAAATTATTGAGGCTTGATAGAAGTCTGTCAACATAAGTAATTGTTTTTCAATTTAATATTTTACTTTTCCCAATTACATGTAAAACAATTTTAATATTCTTTTTTCAAATTTTGAGTTTGAAATTTCCTCCCCTCCTGCCCCATTGAGAAGGCAAGCAATTTGACGGAGGTTATACATGTATAGTCATGCAAAACACATTTCTATGTAAGTCATAGTGTAAAAGAAAACACAGATAAAAATGCAAGAAAAATAAAGTAAAGAAAAATATCTTCACTCTGAATTCAGGTTCTTTGTCTGGAGATGAACAGCACCTTTCATCATAAGTCCTTCACAAGAGTCTTTGATCATTTTATTGTTGAGAATAGCTGAGTTATTCAAAGTGTATCATCATAGAATATTGCTGTTACTGTGTACAATGTTCGTTCTGCTCATTTTACTTTGCATAAGTTCATGTAAGTCTTTACAGGTTTTTTGAGAGCATCCTGCTCATCATTTCTTATAACACAATAGTATTCCATCACAATCACGTGCTACAACTTGCTTAGCCATTCCTCAATTGATGGACATCCCCTCAATTTCCAGTTCTTTGCCACCACTAAAAAAGCTGCTATAAATATTTTTGTACATATGGGTCATTTTCCTTTTTGTTTTTCTCTCTTTGGGATACAAATCTAGCAGTGGTATTGTTTGGTCAATGGGTATGCATGGTTTTATAACCCTTTGGGCATAGTTTCAAATGGCTCTACAAAATGATTGAATCAGTATACAACTTCACCAACAGTACGTTAGTGTTTTAATTTCCCCACATCCTTTTCAACATTTGTCATTTTCTTTTTCTGTCATATTAGCTAATCTGATAGGTGTGTGATAGTAGCTCAAATTGTTTTAATTTGCATTTCTCTAATCAATAGTGATTTAGAGCATTTTTCATATGACTATAGATAGCTTTGATTACTTTGTCTGAAAACTTTATCAGAGAAGATTGATATTGTTTTCACAGTAATGATTGTCAACTATGTATTTCCCTCCATCTTGTTTTCCCTGTTTATCTTGCTCTTCCTCTTTTTTCACCGTCTCCTTTTGCAAAAGTGTTTTGCTTCTGACTTTTACCTCACCCAATCTGCCCTCCTTTCTATCAGCCCCCATCCTCTTTTCTTATCCCCTTCCCCTCCTACTATCATGCATGGTAAGACAGATTTCTACACCCAAATAAATGTGTGTGTTATTCCCTCTTTGAGCCAATTCTGATGAGAGTAAGGTTCACCACACCCCTCACCTATACCCCCTTCTTCCTCTCCAGTGTAAAACCTCTTTCAGGACTCTTCTTTGTCAGATAATTTACCCCATTCTACCTCTCCCTTTCACCTTCTCCCACTGAATTCCCCTTTCTCACCCCTTCTTTTGATTTTTTTTAACACCCATCAATTTACACCCATGCCCTCTCTCTATATATGCACTCCTTCTAACTGCCCTGATAATGAGAAAGTTTTTAGGAGTTACAAACACCATTTTTTCATGTAGAAATGTATATACTTTAACTTATTGAATCCCTTATGATTTCTCTTTCCGGTTCATCTTTTTATGCTTCTCTTGAATATTGTATTTAAGAGTCAAATTTTCTATTCAGCTTTGGTCTTTTCATCAGCAATGCTTGAAAGTCATCTATTTCATTAAATATCTATTTTTTCCCAGAAGGAAAAAATTCCATTTTCCTGGATAGATGATTCTTAGTAGTAATCCTAGCTTTTTTGCCCTTCAGAATATCATATTCCAAGGATCAGAGGATCCTTTAATGTAGAAGCTGATATCTTGTGTTATCCTGACTGTGCCTCCACAATATTTGAATTGTTTCTTTCTGGCTGCTTGCAATATTTTCTCTTTCCCCTGGAAGCTCAGAATTTGGCTATAATAATTATGAAATTTTTCATTTTGAGATCTCTTTCAAGAGGTGATCAGTGGATAATTTCAATATCTATTTTATCCTCAGGACAGTTTTCTTTGATAACTTCTTGAAAGTTGATGTCTAGGCTTTTTTGATCATTCAACATTGAACATTCAGGTAGTCAGATAATTTTTAAATTAGCTCTTCTGGATTTATTTTCCAGGTCAGTTCTTTTTCCAATAAGATATTTCACAGTCTTCTATTTTTTCATTCTTTGGGCTTTGTTTTATTGTTGCTTGATGTCTCATAAAGTCATCAACTTCCACATGCCCAATTCTAATTTATAAGGGATTATTTTTTTCCAGTGAGATTTTGTACCTCCTTTTCCATTTGACCAATTTTACTTTATAAGGAGTTCTTTTCTTCAGTGGATTTTTGTATATCTTTTTCCATTTGGCCAATTCTGCTTCTCAAGAAATTCTTCTTTTTATTGGATTTTCATGCTTCTTTTCTGCTTTTTTAAGGTGGTTTCTTCAGTATTTTTTGTGTCCCTTTTTTTCCAAGCTGTTGACTCTTTTTTCATGATTTTCTCACATCACTCTCATTTTTCTTCCCAAATTTCCTCTACCTCTCTTACTTTATTTATAAAATCCTTTTGGAGTTCTTCCATGGCCTGAAGCCAGTTCATCTTTTTTCTTTGAAGCTTTGTATGTAACAGTTTTGATTTTGTTGTCTTCTTCTGACTTCATATTTTGATCTTCCCTGTCACCATAGTAATTCTCTATAGTCAGGCTCTTTTTGTTGTTCTTTGCTCAATTTTTGAGCCTACTTCTTGACTTTTAACTCTTTGCTAAAGTGGGGCTCTGCTTCTGGAGTAGAAGGGGCATTGTTCCAGACTTCAGGTTTTTTGTACAGGTATTTTCAGAAGTAGTTCTTGGGACCTTTAAGTTTTTAGTTCTTCCAAGGTGCTATGATCTAGGGAGAGGTGTGTTTACTACTCTCCTGTACTATGCACTGGTCTGTGAGTGACCAAAAGTACTCTTTTCCACCCTGAAACTATGGCCAGGGTTCCCACTCCTCTGTGGTTACAAGCTCTGGTGTGGTAGTACTCCTCTTTGCCCTGAGACTGAGACCTAGGACTAGGACCCAGATCCAAGTATGGGCAGTGTAACAGACTCCTGCCTCTAGTGCCAGCCAAGGGACCCCTATAATCTCCTTCTAACCAGTTTTCTGACCCCCTTACCATCTGTGGACTGAGAGGTCTTGAAACTGCCACTGCTGCCACTGATTCAGTCACCACCAAGACCTATTCTTGATTTGTTGGGGTCAGGTCTCTGCTGGACTTTGCTCCACTCTCTCTTGATGTGATAGACCTTTCCTGCCAATCTTCTAAGTTGTCTTTGGTTAGAAAATTGTTTCACTCCATCCTTTACTGGGTTTTGCCACTCTAGAATTTGTTTTGAGGCATTATTTAAAGGTATTTGGAGGGGTTTAGAGGACTTCTCAGGTGAGTCACTGCTTTTTCTCTGCCATCTTGGCTCTGCCTTCATCATATAAGTAATTCTTATACAACAATAAACAAACATCTTGGGATTAATTATCCAAGTGTATAGATAATTGAGTTTTCCCACTCAATGTCATGTTTCATCATACTGGCATGTTTAGTGAAATGAGAAATTGTTAGAAATAGGCAACAATAACAACAAAAAGTTAATATACCACACTGAAAAATAAAAATTTGAGAACCTGAAAAAATGAACCAGATTCTTATGTGTCCTCATTTTTAAAAGCAGAAATTTATGATAGAAGGTTAATAACAAAATACTATATAATGTTATTCTAGACACATCCTTCACCCCTCAGATTCCTAGCATAGTGTCATGTTAATGTCTTTTGACCAAACTGTGTCAAGAATTGCCTCCTATAGTCATAGTTGTAATGTTAAAAGTTCAAAAGATATAATAGAAATATTGTGAATGATTTATTTATTCCTTACAGTTTCAAAATTCTAAATACATTGTGTTCAATATATTGTTGTGCAATATATTGTTGTGCATAACATATACACACAAAGGGGAAAAACTCTTTGGGAGTCAAAATTATCAGTGGATTAGCTAATATCATAGTATCAGCTTTTTTTAGTTTTATTAAATTCTAAAATAGTTTTTATTTAAGAAAACTTTTTGGGTCTTAGTGATAGGCATGCAAAGAGCTAGGGTAAGGTATGCTAATGCACCCTGGTAGACATTTCCATAGGATCATTCCTTTTCCATAGGGGCAAGGGCAATGGAAATGCTTCCCAAGGTATGCTGTCATATGTAGCCCTTCTCTACGCATGATTATCATTGCACCACATAGTAAAAGTCACACCAACAAAATCATAAAAATAGGCTTTTGTACTTTATTAGATTTCTGTAAGCATTACAAAGAGCAATTTATAAAAATTATACATATAGTTCTTGGCTTACAAAGAGTAGGTTAAGTAAATTTAGTGCATTTAATAACTAAACACTAAATTTCATTGAAAGTCTTGAAGTTATAGGTACAGAGGCTCCTTTATGCAGGTATTCTAGAATTACTTCTACTCTTAGATATAAACAAAAGTATATCCAAATAAAAAATTGAATCTTCAATTCAGATATTATGAACCTATACGAATATTGGGTATGGCATCTTCCTAAGGAAAGAATCAACCAGGAGGTTTTGTATGCTGATATGTTGTTAGATGTTATCACAAATTCCCTTATAGTAATCAAGGAGTAATATGAAGAACACATTTTATTCAATATTGTTGGTGTTAAGTATATGAAATGGTATAAATTTGCAATGTATCACATCATTATCAACTGCTATAAGGTTAAGCTATGTAAATATTACAGTAGTCATTTTGTTAGAAACATAATTTAGCCAGTATCTGATTTCTCTTTCTCCCAAGCTGTCCAATCAACATGAATATTAATTTGTGCCATGTAGAGTCTGGATCAACAGGTGGTTCAACATTTTCACATCTCTCAAATTCCTCACTTTGTTGCCAGTTCTGACAATTTGTAGCAGAAAAGCAAAACCAAACTAAAATGGAAAGTTTGAAGTAGTCGATTTAATTATATTTGGATGAAGTGAATTACTCTGTAATCTAGCAGATGATGTGATTCTCACAAGTACAGCCTGCCCCAGCTGCTATATATATTTATGGCTGTCTGGTCCTAAAATTCATAATGATTTCCTTCCGGGTGCTTCAAGGCCAAAATAAAATTTCTGACAGATTACATATTTAGGCATGCTCAGCTTTGAATAGCTAATTTTAAGAGCAAAAAAGTAAAATCACAGAATTGAGGGACGTCAGCAGCCATCTACTCCAACTCATACATACAAGAAATCCCTTTCATAATGTACTGATAAGTGGTCTTTCGGTCTTTGCTTGAAGACTTTCAAGGAAGGAAAGGATAACTCACCACCTCCTGAGGCAGACCTTTCTAATTGGACAGCTCTAATTGTTCAGAACTTTTTTTCCTTGACATCAAGACTAATGTTACTTCTGCAACTTTCCATGCATTGTTGCTGATTGTAGCAAATGTTGTTAAATATTGTAGATAGATTGATAGATGTAGGCATAGACATACGTATAGATAGATACACATACATAGTTACGGGGGAAAGAAAGAGAAAGACAATGATAGAGTGTGTGTATGAGATAGAAAGAGAGACAGAGACAGAGACAGACAGACAGAGACAGAGACAGAAACAGAAAGAGAAACAGCATTTGTTGAGCACTGTGCTGAGCTCTTTTTACAAATACTATCTCATTTGATCCTCACAATAACCCTGCAAGGTCAATGCTATTACTTTCCTCATTTTATTTTTGAGGGAACTGAGGCAAATGTAAGTTAAGTGACTGACTCAGGATCATAGAACTACTAAGTGTCTGAGGCTGAATTTGAACTCAGATCTCCCTGATTCCAGGCCCTGCTCCAGTACACCATTAGCTGCTTCTCAATGAAACATATTTAGTCTTCCTTTCTCATGATAGCCCTTCAAATGTTTGAATATAGCTATCATGCCACCCTACCCCTGAGTCTTTTCTTCTCTGGACTAAACATGCCTGGTCCTTTCAGTTGAACATCATAAAGCATGAATTGAAGGCTTTTCACAATCCTGTTTGCCTTTCTTTGACCACAGTCCAGACTATCAAAGTCTTTCTCAAACTGTGGTGCCAAGAACTGCAATACTCTAACATTTGACAAAGGTAGAGTACGATGAAACCATCATTTCCCTATTTCTAGAAAATATTTCCCTCTTATAAAGCAACTAGTGGTACAATGCATAGTAGGCTGGGCCCCAAATCAAGAAGATCTGACTTTAAAACCAGCCTTAGATACTTATAAACTGTGTAACCCTGGGCATGTCCTGACTGCCATGTGTTGTGACAGTTATTCCATCCAATGCTGTCTTATTTGCATTTTAAATGAGTTTTCATTGATGTATCTTTTTTTGTCACCAATTATCTCTTAGTATCCCTCCCCCTCCCCTTTCCAAAGAGCTGTACCATAAAACAAATAGTATTTTTAAAGATATAAAAAGAAAACAACAACCAAAAAAGTATAACTGATCAGTGCCTCAAAGAAGTCTGAAAATGTGTGTAGTGTGTGACACTTCTAGACCTCTTTTCCCTGCAAAGGGGTGGAGTGGGAATATTTTTTCCTATATCTCTTCTTTAGAGCCATGCTTGCTCTTCATAATATTATAACATTCTCTTTTGATTTTTTATGTTTTTTCTTTTACATTGTTGTACTCAATATGTATATTGTTTTCTTGACTATTTCATTCTGCATCAATTCATGTTGCTCTTTCTCTACTTCTCTGCATTCATCACATTTATTATTTCTGACAGCACAATAATACTCTGTTATATTCATGTACTACAATTTGTCTGACCCAGTTAAGTAGGCATTGACTTTGTTTCCAATTATTTAATATAACAAAAAATCTGCTATAAATATTTTAGTGCTAATGGAAACTTTCATCTTGCCTAAGCCAAATAATGAATTTTTTTGAGGTCAAAGGGTATAGACATTCTATAGACAGTTTATTTGTATAATACCAAATTGTTTTCCAAAATGGTTGAATTGATTTGCAGTTCCACCACCAATGTACTAGTGTGCCTATTTTCCTACGACCCCTTGAACATTGACTTATTCCCATTTTTTGTCATCATTACTAATTTTCAAGGTATGAGGGAAAGCCTCAGAGTGGTTTCAATTTATATTTCTATTACTATTAGTTACTTGAAGCATTTTTCATGTGGTTGTTAACAGTTCTAAACTGAGAACCATTTGTTCATTTATTATATCCTTTGACTACTTATCGATAGGGAAATGGGTTTGGGACATACATATCCTTGAATCATAAATATCAAATCCTTACAAGATAAGTTTGATATGAAGTTTCCCCCTCTGCCCCCTTTGACTGTCTCCATTCATGTCTTAGATTCACTAATTTTGTTTGTGTAGAAGCTTTTCAGTTTCATGTAGTGAAAGTTTAGTAATTGCTTTTTTGTCCCTTATTTAACCCACAACTTACCCACAACTGTAAGAGGTATATTAACTCTTTCTCTTCTAATTTGTTTTCATATTGTCATGTTTAATATTAAGGTCATATTCATTTAGAATGTATTGTAGAATATGGCATAAAGTGTGGGCCTAAGCCTAATTTCTGCCAGACTGATTTCCAGTTTTCCCAGAAGGTTTTATCAAATACAAATCCTTTTCTAAGTAAGTTGTGTTTTCTGGCTTATCATACTCTGAATCTTTGAGTTCCATTGTTTCTATTTCCTCCGCAAATTTTATGAACTTAGCGTATATGGCTTTAGAGTCAAGAAAACATCAGTTCCACACCTGCCTGGAAGCAGACTCAGCGCCCCAGGCAACTTTCCAAAACTATATATATAGTATAATTAGCTTCTATTTGCATTAGTACACACATTTTCCTTATCCAGAATTCTCTACACTACTGAAGTCACAGGTCTTGACACCTCTACACACACCTACACCAAATCAACAAGGAATCTTATGTACTTTGTACCCTTACATAGCATGTCAGTGCTACCCAACCATGTATTAAATGGTAAGATTAATTGCCACACGTACATTTTGGGGGGGGGGGGAAGTGTCTATATTTACATTTAATAACACTACTCTATTGTTTCTCCTCCTTTCTATGCTAAAAGCTATAGAAGAATTGGGTTTAGGGAGCAAGAGAAGCACATCATATGTGATGAAGCTGTTGCACAAATGCCAAAGGAAGAGAAAAATGGCAAGGGCAGCTTCATTTTGTTAGTGCTAAGCATTGAGTGTATCACTATATTCTGTGATACAGTGACCATGGCCATATGAGACTTTGCCCTCCATGAGTATCCAGGCAGATAAAAAGGAAGGAAATAAGCATTTATCAAGTGCTTCATATATATATATTATATATATATATATATATACACATATATGTATGTATGTACATGTATATTATGTGTGCAGGTGTATACATATGTGTGTGTGTATTATGTCATTGATACTCTCAACAGCTTTCAAAGGTAAGTAGTATTATTATTCCCATTTTAGAATTGAGGAAGCTGAGGCAGACAGAACTTAACTGACTTGCCCAGGGACACACAACTAGTGAGGTCAGATTTGAACTCATCTTTCTTACTCTATCCATTCATGATTCCAGCACTGTATCTACTGCATGACCTAACTGCCTCCAATAATCGTTTTTAAAGATCAGCAGAAGCTCTGACCTTCCTGAGTCCACAGTTCACATGGTCCAGAGTTCTTCCAGAGTTCCTACCTCTCTGTCTAGTGAGATGAATGCCTAGTACATATTTCTTTGTCCCTTGAAGAGAAGTGGCAATGGGAATCAAATAAATTCAAAATACATTTCCTTGAAATTCTAGGTCCAGATAAATCCAATGTTTGGGAGACTTCTAGCTTCTAGGAGAACTGACATTTTATATATACTCAGGACATATTGTTTTGTTATCTGTTGTTTTCTAGTTATTATTTATTAGATATATGTGATCAATCTTATCTTGAGTATGTGCATCATAAAGTATAGAAGCAAGCACTGAATCTCTTCGTGGAAAGTCAACTTCACTCTGCCAAGGTCACATGATTAGGATTCATTGAAACAATGCATTTAAAGGAAGACTATGGAGTTTTACCAATAAGCAAGGGTACAGAGTTAAGTTCTAATGGGATAGATCCACAAATCCATACAATCTTTGACAATGAATTGGTACCGACTCAGAGAGGGTAACAGTGAGGAACAACAGAAGTTCAGGGAGTATCTGGAAACCATTAAAAATGTGGCACTCACTTAGCATTATTGCCCAGGTATATATGTGGTGTTTGCAAACTGCTAAGGTAAATGTGGGGCTTTCCCTATGCCACCTGACAGGTAAATATAGTAATTTGATATTTCCTTTAAAAGGAAAAGTCTTGTCTAATTTTATTTCTCTAGAAGCACAGATTCTACAAGTTTTGTGTATTAGTAACTACTAGTTTCTATAAATGCAAAGAAAAAAGGGTCAGACATTCCACTTCAATAAAAACCTAAGAATGGTGAGTGAATAGAGCTAGTATGGAATTCAATATTACCTAAATATATTCCATTCTGTCTACTGAAGTGGGTACTTCATGGTACATCCTGACTATAAATTGATCACTTTTACAAAATGAGTACCCACTTACAGTAAATCTGATCATACTCTGTTCTGAAAGATTACTCTTCCTTTTATATTTGCTGCCAGCACCTTTGGAGAATAAATTCCTCACTGCAAATGAATTCTTAAAGGCACGCATGCCAGTCAAGTCACCTCATAGGGGAACAGAAGCTATTTCAAATAAGAGAATTAGCAACAATACTCATCATATAATATCACAAGCAGGTGGAAATGTGGTATTTTCTCTCATTCCATATGTAGACTAATTCCTTAATTCACTATAAACCACAAATGTTTTTTGTGATTTTTTTTACTGATTAAAATTCTTATGAATGAAAATATGCAATGGCAGAAATTATTGGAGGATTTTTCCTTCATTTTCCTTCCATGATAAAAATATTAAAGTTTCTCTCTCTCTCTCTCTCTCTCTCTCTCTCTCTCTCTCTCTCTCTCTCTGTCTTTGTGTCTTTCTGTCTCTCTCTCTCCTTCTCTCTCTATATATACATATATGTATATGTATGTATGTACACATATATGTGTATGTGTGTATACATACATATATACATACATGTGTGTATGTATGCACGTGTACTGTACATGTGTATATATGTCATATATGTATGTGTATATATGTATACACACATATATCCCTCTCTTTTGATGAGAATAGAAGCGGAAATAGAAAGACTTGGTAGAAAATATTAGCTGTAATGCTAACACTCCATGTAGCTCCTAAGAAAATGGCAAGTCTTATAACTGACTTTTGAATATGTAATTTTGAAAGTTGAAGTATGCCTTGACTGAAAGTATCAAATGTCTCAAAGAAGTAATGGAATATCAAGCCTTTTGCTATTAGGTCACTGACTGAACTGCATACAGGTTACCAATAATTGAAAAAAAGGCATTTTCCTGCTTTGTGAAATGAGTTGCATGTTTTCAACCACTATTCATTTGCCCCCAATTCACAGAATCATAGATTTAGCACTGGAAAAGATCTTTGAAATCATTTTATTCCATACCCTTCCATCCATTCCACCCCTACCTTTTTTTTCTACATAAGGAAAATCTCCTCAGACAGAAAAACTTAGTCTTCATTCTACTACACTACACTCTCTCATGAAGTAATTACCACCATACATTTGTGGCATTCTACACTTTCTCAAAAAGCGAGCAAAAACCTGTTTGCCAGTGTCAAATTTAACATTAAAAATGTTTCTGCATAGGCAAAAATCAGAACCATCTCTTAGGTAGGAAGTATAAGAGGTAGAATACTGGACATAGGTCAGAAAGATTTAAATTCAAACTTTCCCTCAGCTGTGTGACCAAGACAAGGCACTTGTCCGCTGTTTACCTCAGTTTATTCATCTGTAAAATAGAGATAATAATAAGGGTGGTTGTGAGGATCAAATGAAATAATACATGTGAAGCACTCTTCAGATCTTAAGATGTCCTATAAATGCTAGTCAATAATTATAGTATTAATAATAACAGGGGTGTATGGGGTGTTTGAGGAGGACCTCTGGTGTGAGGGCTTGCTGAGCCATTTTCACAGCTGCTCATCCACCTTTGGTGTCCTCCTGTCACCCAACTGTCACCTGTGGCTCTGAGAAGCTGCAGCATGCCCAGTAGCCACACCACAGTAAAACATTCTCAGGAGACAGGCTAAAAACAAAGTTGAGGGTAGCCAGCAGGCCTCAAACCCATTGGTGAGTTAGAGGGATGTCTACCTCAAGCATATTAAAACGTGAAGAAGGGGCAGATGAGAACAGTTTGTTCCAACAACCATGAAGGTGGCTGACGCAGGCTCTGTGAAGCACTTAGAGTTTGGTCAGACATCAAAGTCACCAAAGTCATCCACTGTATTCAGGACCATCATCAATCATTTTAATTTTTGTCTTGCCACTGGACTTGAATGACTCTAAAAGAGAGAGTGAAACAGAATTTTGTGCAACTCTACCTCTCTTAAATTCAATTCATGCACAAGTCAAGATATCACCCTTTGATGTCATTGATTGCATTGAAAACAAAGGAGGAACAACACCACCGAAATTAATAATAATAGCTAGCTTTTATATAGTGTTTTAAGGTTTGCAAATCCCTTAAGATATAACTCACTTGATTCTCACAACTACCCTCTGAGGGAGGTGCTGTTATAATCCCTATTTCACAGAGGAAGAAGTTAAGGTGCTGAAAGATTAAGTGACTTACCCAGGTCACATAAGTAATAAGTCTGAGACAGAATTTGAACTCAGGTTGTCCTTGACCTCATGACCAACACTCTATGAAATACAATAACAATGAACCTAGCTGAATTATTGTTATTATTCCCTAAAGTAAGACATTGTAAACCTAATTCTACAAGCTCATACTCTGCAATTTGGGAGTAGCATAATTTTGTATTCCAGTGATTCCAATATGTATGGTTTAGAAGATTACTGTAAGAATATACAGCCACTCCTCAACTTCACATATTTTAACTTTTGTGACTTCAAGTATTTGCATGATTAGTAACTTCATTTTCACTTTTGCATTTGCAACCATGCACATTCACAGCTATGCACAAAAAAAGGAGAGGTGTAATTTGTGTGCAAGTTTGTGGAGAAAATTTGGTATCCTACATAAGGTGTTTCACTGGTCTTCTTCACCTCACTCTTGTAAAGAGCTCCCTGTGTGTTCATTGCATAGTTTGCCTTTAAAACTCAAGTTTTGTGTTACCATTATATCTTCAAAGTTTTGTGCAAGTTTTTTGGGCCCAGAGCAAGCGTATAAAGTCAGTGATACAACTTCATGAGAAAATAAAGGTGTTAGGTAAACTTCATCCTAGAATGTCTCCAACCACTGTTGGCCCTCAGTTTAATTTTAATGAAAAGGAGGAAAATAATAGTGAGTGAAAGGAAATCTCTTGCATGTTACCAATTTTATTTTGTTTACTAAATTTTATGGGTTATTTCATGATTGCTGTGTTGGGAAAAGTGTATGTTATAAGAATTAATGCTTTAATATGAAGAATTGTATGTGGAAAAATGTGTTTTTAGCAATCTCTAGCAAAATAGTGGTCACAGGAACCCAACCCCCTATTTACTATAGCTTCAATGTATCAACATTGGCTTTTTTTATTTTTGCATGATTTTCAAGGAATGTTACCTTCATGGAAGTTGATAATTGACTTTAATAACTTAAGATATGGCAGCCTATACAGAGGCCTGATGGGAAGACAAGAGTCACATAGGATGAGGAGATACACATAGGTTCTATTTTGTAATTTTGCAGGCAATACTCACATCAAGGAGATCACTAATCCATGATCGTAACATGCTATTCATAATTTTAAGAGTTTTAATACTATGGCTAGTATTCAGATTTGACATGAAAATTTGTAAATTTTCCACTGGTAACCTTAGCAACAGAAAATTTGAGTTCCTTGTCTAAGGAAACTTTCTAATGGGAAGAGCTACCAGCTACTTGCATATTGTTAAAATAAAATTCTACTCCTCTCAAAGGTAAACTGGAAGATATCTTTTGCATTATTGGATGGAGGAATATGATAGTGCAAGGAGAAAAACAAAATGATCAAGATGGGTACTTTCATCTCTAATTTCAATGTATGGTTGTTTACATTTGTTGTTAAAAAAAAAAGTGTGTGCTAGGAAAAAAGATTTTTTTTCCCACCAAAAAGTCCAGCAATTAGCTTTATCCTAGGTTTCAGTGGGCAAAGTTCCATTTTCAGGTCTTTGGCCAAGAGCTGACCAATATGGAAATTTGGATCAAAATCAATTGCTAAAGTCAGATTACGAGATTTTAACTGCCATTCTGAAACCAGTTATGTAGCCTTCATATGTTATTTCCATTTGCCAGATCAACACCCAAGAGTCATTTTGACATTTTTTTAAAAATTCCCAATTACATTGCCAACTGCTAATTTACAAAACAAAAAACAACCTGCAATTTTGGCTTGAAGAGCCAGTTTGCCTTAGGGATAGAGGCAGGAAAGAAATACTAGCCTACTGTTTAAGTGCTAATATCACTATATTTCCAAGTCCCATTTAGGACAGGCAGAGTTTAGCACTCCATCTTGAGCTATATCACCTTATAAAGCGTTTGAGCGAAGTAGGCAGCAAGGCAGAATGTGATAGCCTGCTTAGGAGTTGTAGCTGCCACTGGTAGAATACAATGTGAATTGGCAAAGAAAAATTGCTGCAAAAGAATACTTTTTTTTTTCATGAGCAAGGGATATGAATTTAATAGTGAAACAGTAGATTGAGTGTCTGTCCTTTTCCCACTTACTAGAATTTCTTTGTTGTCCTTTGCCTTGGGAAGGTTAACAGCTCAACCTAATTCCTCACTTGAAGGAACTTTATAGGCTTTCCTTTGGTTAAGGTCTAATGGGCCATCAGGGAATTGATAATTAAATGACTGAGCATATTGGAGTAAGCTGCTTACTGAGGCATTGAAGAGAGTGTTTGATTTGGAGAAAAGGTGCTGCTGCTAAGGCTGCCTTTCCACCTGCAAAAACAAAATCCAAAGGGACAGTTGTGTTGGAGCAAACCAGAGACAAGAAGCCCAGACTACTCATCTGGGAACGTCAGAATAAGAAAGGTGTTAAGCAGCCAGCTCTCCTGTTTTGTTTTGTTTTTTTCATTTTTGTTTTTTTTTAAAGGATTTTCCCTGTTCCTGTTGTTTTTGGCAAGGTTTTGATATAGCCCACTTTTCTTAGCCTTCTCTTTTCCCTCCTAGTTTTGTGAGGGTAAGTTTGAACTACACTTTGATCTAAAATCATTGACAGAATTTTAAAGGGAAATAAGTTATTAGACTTCACAGTTCCCCTTAGAATCTTCTGCTCGGAAAAAGTTGGGGGCAATCTTGATGGCTATGAAAGGTAAAGTCCAACAGGAGGCAACAACCAAAAAAATTAATTGATACCTACCTTAGCCTTGATACTGAGAAGGGAGACTTATAAAAATTCTCACAGACTGAGGTGCTATGGAAAGAGTTCAAAAGATTACTAATTGAAAATGCAGCTGCTTTCTCATAGCGGATGCCTGAAGTCCTGGTTCATATTTTAATGGGGTGAGTTGGTTAACCAAAGAAAATACATGTATATTATCAAGTATTGTGTGACAGCACCTTATTACTCTCTACACAGAATTTCACACCTTGAAGGACCTTGAAGAAGCAGGTCTAGGAATGGCGACCTGTTACAAAATTGTAAAATGGGCCTTTGTCCCAAACAACACATAGAAAAGTTTAGTAAACTGATCATTTTTATGTGAAGAAGAAATATATGGATTCAAAAGCAACTTGATTCTGTTTTGGGCTATTCTGTCCTACATCTCTTTAATCTTAGCATATCAAATATAAAATAGGAAAAGTATTGTTTTTCTATTTTTTCTAAAATAGGAAATAGGGAAACCAAAAAAACTGCTTATCTACATGATACCAAGACAAATAGGTATGGCTTCATCATTTACAACTGTTTCTCTAATCTGTCCAAATTAATTAATTAATTTTTTAGCTTATACCCTAATGACAAAGTCTATGACATAACTGATGAAACTGATCATTCAAAAAGTGTTTATAAGTTTTAAAAAATAATTAATCCCTCCTAATAAATCCGGGGTCCACAGAACATGGGCCGAATAGCCTACAAGCAAAAGGCAAAATAATAAATTCAGGAACTCTTATTTGGACAAGAAGAACCAAGGCATACCTATAATCTCATGTTATAAAATATACTTTTTCAAAAATTTACAAACCAATATTTAGAACTCAAAGAAAGCCCATATGCTACTTTAGAAGAGGTCAAAATGACAGACTACAACATGACTTCAAGTTAATATATATTTTGTTCACTCAGAAAATAACCAAATTTACCCTGTTATTCAAAAGAAGAAGTAAAATATGAAATAAAGATTCACCACCTTTAGACATCCCATTTCTGAAAATTCCTGCTCCTTAGCTTATAAATCCAACAACGGCATTGACAATTTCAGAGTTAACATTGCCTTCCCAACATACATATTGAAGCTTATCTCTTTCGCATTATATTTTTAAAGTTCACACTTGTCATTCATTCATCACTACATGTTTCAAGGGCATCTGAAGCAAGTCATCATTTACTTTAATACTGTTGAAATGGAGAGAAGCTTAAATATCATTATTAGTGATTTTCCATGAATTTCTATAATTTACTTCAAAATTATATTACATTTGCAATGAAGAGGCATACATTTTGGTTCTCTAAGTAATTTCCTTTTCTCTTAAGTAAGTAGTATATTAATAAGGACTCAGAAAGAGAACAATTCATAGCTTTCATCCAGGACAAGTCTTGGAGCCTTATACTCATTCCCTTAGGACAACAGAAATAATATGAATTACTTTATTGAACACAATAAAACTATCATGTAGTAGCTATGTAATGCATCTTTTTATTTAATCATTCAAGCCAAAGTGACTACTAATAAAAATGAGTCTTTTATTTTTTCATTTATTACTACATGACAAGCATTATACATTAAAAAAATCCTCTGAAGTACTATTACAGAAGAAATGAGCAAATATAAAACATTTATCTTCTGTATTGCAAAATGCTTATTGCATGAGGAATTTAAATTCATGCCAATTTTTATGAGTTTCTGTGAATAACTCTATCAAAACAAATATTTTTTTTCTAAACTTCTAAAAAGAAATACCCATGATTGATTAATGCATGTCAAGTTACAAGTTACTAATTAATTTAGTATACTTACAGGAAATTTATCCTCCTTAAGATTAGATAAAATAGTCAAACGATGCTATTGTTTTAAGTCTATTTTAGCGTATTGCATACTTACGATAAAATCTCATAATAGCTATCTTCTATGCTTATATGGCAGGTAGATAAAATATTTGTAGATTCAGAATTATAGAATATTTAACCTGTATGGAACCTAAAGCTTATCTTACCAACTTTTTCATTTTGCATACCAGGAAACTGAGGTCTTGAGAGATTGATTTTCTCAAGTTTTCCCTATATATGTTTTTAGGATTCAGTAAAATAAGTGTGGCTTTTAAAAGGTTGAGAGGATAAGTAATTATATTTTAATAAAAGCTAACATTTGCATAACACTTTAATATTTATGAAAGGTTTTATATGTATATATATATGTATATATATATATATATATATATATATATATATATATATATATATATATTACTATTTTCTTTTCCATCTACCACAACCCTATGAGGTAGATTTTATTATTATCCCTATTTTTAAGATGAGGAAAGTCAATATAAGAGAGGTAATATGACTTGCCCAGGGTAAAACAGCTACTGTGTAGGAGCCAAGATTTAAAACTGGGTCTTCCTGAATCTAGGACTTTATCCAATATCCCACCTTGCTGCCTCCATTTATTTCTACTGACATTTACTATATTTCTAGTCTCAGAAAACAACAAATCTTGGGACATATTTATATTAACTCAGAAAAAAAATAGATTGAATGTATTGATGGCCATTAGATCAGGACCATCTACTTAGAGTTGAGGTTTTTCATCATCTTGACATCCTTCAGGTCTGATTTCTATGAGTTGAAAAAATAAGCAATCACCCATCAGGTATAATTTGAGAAGTATTTTGATGAGACTCCCTGCTTAAAATGCCTCTCCTACTTATGTCATGGGTGTCTGAAGTCCCACTCTTATCAATTCCCTCTCCTGGGAAGACTGAGTCAGACATACTAGAATTCTCTGACAGCTTAGTTATAAATGAGTTCACAAATCCCCTTTCTCTAATGACAGAGGGGATCTTGGACCACATGAAAATATTGCACGCCTAAATTCAGAATAGCGTTGAATAGAGAAGAGATCGGGGGTCACAAAAGAGAAACTTTATTTACTTTCCAAGTTAATACAATTCAGAGGCATTCTACAGGGTTCTGAGCATATAAATAAGAATAGTATGTTCCCTGTTGACAAATAGCTTATGTAAAACATGGGAATAAAATATTCATAGATAAATATGAAGAAAATGGGAATGGGATAAGAGTAAAAAGAACCAAAGGACAGATCAAGACAAAGTGCTAGATATTTCAAGAGAGAAAAATCACCTTCAGCTGAGATCAAGGAAGGCTTCTGCACAAGAGCAGAAGTAGGCCTTGAAAGAAGAGGATTTTAATAATCAGAGATGTAGAGGGAGTGTGTTCCAGGTATAGAATGTAGCATTCAAGAATGCAAAGAAATAGGGATATAGGACGAGATTGAAGAATAGCTAATAATCCAACAAAAATGAAAAGCACAGTGTGTAAAGAACAGTGGAATTAAATCAGGCTAGAAGGGTTGATTGGAGCTGGCCTGCGGAATGGCATAAATACCAGGCTAAGGAACATGTATCTTATCCTATAGGCAATATGAATCCTGTGAAAGATCTTAAGCAGGTGTTTGATAGAGCCATACTAGTAGGTTAGAAAGATTATTTTTGATAGCTGTATGAAGGACGAATTGGATTGGGGAGAGAACAATTGAAAAGCTAGTGTAGTATTTAAGGTGAGAGATAAGGAGGATGGAGTGGAAGAAGCGACACCAGAAAAACTGTAGAGGTAAAATCAATGCAATTTGGCCAGAACTGAAAAATGGAGTGTCTTGTTTATGGAACAGCAAGGAGACCAATGTCACTGTATCAAAAAGTATGTGCCAGGGAATAAATTGTAAGAAGCCTGGAAAGGTAAGTGTATAGTTTATGAATGGCTCTGAATGGCAAATAGAGAATTTTGTGTCTAATTCTGGAGCCAATAAAGAGGCACTGAAGTTTATTAAGTGGGGAGAGGGTGGGAGTGATATATTATAGTTTGATCGGTGCTGTAGAAAAATCACTTTATTGACGGGGGATAGATTGTAGTGGGAAGAGATTTATGGCAAGCCAACTCACCAGAAGGCTACTGAAATAGTCTAGAGGTGAGGTGATGAGGAGCTGTACTAGAGTGGTGGCAGTGTCAGAGGAGAGAAGAGGAAGTATTTAAGAGATGTTGTTAACGTGAAATTGGTAGTCTTGGCAACAGATTAGATGTAGAGCATGAGAGATAATGAGGAGTCCAAGATGACTTTTAGATTATGAACCAGAGGGACTAGAAGGATGGTATTCCCCTCTATAGTAATAGGGAAAGTAGAAAAGGAAGAAGGTTTAAGTAGAAAGAAAAGATATTGAGTTCCATTTTTGATATATTGAGCTTAAGAAGTCTAGTTGACAGTGAGGTCAAGATCTCTGAAAGGCATTTTGAGATGTAAGATTGAAGATCAGCTGAGAGATTTGGGCAGTAAGATAGATTTGAGAATCAACAGCATGAAGACACTAATTAAATCCATGTGAGCTGATGAGATCATCTAGTTAAGTAGTATAAAGGGAGAAGAAAAGAGAAGAAAAGAACCCTAAGGGAAACCACAGTTAGAAGATTTGATCTCAGAAAAGGATATAACAAAAGAGACAGAAAAGGAAGAGGGTAGATAAAAAGAGAATCAGGAGAGAGTGGTGCCCTGAAAACTTAGAGAGAAAAGAATATCAAGAATGAGAGGGTAGGGGCAGAGCCAAGATGGCAGAGTAAAGTCAGAGCTCTCCCCAAAACCTCTCCAAACAACTTTAAAATAATGGCTCAAAATGAACTACGAAGCAGCAGAACCAACAAAAAGGATGAGGTGAGAGTTTTCCAGTCTAAGACAACTTACAAGGTCAACTTAGAAAGTGAGACTGAAGGCCATGACCAGCAGCAGGCTTTGGAGGCAACTAAATCAGCAGAGGAGGCTTCTGGAACTCACAGCCCACAGACGGTAAGGGAGTTAGACAAGTGGTCAGAAGGATACTGGGGATACTTTGCTTACATCAGGTGCAAGACTATTAAATTGCCTACAGGAGGATCCAGGTCATAGGCTAGGGTTTCAGTTACATGGTAAGAAGGAACACTAGCACACTGGAGCTCATAGCCAAAGGGAAGTGGGGACCCTAGTCACAGTTCCAGAGTGGAAAAGAGTGCTTATTGTTATTCACAGAACAGAGCACAGGCCAGGAGAACAGTGACCACACCTCTCATTGGATCATATCCCCTTAGAAAAACTGAAAATGTATAGGCTTCCAGAATTAGCTATGGAAAAGAACAGGGTAAAAAACTTGAAGATTAGGAGAGTGCCCCCTCCACCTCAGGAGCAAAACCCAACTTTAACATAAAGTTAAAGTCAAGAAATAGACTGGGAAAATGAGCAAAAAAAGAAAAGAATAGAAAAGAAAAAATAAAAAAGAACATGACCATAGAAGGTGATAGGGAATATGAAAACATAAACTCAGAAGAAGACCAATGTTAAAATGGCAAAAGGCAAAGCCTCAAAGAAAAAGGTGAATTGGTATTAGGCTCAAGAATAATTCCTGGAAGAACTCAAAAAGGATTTTTAAAAGCAAATAGAAGAGACAAAGGAAAAGTTTGGAAAAGAAATGGAATGACACAAAAGAATCATGAAAAAAGAGTCAATAATTTAGAAAAGGAAGCAGAAAAAATGAAAAAATATGTACAAAATTTCACTTAAAAAGACTCCTTAAAAAGTATAATTGGCAAAATGGAAAATGAAGTACAAAAGCTCACTGAAGAAAATATTTCCTTAAAAATTAGAATTAGGTGAGTGGAAGCTCATGACTCCAAGAGACATCAAGAAACAATAAAACAAAATCAAAAGAATGAAAAAAAATAGAATAAAATGTGAAATAACTCATTGAAAAAAATAACTGACCTGAAAAATAGATACAGGGGAGATCAAATGTTTATAGCAGCACTCTTTAAGGTAGCAAAGAACTGGACATTGCAGGGATGCCCATCAATTGGGGAATGACTGAACAAGTTGTGGCATATAATTATGATGGAATAATACTGTGTTATAAGAAACGATGGGCTCAATGATTTTAGAAAATTATGAAAAGGCTTGCACAAAATAATGAAGAGTGAAATAAGCAAAACTAAAAGAACATTATATACAGTCACAGCAATACTGTTTTAAGAACGACTTTGAGCAAATAAGTTATTTCGACTATTATAAATACCCAAATTAATTATAATGGACAGATGAAGAAAGATGCTATCTCCATCCAGAGAAAGAACTGATAAATAGAAGTATGTAAAAAATAATTTTACATCTGTATATCTACTTGTGTCTAATGGTTGCTATTTCTAGGGTGGGGTGTGGGATGGGGAAGAAATAGAAATTGACATGATAATGTTGATGTATTTTTGAAAGGAATAGCAAGTTAAGCATAATAGATTTGCAGTTTCATGTACAATCATCTTTTTTTTTTATCATACTATGTTATGGAAATGCCTGTTTTATTCCATAAATTAAAAATAAAATTAAAAAAAAATTAGACTACCTGAAAGCAATGATCAGAAACATCTTTCAAGAAATTATCAAGAAAAACTTCCCTGATCCAGAGGGTAAAATAGAAATTTAAAAAATCCACAGATCATATCCTTAAAGAGATCCCAAAATGAAAACTCTCAGGAATACTATATCCAAATTCCTGAACTTCCAGGTCAAGGAGAAAACACTGCAAGCAGTCAGAAAGAAACAATTCAAATACTGTGGAGCAACAGTCAGGATAACACAAGATTTAATAGTTTCTACATTAATGGATCTAAAAACTTGGAATATTATATTCTGGAAGGCAAAAAGAGCTAGGATTACAACCAAGAATCACTTACTCAGTGAATCTGAGTATAATCCATCAGGGGGAAAATTAATTCAATGACCCAGAGGACTTTCAAGCATCCTTGATGAAAAGACTAGAGCTGAACAGAAAATTTGATATTCAAACACAAGATGAAAGAGAAGCATAAAAAGGTAAATAAAAAAGAGAAACAACAAGGGATTTGATAAATTAAACTATTTACATTCCTACATGGGAGGATGATATCTGTAGCTTCTAAGTACTTTATCTTTATTGTGCAGTTAGAAAAAAGTTACATAGAAATGGGGCACAGGTATGAATTAACTGTGATCAAAGGATCTACAAGAAAAAAAATTAAATACAAAAACAAAATTAAAAGGTTGAAATAAAGGATACACTGTGTGAAGTGGGAAGGAAGAGGTAGAATAGGATAAATTATCTCACATAAAATATGTGTGAAAGAGCTTTTGCAGTGGAAGGGAATTGAACACAATTACAAAACATTTTCACAGAAGGTTAGATTTAAACAATTGGAAAAATAGTAATTGCTCATAGGTAGGCCATGCCAACATAAAATGATAATTCTGCCTAAATCAACTCATTCAGTATCTTAGCATTCAAATTATCAAAAAAAATTATTTCACAGAGCTAGGGAAAAAATTCATCTGGGAGAAAACTAGATCAGGAATATTAATGGAATTAAATATTTTTTAAAATGTGAAGGAAGGTGATATAACCATACCAGATATCAAACTATATTATAATGTTGTAATCATCAAAATAATCTGGTATTGGCTAAGAAATAGAGTTAGGGATCAGTGGAATAGGGTTTTTTTAATACAATACACCATAGGTAATGACCATAGTTGGTGTATGATAAACACAAATACCCACAATTTTGGGAAGAGAACTCACTATTTGACAAAAATTGCTAGGAAAACTAGAAAGCAGTTTAGTAGAAACCAAGAATAGACCAATATCTCACAACATATGCCTAGATAGTGTCAAAATGGGTATTTGATTTAGATTTAAAGGATGATACTAGAAGCAAGTTAAGGAAGCATGAAATAGTTTACCTGTCAGGTCTGTGGATAAGTGAAGACTTGTAACGAAACAAGAGAAAGAGAACATGAGAGGCCATAAAATTGATAATTTTGATTAGATGAAATGAACACATTTTTGCAGAAATAAAACCAACCTAGGCAAGATTAGGAAGAAAACTGTAGGAAAATTTTACAGCGTTTTTTTTTTTTTCTGATAAAGGCCTCATTTCTCAATTATATAGAGAACTGAGACAAATTTATCAGAAAATGAGTCATTTCTCAATTGACAAATGGTCTAAGGAGATGAACAGGCAGTTTTTAGACAAAATAAAGCTATCTATAGTCATATTAAAAATGCTTTAAATCAATATTGATTAGAGAAATGCAGATTAAAACAATGCTGAGGTACCACCCCACCCCTGTCAGATTGCCTATATGACAGAAAATAATGACATATAAGAGAGGTTGTTGGGAAATTGTGATACTAATGCACTGCTGGTGAAGTTGTGAACTGATCCATTCATTCTGGGGAGCAATTTGGAACTACACCCAAAGGACTATAAAACCCTACATACCCAGCAATACTTTACTAAATATGTACCCCAATGAGATCAAAGAAAAATGCAAAGGACCTATATGTACAAAAATATTTATGGCAGTTCTTTTTGTGGTGGCAAAGAATTGGAAACTGGGGATTGGCCAAACAAGTTGTGGCATATGATTGTGATGGAATACTAGTGTGCTACAAGAAATGATGATCAGGATATTTTCAGAAAAACATAGAAAGATTTACATGAACTGATGCAAAATGAAGTTAGCAGAACCAAAAACATTATCCACAGCAACAGCATTATTGCACAACGAATGATTTATCTATTTTCAGCATATTATTTTTTACTTTATTTTTTCCATGATTTTTGAGGAGTCTGAATTTTCTTCCACACCATGATTAATACGAAAATGTATTTTGCAACTGCACATATATCTGTCTCTCCCTGAGACAGCAAACACTTTGAGAGGGGGAGGGAGGGAAAGGTGGGAGAGAGGAAGAGAATTTGGAACCCGGTTTTTTAAAAATGAATATTAAAAAACTGTTTTTACATGCAATTGGGAAAAAATAAAATAATTTTTTTTTTCTGAAAAAGGATAGGGTGATCAGGTTACAGAGAAGTCAAGGAGAATGAGGATTAAGAAAAGGCCGTTGGGAGTTTGGCAACTAAGAGATCATTAGTAACTTTAGAGCTAGCAGTTTCTGTGGAAGGATAAGGTCAGATTTTAAGGGGTTAAGAAAAGAGTGGGGGGAGAGAAAGTGGAGGCCCCTATTGTAAACAACCCACTTAAGGAGTTTAGCTACAAAGGGCAGAAAAGCTATAACATGGTAGCAGGAACAGTGGGATCAAGTGAGGATGTTTTAGAATTGGGAAGATATCACCATGCTTATAGACAGAAGGGAATGACCAATGGACAGAAAGAGATTGAAAATAGGTGAAAGTGTGAGAGGACAGATGACAGAGGGGCCTATATGTTGGAGGAGATGAGATAGAATAGAATCACTTAAACAAGTGGCGGCATTAGCCTTGGAAAGGAGTAGGCCAATTCTTCATGTGAGACAGGGTAGAGGAGGAGATAGTGCAGAAGACCTGTGAGTGATAAATGAGAAAGAGGAGAGAAGAGGGAGCTCACAACAATGGCCTCATTTTTTTTTTGTAAAATACAAAGCAAGTTTTTCAGCTAATAGAGTGGGACAGAAGGGGAGGAGGAAGTATGAGAGGTTTGAAAATATGACAATATTTGGAAGAACTGCTGTGGAAAGTGGGATAGTGAGTTACTGAGGGAGGTATAATGAGATTGCTTGTCAGCAGTGAGGGTCCAGTTGAGCTTGTGTGATTTAATCAAAGTGATGACAACTGGAGGGATAAGCCTATCTCAAATAAACCTTGAAAGAAACCAGAGTGCAGAGATAGAGGAGAGCCTTTCAAAAATGATACACAATCTGTGTAAAGGTGTGGAAGTAAGTTTTGAATTACTGAATTTTGTTGTTCATTGAGTTGTATTCAATTCTTCCTGACACAGTTGGCTATATCGTCCTGGAGTTTTTTCATGGTAAAAGAGTGGTTTGTCATTTCTTTTTCCAGTGGATTAAGGTAAACAGAGGTTAAGTGACTTGCCCAGGGGCAAGTAAGTGTCTGAGGCCATTTTTGAACTCGGGTCTTAACTGACTCCAGATCCAGTGTTTTATCAATTAAGCCACCTATTTTGCTTACTGAGTTTAGGGAATAGCAAATGTCAACTAAGCCTGGAAAGGTAAGCTAAAGATATATTGCTCATGGATTTAAATGCTAAAGTGAAAAATTCATATCTTATCCTGGAGGCAAAAGTGAGCCTACTAACACTCTTGAACAGATAAATAACATAATCAGAACAATCTTAACAGTGTTGGTGGTTTGATATGCACACAATAAAAAGCACATTTTGGACTGGAACACTATGAGAATCTGTTTTTCTTGACTATGATTATATGTTTCAAGGTCTTTCTTTCTTTCTTTCTTCCTCCCTTCCTTTTTTTTTCTTTTTCACTGGGAGGTGGGAAAGGACAGATCAAAATAAATGCGAGATAATTTTTTAAATAAAATTGAATTTGAAACTTTTAAATCAAACTATCAGACTTGGGCTTTAGTAACTTTATTTTGACAGTTTGTGAAGAATGGATTGGAGAAAGAAGAGCCTAGTGTGGCATGTAGTCCAATTAGGAAGCACTATAATAATGTAGGTAAGAGTTGACGAAGGCCTGAAATAGCATGGCATCCATGCAAGCAGGAAAAAGAGAGAGATAATAAATACTTGTGTAAAAATTAATACTATTTGGCAACTCATGGGATATGAAAGGTGAAAGAGAAGGAAGAATTGAAGGTGATGCCAAAGTTGTAAACATGGATGACTAGAAAGATGGCAAAGCTCTGAATAGAAAATTAGTGAAAGGGTAGATTTAGCAGGAGAAAGAACAGATTTCATTATGCATATGTTGAGTCTGAAGTACCTTCATCATATCCAGTTGGTATTATTTGTATTTATATCTCTGAATTTCATTCTTAAAAATTTATCATCCTTTCTTGTCTGATGACCTGTTGGATTTTATATATGTGTGTGTGTATATATGTATATATGTATAGATGTACATATGTATATCTATATTTAATATATACACATATATTCATTTAAAATGTGTATTGATATCTTTTTTCATCACTATCATTTTGAACCATTGCTTCCTGAACCTTGTAACAAAAAAGAAAAAAGAAAAGGAGAAAGTGGGAATTCAACAAGACTACCCAATATATTAACCAAGGTTGATAGTATGTTCCACACCCATATTTCCCTACCTCTGCACAAATAAGAGGGAGGTACATTTTTTTTCTTTTCTTTATGGATAAGTTGGAACACTAATAATATACATTCAACTTCTCTCTTTCCTCCCATCCCTTACTCCACATTTATACTATTGTAGTCATGGCATATATTGTTTACTTGGTTTTATTTTCTTCACTACACAATAGTTCACATAAAGCTTCCCATGCTTCTCTGGAAACTTTCTAGTCTTTGTTTTTATGGCCCAGTAATGTTCCATTGTATTTATGTATGACAATTTTCTTAGCCATTCCCTAACTGATGGGAATCTTTAAAAAAAATTCTCAGTCCTTTGCTACTAGAAAAAGTTCTGCTATGAATATTTTGGTATACATAGAATAATTCATTCTGTCTTTGGCCTCATTAGGGCCTATGCTTAGCAATGAGAAATCTGGGTCAAAGGGTACGAACATTTTGCTACATTTATTTTAGCATAATTACAAATTATTTTCCAAATATCTTGGATCAATTCACAGACATCAAAAGTTTCTTAGACTATTTGTTTCTGTCCTCCTTGGTGGGTATGAAAAGAAAAAAATGCAGTTATTTTGATTTCCATTTTTCTTATTATTAGTGATCTGGAAAAAGCATACACATTCTTCATAATAGCTAGTAATTCATGTTTTCAGGGCTTTTATTTTCATTTCTTTAACCACATATCCATTGGGAAATCTCTGTTGGTATTTTATATTTGTACTAAGTGGCCTATATATTAAGGATACCAGATTCTTATTTTGAAATTTGAAGCAAAGATTTTTTTCAGTTGACAATTTTCATTTTTGATCCTAATTGCATTGTTTTTGTTCAAAAGATTTTCAGTTGTAAATAACCAAAATAATCTATTTTATCTTTTTTTCTGGTCCTCTCTATCCCTTGTATCAATAAGAACTCTTCCCCTGGCTGTAGCTCTGAAAAGTACTTGATCTGGTTCCTTTCTAAAATTTTTAATGGTATTACCTTTAATTATTCAGGCCCTGCTTACATGTTAGGTTGTGGTATATCACATGAAATGTTTGTATTAAATATCTTCCAAGATCACTTTTCAGTTTTCCCACAGTTCTTGTCAAATAAGTAATTTTCCCCCAAGTAATTTACATTTCTAGGTTTATTGAACACTTTTCCCCCTGATTATTCATTATCTATCCTGTTGTGTAGATATGCTATTCTATTTTTTTAGCCAGTGCCAAATAATTTTGATGATTACCACTTAGTAGTAAAATCAGAAATTTAGAAGCATTATTCCTTTAAGAGTCTACATCTTTTCTTTTTCCAAATTTTTTTAAATTTTGCGTTAGCTCTACAAAGAATTCCCTTGGTATTTTGATTAGTAAAAGTATTAAATTTTAAGTGACATAGGTTGTATATAGCACATATCAATTCTGGGCAAATACTTCCAACTCATACTCCACCCAGGAAGTTGCATCCACAGAATAAGTCTACTGTTCCTCTCAGAGTTCTCAGGGTAAACCTGAGGAATTGGATTGTTTCTTTCTGATACTATAACTATCTCCCATGTAATATGTTCCCCCCCAACAAGTTGTATAGCCATTATCAATTTTGACCAGGTTCTCCTCAATATCAATTAACCAATTATTATCACTAGTTTTTGTATTTTACAAAAGGATATGTGACAGGACAAAAACACCCCACAAAAAGACAGAGTACACTCTCCACTCTGCCCAACCACTTGGTACCTAGGAAAAGTAAAGTGAAACTTTAATTTGATGACTACCAAACATTTACCTCACCATTTCTCTTCTGAGTGTAGAATAGCTAAAGGATGAATCATTCCCTTTAAATACAGATTATAGAGACTGCTTGCCATGTTGACAATGTATTGCATGGAGTCTATCAGATCATTCTTTTACATTGGCTCCTTAATGGGCTCAGATGCTTCAGCTACTGTTAGACTCCAAATAGATTCTAGTCGCTGGACCTACCAGAGGTCTATCCATTCTTTCAAATCACAAAAGGTCCTAACCTGGTCCATTACATATCCAACATTCCACTTAAGATCAGAAAATAATAGAAACAACACAGATAGAAGAAAACATCTAGGGTAGGGATTAGGAAGCTGCTGTATGTCTCCTCCCATCCTTATATGTATAACAATTTTTGCCTTTTGGTCTTTGAGCCTATTCTTTCAATGCTTAGGCTTATTCAGCAGTCAATTAGCAAGCTTTTCACTAGCACACAGAAAATAACATAGGGAAAAGCAGAATTTCTTCATGTGCTCTAAGCAGAGGAAAGGACATTTTTGGGATTGGATGAGATATATCTAATGCTCATTTAATTCAGGTACATTAAACACTTTGGGTTCATCGTTCATATCAGTTTTTGCTGATATATATTATATAATACACAGTGTATAGTAGGTTCTAATCCTTTTTAAAAATTCTTCTCTGTTGAGATTTTACCAAGTTTATTTGTTATTATTTTAATTATATTCCCTCCTTGTTTTTTTATCATTGTGGGTAATGTTTGATTGATTTTATTATCTTTTTCAAAGGAATGCTATTATAAAGTTATATACACTTTTATTTTCTCAGTGTATTTTTCTAAGTTTCAAAATTTTCTTGTTCATGATTATTTGGGTTATTTGTCTCTACTCTATTTTTAAATTTTTGCATATTAATCTTTTTTTTCCCTTACTTTGTTAATGTATATTTTTCAAAGGTGTTTTTTTTTTCCTCCTCAGGACGCCTTTGCCTGCTTTCCAGAATTTTTGGTATGTTCTGTCATCATCATTCCCTTTCAAATTATTACTATTTTTGAGATTTGCTCTTTGATGCACTGATTTATCAGTGTGGTATTATTAAGTGTCCCTTACTATCATTACATCACTATAACTTTTTACAACTCATTTGTAAAATTATATGCTATGACATTTAGTGCATATAAGTTTAGTATTGATATATTTTCATTTTCTATGAATTATTTTTAAGTGTAATATGGTTACCTTATTTTCTCTTGAGATATTGTGAATTTTTGTTTTAAGTTTGATATCAGGATTGAAACTCCTGGGTTTGTTTTTTTTTATTCATCTGATACATAGTAAATTTTGTTGAAATCTCTAATTTTTATTCTTTCTGTGTTTTTAGTTTTAGTTGTTTTTTCTTGTAAATAGCATATTATAGGTTTATTGCCTCTAGGAATCTTTCTTATTCTCCTGACCCTTTCCCTTCCATTGTTATACAGATCCCTATACTGGGCTGCTGGAAGATTTTATCCCCTTCTTATTGGAAAATACGATGGTTTACTGCCTGGAGTAATTTCTGGTAGAAGGGAACTCAC
Source organism: Phascolarctos cinereus (assembly GCF_003287225.1). Lineage (NCBI taxonomy): Eukaryota > Metazoa > Chordata > Mammalia > Diprotodontia > Phascolarctidae > Phascolarctos > Phascolarctos cinereus. Next base: position 273,283,867 of record NW_027555847.1, on the reverse strand, counting down.
TCAAGCTTTATTTCCAATTGCCTTTCTGTCAAGAATGGCTCTTTGTTCCCTTTTAGCCTGTGGCTATCAATGCCTAATAAAGCAGGTATTCTACCTTGTTTAATTTTTATGCTACTCTTCTTTTCCTTTGAATGGTTGGGTAAAATTGGTGTCTGCCACTTCTTTCACATTTCAGGGAGCAGGAGGTTTGGGCACAGTAACTGCCATGAGGTATCTCTACCACTCGACCTTGACTCATAAGTCTGAGTATTTACATCTGCTGTCTGGTGTAAGCCTGTTCACCTGCTTGGTGGGGATAGGCTAATTCATTGATTTTTTTTTTACATTGTGTTAAACAGGGGTACATGCCTTCTGTCTTTTCATCTTGAATTCTGGAGTCAGGAGAAGTTTGAAAAAATGCAAATCTTGCTGGTCACATTACAGGTAAATCTGCCTGTGGAATTTCCATACATGAAATTCAAACTATCCTTCCTTACTTCTTTAACCATCCTCTCCCTCCTTAACTTGTAATCTTTCCTGATGCAATGACTCCTTCTCAACTTGCCTACAAACGTGTCCAAATTTCTCCCAACCTAAAAAAAAATCTTATGATCTTACTATCCTCTCAGACTAGCACCTTCAATTTCTCTTTCACAAACTCCCTCAAAAGCTTTCAATGGTCTTTGACTCTTTCTCACCTCTCCCTCCATTTTCAGAACATTTACAATATGGTTTCCATCCCCACCACTGTGCTTAAACTACTCTTTGCACTGATACCAATGATCTCTTTCTTGTTAACTCCAATGACTTTTTCTCAGTTCTCAGCCTTGTTGAATTCTATGTAGTGTTTATCACTGTTGACCAAATCTCACCTCACTAGGATTCTGTGACACTGTTCTCTTGGTTCTCTCTAACATGGCTGATCAATTTCTCTCAGCATCCTTTGCAAGATAATCATCCATGTACTATCCTTTATTCATGAGTAGATACCTGTTTTGTTCTGGGTCCTCTTTTCTTTCTTTCATAGACTACTGTCCCCACTCACCAACTGCCTATTGGACATTTACAACAGAATTCTCTATCAGCATTTCAATCCAAAATAACTCATTACATTTTTCCCCAAGTACTCTCCAAATCCAGATTCAGGTACCACATTTCTACCAGTCACATAAGTTCATAACCTAGGAATAATTCTTAACTTTTCATTTTCACTCATCCCTCTACCATCCATAATCTAACAATCATCAATTCTTGTCAAGTCTACCTGCAAAAATTTCTTTCATATTGTACCCCTTACTCTACTCATACAATAAGACCATAGTTCAAACCTTCAGCATTTTTAGTTCAGACTACTGTAATGGTCCATTTGTACTCTCTATCCAGCCTCCCATATCTCCAAACCACCTTCTATATAGCAGTTAAAGAGATATTCCTATAAGACACATCTGTCACTCCACTGAAAAAATTCACTCCCTATCTCTTTCCAGTATAAATTAGAAATACCTTTGTTTGGCACACAAAGATTTTCACAGTCTGACTTTGGTTCATGTTTCTGGGAAAATTATATATTATTCTCCTTATGTAGCAATAAGATGGCACAGTGAATAAAGTGCTGAGTCTGGAGCCAGGAAGACCTGAGTTCAAATCCAATCTCAGATACTTACTATCTGTGTGACTCTGGTAAAAACACTGCCTGTTTTGCCTTATTTCTACATCTGTAAAATGAGCTGGAGAAGGTAATGGCAAACCACTGCAGTACCATTGCCAAGAAAATCACAAATGGGACCAGGAAATATTAGGTAAGACTGAAAATGACTGAACAACAACAAAATAATCTCTTCATGTACTCTACAATCCACACTAGCTATTGGCTATTACTCACACAATAGATTCCTTTTCTTACTCCTCTACTTTTGCCTAGACTCTCTTACCTGAAATGTTCTCTCACTGCCACCTATTAAAAACTCTAGCTCCATTTAGGCTTTAGCCTTCTACAAGATAATTTTCCTGATTCCCCTATTTGGCACAAACTCATTTACATATAGATAATTGAGGATACATGTTTTATTACTAGATCCATGATTGTATTTTCTCTTTAGCAAACTTTAATTTGAACTACAGAAAAATAGAGTTTGCTGGCACAATGTGCCAGCAGGAAAACAAAATCAAAAGAATGAAAAAATAGAAGACAATGTGAAATAACTCATTGAAAAAAAAAACTGACCAGGGGAATAGAACCAAGATGGTGGAGTACAAGCAGTGACTTATTTGAGCTCTCCCCCAAATCCCTCCAAATACTTATAAAAAATGGCTCTAAACAAATTCTAAAGCAGCAGAACCCACAAAAAGACACAGTGAAACAAATTTCCAGTACAAGAGAACCTGAATGGTTGATCAGAAAGTTGTATCAGGCAAGTCTGGGAGAGAAGCACAGTTCGGGTGGGCACACAGGCCTCAGTGAACCAGGAGCAGACCTTAGAGGACTGACTCATGGGCAGCTGTGGCAGTTTCCAGACTTCTCAACCCATGAACACCAAAAACAACTTAGAAGGTCAGTAGGAAAAGTCTGTATCTGCAGTGAGAGAGAGAAGTTCAGTGATCTCAGCTTCAGTCCCCAAGCCTGACCCTGGGGGAGGTGGCTGCTCGTGGCCCACAGACTGAGGGGTAATCAAATGACTGATCAGAGGGGCATTGCAGAAATTTCTTTGCTGATATAGGATTCTCTTGCTTTGCCTGTGCATGGATATGGGTCACAGTTCTGGGTGGCAGTGCTGGGGCAAGGAAGAGCGTTGGCATGGTGGAGCTTTTTAGTGGCAGTACAGAGAAAATCCGCCTCACAGTTCGAAGACAGAAAAGAGTACTTGTGGTCATTCATAGACCAGAGCACAGGCCAAGAAAGGAGTAAACACCTTGCCCTTGATCATAGCATCTTGGAAGAACTGAAAATTTACAGGTCCCTAGACGTATCTCTGAAAGCAGCTACACAAAACCCCTGAAGCTTGATACAGTACATTCTCCACACTGGAAACAGACCCCTACCCCAACAAAGAGTTTATAACTCAAGTAAATGGCTGGGATCATGAGCAATCAGCACAAAAAGAGTCAGACTATAGAATCTCACTCTGGTGACAAAGAAGATCAAAACATACAACCAGAAGAAGACAACAAAGCCAAAGCTCCTACATACAAAGCCTCCAAGAAAAATATGAATTGGTCCCAAGCCATGGAAGAGTTCAAAAAGGATTTTGAGAAGTGAGTAAGAAAAGTAGAGGAAAAACTCAGAGTGATGCAAGAAAATCATGAAAAACAAGTCAACAGCTTGCTAAAGGAGACTTAAAAAAAATACTGAAGAAAATAACACCTTAAAAAATAGCCTAACCCAAATGGCAAAAGAGGTTCAAAAAGCCAATGAGGAGAAGCATGCCCTACAAAGAAAAATTGGCCAAATGGAAAAGGAAGTCCAAAAGATTACTGAAGAAAATACTTACCTAAAATTTAGAATGGAACAATTGGAAGCTAGTGACTTTATGAGAAATCAAGACATTGTAAAACAAATCCAAAAGAATGAAAAAACAGAAGAGAGTGTGAAATATCTCATTGGAAAAACAACTGACCTGGAAAATAGATCCAGGACTATCTGAAAGCCATGATCAAAAAAACAACCTAGACATCATCTTTCAAGAAATTATCAAGGAAAACTGCCCTGCTATTTCAGAACCAGAGGGCAAAATAGAAATTGAAAGAATCCACTGATCTCCTACTGAAAGAGATCCCCAAAGGAAAACACCTAGGAATATTGTAGCCAAATTCCAGAGTTCCCAGGTCAAGGAGAAAATATTGTAAGCAGCCAGAAAGAAACAATTCAAGTATTGTGGAAACACAATCAGGATAACACAAGATTTAGCAGCTTCTACATTAAGGAATCAGAGGGCATGGAATAGAATATTCTGGAGGCGAAAGAAGATAGGATTATAACCAAGAATCACCTACCCAGCAAAACTGAGTATAACCCTTCAGGGTAAAAAATGGTCATTCAGTGAAATAGAGGATTTTCAAGCATTCTTGATTAAAAGACCAGAGCTGAATAGCAAATTTGACTTTCAAATACAAGACTCAAGTGAAAGATAAAGATGGAAACAGGAAAAAGAAATCATGAGAGACTTATTAAAGTTGAACTGTTTATATTCCTGCATGGAAAGATGATATTTGCAACTCCTGAGTCCTTTGTCAGTATTAGGGTACTGGGAGGGAAAAAAATTATATGTATGTAGATAGATAGGTAGATGGCAGATGGGTGAGTTGAAGATGAAGGGGTGATATCTGGAAAATAAAATTACGGGTGAGAGAGTAGATTATACTTGGAGAAGGAGAAAGGGAGAGGTAGAATGGGGTAAATTATCTCACATGAAACAGACAAGAAAAGGCTTTTAGAGTGGAGGGGAAATGGGGGAAAGTGAGAGGAAATGAATGAATCTTGGTCTCATAGGATTTGGCTTAAGGAAGGAATAACATACACAATTGTGTATGGAAATCTGTCTTACCCTACAGGAAAATAGGGGGTGAAGAGGACAAGACAGCAGGAGGATGATATAGGGGAGGATAGATTGGGGGAGGGGATAATCAGAAGCAAATACTTCTGAGGAGGGACAGGGTCAAAAGAGAATAGAATAAATGGGAGGCAAGATAAGATGAAGGGAAATATACTTAGTTTTTTACAACATGACTACTATGGAAGTGTTTTGCATGACTACACATGTATAACCTGTATTGAGTTGCTTGCCTTTTCAATGAGGGTAGGTGGGTGGGAGGAAGGGAGAAAATTTGCAACCCAAAGTTTTAAAAACACATGTAAAAAAAATGTTTTCACATGCAACTGGGAAATAAGAAATACAGGAAATGTCGTATTGACATATATCCTGCCCTGCAGGAAAATAGAAGAGGTAGGGGATAAGAGAAGGGGGGCAGAGATAGAAGGGAGGGCAGATTAGGGGAAAGGGTATACAGAATGCAAGCCATCTTGGGGTAGGGGAGGGATGAGATGGGGAGAATATTTGGAACTCAAAATCTTGGGGAAGTGAATGTTGAAAACTAAAACAAATAATTTTTTTTTTACAAACTGACCAGGAAAAATAGTTCAAGGAGGGATAACATAAGAATTATTGGACTACCTGAAAGCCATGATCAACAAAAGAGCCCACACGTCATCTTTCAAGAAATTATCAAGGAAAACTTCCCTGATATTCTAACTACAAAGAGCAAAATAAAAATTGAAAAAAATCCACTGATCACTTCTTGAAAGACAACACAAAATGAAAACTCTCTGGAATATTGTAGACAAATTCCAGAGCTCCTAGGCCAAGGAGATAATATTGCAAGCACCCAGAAAGAAAAAAAAATCAAGAATTGTGAAGCCACAGTCAGGATAACACAAGATTTAGCAGTTTCTACATTGAAGTATCTGAGGGCTTGGAATATGATATTCTGGAGGATAAAGGAGCTAGAATAACAACAAAGAATCACCTACTCAGCAAAACTGAGTGCACTCTCAAAGGGGAATAAAATGGATATTCAGTAAAATAAAGGACTTTGAAGCATTTCTGGTGAAAAAAAAAAAACAGAGCTGAATAGAAATGTTGACCATCAAATACAAGACTCAAGAGAAGCATTAAAAAGGTAAACATTAAAGAGAAATCATAAGGAATTCAATAAGGTTAATATATTTCCTTTCCAATATGGGAAAATGATACACATAACTCCCAAGAATTTTCTCATTATTTGGGAAGTTAGAAGAAGTATACATAGACAGAGGGCATAGGTATGAATTGACTATGATGTGATGATATCTAAAAAAAAAAAATTAAGAAGTGATATAGAGGAATGTGCTGCAATAAGGAAGAAGGAAGAGTTGGAATAGGGTAAATTATCTCACATAAAAGAGACACAAAAGGGCTTTTATGGTGGAGAGAAATATGTGGGGTGGTAGGTGGGAGCACTTGAATCTTACTCTCATTACAACTGGCTCAAAGACGCAGCTGGGTATAGAAATCTGTCTTACCCTACAGAAAAGTAGGAGAAGAAAAGGATATAAGAAGTGGGGAAGACTGATAGAAGGAAGAGCAGATTGGAGGAGGTGGTAATCAGAAGCAAAACACTTTTGAAGATGAACAGAGTGAAAGGAAGGAGAGAGAGTAGGACAAACAGGAGGAAAATAGGATGGAGAGAAATATATAATTAGTAATTATAACTGAAAAAATTACAGCACGTACCTCTGATAAAGGCTTCATTTCTCAAATATACATATATAATGTATATATGTAAATATATGTGTATATATATATATACATAATATATATTTTAGAAATGAATCAAATTTATCAAAAATAAGAGCCATTCCCCAATTGATAAATAGTCAAAGGATATGAACAGGCTTTTTTCAAAGTAAGCAAACTTATTTAGAGTCATATGAAAAAAATGCTCTGAATCACTACTGCTTAGAGAAATGCAAATTTAAAGATTTCTGAGCTACCACCCCACACCTATCAGCTTGGCTAATATGAGAGAATACTAAAATGACAAATGTTGGATATGGGGAAAATTGAGATACTTATGCATTATTGGTGGAGTTGTGAACTGATTCAACCATTCTGCAGAGCAATCTGAAGCTATGCTCAAAGTGCTATAAAACCATACATACTCTTTGAGCAAGCAATATCACTACTGGATTTCTATTCCAAAGAAATAAAAAGGAAAAGAACCTTTACGTACAAATGTATTTATAGCAGCACTTTTTTGGGGGTGGCAAAGAATTGGACGTTAAGAGTATGACCCACCAATTGGGGAATGGCTGAAGTTGTGGTATATGATAGTGACGGAATACTATTGTACTATAAGAAATGATGGACAGGATAGTCTCAGAAAAACCTGGAAAGATCTCCATGAACTGATGCAAAGTGAAGTGAGCAGAAGCAAGAGAACAGTGTACACAGTAATAGCAATATTGAAGGATGATCAACTATGAATGACTTCACTATTCTCAGCAATAAAATGATCCAAGACAGTTCCTAAGGACTTTATAATGAAAAGTGCTATTCATCTGCAGAGAAAGAGCTGACAGTGCCGATCAATGCATACTTTTTTTAAGCTTCATTTTTCTTGGGGTTTTTTGTCTGCATTTTCTTTTACAACATGACTAATATGGAAATATGTTTTGAATGACTGCACAAATTGCTTGTCTTCTCAATGCAGAGGGGAGGGAAGGGAGAGATAGTGAATTTGGAACTCAAAGTTTTAAGTGAAAGTTAAAATTATGTTTACATGTAATTGAGGAAAGATAAAATATTAAATAATTTTTAAAAAGAAAGAAAGAAACAGTAAGACCATGAGCTAATTCTGGTAGTGAGTGACCATTTCATCCAATATGCTCAGGCATTCTAACCAAGAAATGAGAAAGTTGTCATCATTGCTAAGGTGTTATGGGGTTGTGGGGGGGGGAGGGTAATGTATGTAGGTGTGTATATATGAGGTTACTATAGGCAAATTAAAGTCATTGTGTTATAGACTATATAAAATATGTATGTGTATGTAACACCAGTTTACAGTGTAAAATGTTAATGATGAAAAATATTAAAGGTGTGATTGTTTATATATTGTTGATATTCCCTCTAGTAGCCTAATCTCTAACAAATAATTTACAAAAACTGCAAATTTTCACTTAGGTAGGGATTCAAGGGGTGCCTTTCTGATTTTGAGGGTTTTGCTAATTGTAGGAAGAGGGTAAAAACAGTGAGAAAGCAACCCACTTCTCAGTGTTCTCACAGGGCACTTACTGAGGGTAAAAGTGCATAAAGAGTCCTCTTTCCCAGCATCAAATTTTCTAGGCTTTGAAGTTAATAGCTGGGGAATTCTGATTGTTTAGCAACCCTAGGACATATGCATATTCTCTAGTTATGGGTTAGCTGGCAGGAATGTAGATTTTGATTTATCACTATGAAATAAAAGTCAGTCACATCACTAGAGTCCTTGATATGAAACAGAGGGTTTATAGAGCTTAGAACTCAAAGTTAAGAGCTCAGAAAAGCTGAGATCAGAGCAAAGCAGATCTCAGAAGAGATCATCATTTGGCTCCAGGAAGAAATCTCATAGCTTTCACTGTCATTTGCTGCTTGGCAGAGTTGACTAGAGGAAGAAAGGTTTAACTTCTCCCATCTTCTATTTGAAAAAGCTAAATGAACCAAAGAAGAATTTGTCTCTATTAGTTGGAAGAACTGACAGGAGAATGAAAAGCTTTACCTTTTTCTTTACTGCCACATATTGTCCGAAGGCAGAAATAACTCAGAGACCAGCCAAAGGCCCAAACCTGGAAAAGCTTTGCAGATGGTTTAGGATTTCTGCTTTTCCTTGAAGAGTATATCTTTATTTACATTATCTAAGGAGCCAAGAAGAGAAGAGCAGCCACAAATGAAGTTACCCTTTCTAGGGAGATAGCAAAGAAGTCTAGGAGTAGTCTGAGCATTCCACTCAAAGGAGTGGCCTCATCCATTAGGGAATTATTGTGCAGACTATCCAGGAGTAGAAAAAAAAAAAGGACGTAAGTGCCTATAGACCAAAATCATGAGTAGCTTCAAGAAATATGATCCTGAAAACTATCCAAGGTGACAGAGTAGGGACAAAACAGTATATTTTAGCTTCTCCTCACAAAGTCAAAAATAAAGAGTCCAAGTACCAAGGAGCCACAGTCAGGATCACACAACATTTAGTAGCCATAAACATAAGGACTGCTGAGCTCAAAAGATAATATTCCAAAAAGGAAAAAATATAGGCTTGCAACTACTAATAGCTTACCCACAAAAAAAAAAAAAAACCTGGGTATAATCCTATATGGTGGGGAGGAAGGGGAAGACTTTCAATGAAAAAGGACTTTGAAAAGACCGGAACTAAGCAGGAACTTTGAAATACTAATTCAGGAGTAAAGAGAATTTTTTTAAAAAGATAAATACAAGTAAGGAATCATAAGGCATTAAAATAGGATGAAGTGTTTACATTCTAATAGGGGAAGATGATAAAAGTGTCCCCATAGAAACCCAAAACAATCAAGCATCAAAGAGAGAGTTAAAAAGGCAAAGAACCTGATCAGTTTTGTTATGCATTGAAGATGTTAATACAAGAAAGGAAAAGAAAGGGGAAAGGAACGTAATAGGGAGAAAAAGAGAAGAAAAGTGGATGAAATTATCTCACCAAAATGGAAAACCATACAAACACTGAGGAAAGATTGGGGGAGTGAAAAACACTTAAATGAATAAGAAAGGGTAAGTTTAGGGAGGAATTTACTATGACCAGACTAACTATAGAGGCAGGATCTTGAAGAAAAGTTTTAAAAGGAAGAAGAAAAGGTTGATTGCCTGTTAGGTAAAAAGAAAAGAAGCAAAATGACAGATCTCATCAAACCTAGAGCACTGGGGCTAGGTACTCCTACTCACTCAGCATTCTGTTCTTTTTAAAAAGATGGGGCAGGAAATGAAGAGAGGGAGAAGTTTAAAGGAATATGATTGAAGGAAATACACCATTAATGATCAAATGGATGAATGTAAAAAGAATGAGCTCATAAAATGCAAGAAAATAGCAGAATGGAGTAGAAAACAGAATCCAACAATATTTTTTTAAACAAACACACACATGGGGCAGCTAGGTGGCACAGTGGATAGAGTACTGGCCCTGAAGTCAGGAGGACCTGAGTTCAAATCCGGCCTCAGACCAAACACTTGACACTTACTAGCTGTGTGACCCTGGGCAAGTCACTTAACCCCAATTGCCTAAAAATAAAAAAAAAGAAAGAAAAAGAAAAGAAAAAGAAAAAGTAAGTAAACACACACACGAAAACTAAAGATTCACACAGAGGTAAAATAAGGGGCTAGAACAAGATCTACTGTGCTTTACTTGAATTTTTTTAAGCAGGGTTAGGAATCATTGAGAGAAATCATAGTTAGGGCCTTAGATAAGAAAACAGAAAAAAAAGACTTGGTTAAAAGATAAACAGGAAAAGTATATTAAGCTGAAAGATGGCATATATATATATATATATGTATGTGTATATATATATATATATATATATATATATATATATGTATGTATATATATATATATATATATATATATATATATATATATTAGAATTTTAAGAAAAGTTAGATATGATAGACCTGTAGTGATTATTAAACTGGAACAGGAAGGAGCATACAAATATGTCAGCTGTGAATTGCTCCTTTACATAAATTGATCATATATTAGGGAATCAAGCTTCACAAGCAAATGTGGAAAAGCAGAAATATTAAGCATATTTTTATGGACCACAGTACAATAAAAATAGAAGCATTAAAGGGCCACTGAAGAAATGATTAAAAATTAATTGAATCCTCCAATAGAAATGCAGTCAAATACTATGAACAAACAAATCTAAGAAGAATTGCAAAATATTGACAACCACATGAAAGAATGATTTAAGGCACTAATAATAAGAAAAAAGCAAATTCAAACAACACTGAGTTTTGATTTCACACTCATAGAAGCAAACCAGCAAAATAGCATTGTTGCTGTTCAGCCATGTCTGACTTTTTGTGACTACATTTAGGGTTTTCAAGGCAAAGATACAAGAAAGGTTTGCTATTTCCTTCTCATTTTACAGATAAGGAACTAAGGCAAACAGAGTTAAGTGACTTGCCACAGCTATTAAACGTTTAAAGCCAGTTTTGGCTTTAGTCTGGCTAACTTCAGACTCAGCACTTTTATCCACCGTGCCACCTAGCTGCCCACAAAATACCCTAGTGTTTAATGAACCCAAAGACTAACTACTGGGGCAAAGATTCACTTTTTTGTCAATTTTTATAGGTGATATAAATGATAAAAATAGCAATAGTTAATGTTGGAGGGCTTGTGGGAAGATAGGCACAATGTTGCATTATTAGCGGAAGTGTGAATTGGTAAACAAAAAATAAAATTAGAAAGTCATTTGGAATTATGTAAACAAGTGAAGAAACTATTCATAACCTTTGACAAAGTTCTCTTATATACCAAAATATTTATAGTAGCATTTTTTCTGCTAAAGAATTAGAAACAAAGTAGAACCCATCAACTGAAAAACTGATAAACAATTTGTGATACATGCATGTAATGGGAATGTTACTGTACTGTAAAAAAAATAATGAATTAATGAATACAGAAAAAAAGAGAAAAATGGGAAAATCTAAATGAACTGATGCAGAAAAGGTAAACGGTGAAAAAAATTCACACTGACTACAGCAATGTAAATGGAAAGAACAACAGAGAGAGAGAGAGAGAGAGAGAGAGAATAAAAACCAAATTTGCAAAATTTGAAGGAAGAAATATGGCTTGAAAGAAGAGATATATAGGGATGAAAGATCCATATGTGATGCACATTGCACGTGTTTTCAGACTTCTCAATGTATTGATTGGTTGTGCTGATTTTTTCCTATTTTTCTATTTTTGTCTTTTAAAAATAACATTAACCAATAGAATGACAATTCTGGGAGAAGGAAGAGGTTACTGGGGGAAAACTCTGCTGATATCTAAAACAAAAGTTATCAACAAAACAACAACAACAACATTTAAAAATTAATTCCAGACCACATAACTTAATAGTCAAGATTGGGTAGATCAAAGAACATATCAGAGAAACAACCATTATTTTAATTAAAGATAATGACAACAATGAGAAAACAACTGAAAAATTTTTGAGATGCAGCAAAAGCAGTATTTAGAATAAAATCTGTATCTCTAAACACTTTCATAAACTTTCATAAAGGAATAACTTAACAATAAATTTGTCACGAAACCATGAAATTAAAAACCCCCAATTAAATACAAAAATGGAAATACTAAAAATCAAAGAAGATAGGAAATTTAAAGCAAAAAAAAGGAATATTTGATCAAAAATAAAACCAGGAGCTTTTTTTTCTTTTTAATTTTACACCTAGCAAATTGAAATAGATAAGAAAAACAGCCATAGTAAGTGCTGGAAGGGTTGTAGGAAGATAGGCAAACTGATGCATTATTGGTAGATTTGTGAATTGCTTGAATTTGCATTTTTCTTATTATTAGTGCCTTAGATCATTCTTTCATGTGGTTGTCAATATTTTGCATTTCTTTTGAGATGTTTATTCATAACATTTGACTACTTTTCTATTCAGGAAAACAATTAATTTTTAATCATTTCTTCCATGGCTCTTTAATGCATATTATTTTTATTGCATAGTGCTCTACAAGAAATAGAAAAACCAAATTATCATATCATAAAAGAAAATATATATAAATTAATAAGAAATAAAAGAAATTACTAGAAACTTTTGTCCAATTATATGATAATTAAACCAACCCCCCAAAATAGATGACTATTAACAAAAGTATAAAGCACCCATATTAACAGAAAAACTATAAAGAAGACTCAAGGAAACTAATTTCAGAAAAGGAAATTGAATAAGTGATAAATAAGTTCCTGAATATTAAAAAAAATCTGGGAGTAGATGGATTAATAAATAAATTTTATCAAAAATTCAAAGAATAATGTATTCCACAATTACACAAGTACAAGAAGTAGAAATGTAAATCTGTGGAACAGATTAAGTACACAATACATAGAACCAAACCAACAAAATAGCATTGTTTCTGTTCAGCCGTGTCTGACTTTTTGTGACAACATTTAAGGTTTTCAAGGCAAAAATACTGGAAAGGTTTGCTATTTCCTTCTCATTTTACAGATAGAGAACTAAGACAAACAGGGTTTAGTCACTTGCCCAGGGTAACACAGCTAGTAAATGTCTAAGGCCACTTTTGAACTCACGACATGGGTCTGGCTAACTTCAGACCCAACACTGTTATCCACTGTGTCGCCTAACTGCCCACAAAATAGCATAGTGTTTAATAAACCCAAACTGCTAGATAAACTAGAAAGTAGTTTGGCAGAAATTGGCTTCAGGCCAACATCTAATACTACATACCAAGATAAACTCCAAAGGAGTACCTGACTTAGACATTAAAAGTGATATATAAAAAGAAAAGAAAAGAAAAAAATTACCTGTCATATCTATGAATAGGGGAAGAGTTCATGAACAAAGGCTAGGATTACAGAAGATAAGACAGACAAATTTAATTACACGAAATTGAACATATTTCCAACAAATTAAACCAATACAGGTAAAATTGCAAGAAAAGCAGTGAAGTAGGAAAAAAATCTTTGCAGAAAATTTTCTTGTAAATATTTTGTTTCCAGTATACAGTTTACATAGGAAACACATTCAAATTTCAAAGAAAAAAAGCCATTCCCTTAATGATAAATGGTCAAAGGATATGAACAGGTAGTTTTCAAAGTAAAAAATTGAAACCATCAATAGTTATGTGAAAAAATGCTACAAATTACTAACAATTTGAGAAATGATAATGAAAGCAACTCTGAGGTTGTTCTGCTTAATCACCAATGTTAACAATGATAAAAAGAAAAATTACAAACTTTGGAAACACTGGGAAAACAAGTATTTTAATGAATTGTGGATGGAACTGTGAAATAGTCTAGCCATTCTGGAAAACAGTTTGAAACTATGCCCTGAAATTACTAAAGTTTAGTCAAATCAGGAGAAGGCTCTGCTTATTAGCTTAAAGCTAAGAGAACTTTTCTGTTACTAGGTACCATCTTTTTAGAAAAAGCAGGAAAGGAGAAAGAGCCAAGATGATAGAGTAAAGGCAGAGACTCAACTGATCTCTCCCCCAAACTTCTCCAAGTACCTTTAAATAATGACCAAACAAATTCTCCAGTGGCAGAACCCACAAAAAGGTGGAGTAAAACAATTCAACAGACCAAGACAACTTAGAGGTCAGCAGGAAAGATCTGTCACACCTGGGTGAGAGCAAAACACAGTCCAGCATAGGCTGTGCCAGCACAGACCCAGCTTCAGCAAACCAAAACCAGACCTTGGGAGCCACTGAATCAGCAGCAATGGCTTCCAGAGCTCTCAGCCCACAGATCAGCCATGAATGACTTAGCTATTCTCAGCAATACAATGATCCAAGACAGCTCTGAGGGACTTATGACGAAGGATGCTATCCACCCCCAAAGAAATAACTGGTGGTGTCTGAATGCAGATTGAAGCATACCTTATTTACTTTATTTTTCTTGAGGCTTTTTTTTGTCCATATTTTCTTTCACAACATGACTATTATGGAAATGTTTTGCATGACTACATATGTGTAACCTATATCAAATTGCTTGTCTTCTCAATGGGGTAGGCTGGGAAGGGACGGAGGGACAGATTTTGGAACTCAAAGTTTTAAAAATGAATGTTGAAAATGTTTTTACATGTAACTGGGGAAAAATAAAATGCTAAATATAAAAAAAGAAAAAGGCAGAAGTGCTAACATAGTAGTTAGTCATTGGGCTGGCCATAGGGACATAGGAGAATTTCTGTTTCTCAGAGGTTTGAATAGAATTATATAATTTTTCTTCAAAATGAGAATCCTTTTATCAAGGCCAAATCCATGTGGAAACACTCTAGTGTGAAAAATGATCTTTCTTAGTAATCAGTATCTTGGAGACTCAAAAATTCCCCCCAGCCCTCTTCTTCCAAAATTCAGTTTTTCTTCAGAAGGACATTACTGATAATGAGATTACATTGAGTCTCCTTACCCAGGTCAAACCCCAACCCAAGCCTGAATTGATTTAATCAGAGGTATGAAAACTCCATCTTGTTCTCCTCAGCCTTGGGTGGAGACAAATTCTCCTGTCTAGATAGCCCAAGGCTGAGAGTGGTCTACAATGGTTGGGAAGTGGTGTGATAGAAGAGGGATTTCTTTTGCCTGGAAGTAAAACAATGATGGAGTGATAGCCCCTGTTGAAAAGGTATATAAACTGGGCACTCCAACCCCCAAATCCAGCTCAGTTCTAGACTGGCTACCTTAGTGGGACTTTGTCTTTGGTTGTGGATTTGCATTCATGTCACCAGCTTGAGAGAAATAAAAACATGGATTCAATCTAATTTCATTTGTCTTTCTTATATCAAACTCTGCCAGGTCGACACTAGCAAACTACTGCCACTGATGGGGTAAACTCAAGAGATCTCCCCCCACCCCACCTTTACCCCAAAGGGAATCTGGCTACTACTTGTCTACAGACCCCAGCTCCTCATCTCTCTTTGAAAGCCTTAGCCTTACCTTTTGATTTTATTCAGATGTGCCTTCGCTCCATTTGTCTACAGGACCCAGAAAACCCTTAAACCTTCAGGTTTCTTATCGACTCTCATCCCCCTTTGGAAGCCTTAACCTTCACCTTTTGGCCTTACTCAGGTGCCTTCCAGCTCCCTCCATTACAGGCCCCATAAAACACTTAAACTACTCCCCTTATCTCCCTTTCACCAATGGCTTCCTGTTCCCTCCATTAGCTATTCCCATTGTCTATTCAACCTCTCAGACCTCCCCAATTAGAATTCTTACCTAGACCCTTTTCCCAATTCCCTTCCCTGGCCACCCAAAGTTACTTTAGTATTTAAGATCCACCCTGGCCCCCATTCAGACCTGAGAATCTCAAGCTCAAGAGGCTGAGACTTTCTCTCACCTGTGGGTTACTTTCAGCTAATGGCTGAGAATCTCTCTTGCCCCAAAGGCTGAGCTTTTCTCCTGCCCACCCATCCTTACAGGTATCACCTGGCCTATGCAATTTATCACTAATAAACTTTTGCTCTGGCTGAAGAAGATTTGAGTTGAATTCATTCAGCAGGGCCCGGTACCGCAATTTTGGGTTTGCAGCACCCCAAAATTCCTAGACCTCTTCACCACCAGACTTAGATCTGGCTCATATTCAATTGCTATCTTTCTTGTCAGAGGGTTGAGCTACCCTGTTTGACCCATTACTTAGAGTTTGTGCAGATATTTCCTGCTTACTCTAGTCCATGGTACCACATGAAAACTTGAGTTAGGGGAACCTATTTCTTGGCTATGTTTAAGGGACCAATGCACACATCCCCTCCCTTCGTTGGAGAAAGTGGAAAGAATTGATTGTTTGGGACCACACCAATCTCCACTGACCAGAGTTACTTATTGATGTGACCTTCACTCTTAGGTCACCCCCTGTATTTTACCTCTTCTCTCTGCTGAGAGGGGCCAAGAAAGCCTAAAGTTATCTTACTTAAAGAAAAGACTTAGACTAGAAGATCAAGGAATTAGCTAATGAAGTTTTTAGTCTAGAGAAAGGATCTTGTTTCCATATAGTTTAATTTCTTTATAAAGTTACAAAGCTTAAAAATACATATTGTTTATAAAATGACAAAAATGTTCTGAACCCCTAGGAAATCATTAGATTATCAAACCCAGAAAGGTGGTTTTCTAGCCAGTTGAATCCCATGCAGACAATTATTCACTAGTTCTTCCCTTAGGTACATAATCTATAGCAAAAAGTAATTCAAAATGCAATAAAATTATCTTTCTCTTGATAATCACCTTGCAATGCAAACAATCATAAAGCAAATGAAAAAAAAGAAAAAAGTTAATACTGACAGGGTGCAGACAACAATAAAACCAAAAACAAAGAGAAACAAGAGAGAGATGTGATTCATCATAATTCTGGAAACTTCTCCAAGTATGCATAGTTATTTTACTGTCTTCTATGCTCTCTTAATAAGTCAAGTAGCAAGCCAGGGGAAAAGTAGAAATCTCTAGCCGATACAAAATTAGTCAGAATCCTGGAAACTATTCTCCATCTACTGTTCCTGTTTACTGCTGCTGTCATTCTCGGTCTTACCGCTTCAGTCTCAACATTGTCTCTTTCTATAGAGATTTTAAAACTGCAATTGCAAAGGAAAATTGCCACCCAACAGATAAATCCTGCAATAGCTTAGTCTGTTTCCTGAGCTGGCAAGAACTCTCAGTCTTCAGTGACTTAATCCTCTCTTGAAGGCAGCCAGTTCAGTCCTTGCCAGAATCACTTACACTAGTCACCAAGGGCTATCTCATTGTAATCTAGGATAAGAATATCTGTATAATTCACTGCTTGATTTCCACACTCCAAACCTCCCTTAGTCTGCATCCATTTAAAGCCTACTTTTCCAGGAAACTAAGGGCTCTTGGGATACATAACCCCTGCAGTTTTGCAATTCCAAAACTTTTGGTTCTGCTCTGCAAATGAATGGAAGAGAGAAAAAGCCCTTAAGCAAGGTCATTGTCTTTCCACTGATAACTGAATTCCAGACCTTTCACATGCTCATCTTCCTGGAAAACTTCTTTAGGCTATTAATGTAGATAGCCATCTCTGAAATACAAAAAAAAAAAAGAGGTGGAAAAGGTCCAACATTTTATGTTTCTATATGCATCAACAGAATATGCTGTGTACAATTTGTCCTTCCTTCTTGGAGAGGACCATTACATTAGGGAGATGACATGACTTGTACTTTACTTTGACTTGAGGGAAGGAGGGCTGCGAAAAATCACCAGCCTCGCTTTCTCCTCCAGAGCCATATGGATCTAGCGGCCAGCTATCCATCCCGATGACTAGAGATGGCCCAGGATACAGTGGCAGAACTTGACCCTTTTAAACTAATGTCTTTTCACGTTCTCACTTTAAGTGAGGCAACTTCCATTCAGTGAATAGGCCTCTTTAAGAAATGAGTCAAGGGATAGCTCCTTTAATAAAAAATTAAAAAAAAATCAAACTGGGAGGGAAAGGCCCTTAGTGTTGCTGGCCAAAAGAGAAACAGTTATTATTTACATTCCCTCTGAGCCAGGAGAGGCCAAAAAAATAACCATTAAGTGGTGCTTGGGCAGAGACCTATTTCTGTCCAATCCATCAGATCCAGAGTGAACTGGGTTTAAGGGCTGGACTTCGAGAAAGAAATGTAGCCAGTAAACCCCAAGTCAACTGCATAGTTTTAGGCCATCAAAATTTATCTTCCTTTGGACAGAACACCCTCAGAGGAGAAGAGAGGACAGGAGAGGAGTTTCCAACTGGAACTAGCCAGTTGGGTACCCATTCAGACAGCTCAGACTACTCACAGGTTGTGGTTTGTCCTTTGTCCTCGAAGAGGACCATGACATCAGGGAGATGATGACATGACTTGGACTTGACTTTAATTTGAGTAGGGGAGGGCTGTGCAAAATCACTAAACTCAATTTCTCCTCCAGAACCATCTGGGTCCAGTGACCAGATATTGACCAGGATGTTAGCCCAGGATGCAGTGGGAGACATTGGCCCTTTTAAGCTGAGGTTTTTTCAGGTTCTCACTTTGAGTGAGGTAATACTCATTCAGTGAACAGGCCACTTTAAGAAGTGAGTCAAGGTATGGCCCCCTTTAATGAAAAAAAAATCAACTGGGATCTTAATGGATATTTTTGGGGCCTCTTGGCTCATACTGAATGTAAAAAGTAACTGTTTCTTTTTTGGCCAGAAACTCTGAGGGTCTTCCCCTCCCGATACAATATGTAACCAAAGTAAAATTGAGACTGATGTAGTTTAGGGGTTCAGGGGTCCTGGGACCCCAAAATCACAACACGCCCAAAAGAATTTGACCCAAGTCTTCTTTCAGCCAAAGACAAGGTTTATTAGAACATCCATCATATTGGGCAGACTCTTAAGGAGTCGGAACATTAGTAAGCTATTGGCTAGCTTATAAGAATCTAAGCAGAGGCTAGATTTTAAGAATCTAAGCATCTTAATGGAAACAAGGTGGCCCCTATATATAACAAGACTGTGGGAGGGACCTAGGAGTGGCCAGTAAATGGGAGTGTAGAGACCTGGACCTTGTGGCCAAGGGAGAATGGAGCCTAGCTAGGATTAAGGGTGGGAAATGGCTGGGGGGCCGTACATAGGAAGGTAAGACAAAGGAAGGGAGATTGAGTGTAGCCACAGTGAAAGGCCAGTTGATGGGATTATAGCCTCAGGAAAATGCCAAAGTTTTGGCCACTTGGGAAAGTCCAGGGTTTTTCCTTTCTGGGGCCCAGATCCCAACCCCATCAATTAGTAGTTTACATTTATCTTCATTTTTGTTTTAATTTTAGATAAACCAATTTGTTCTAGAACTCTCCATCCTTGTCCTTGTAATTCTCCCAAGAACACCTGTATCTTTCTTTCTCTTAATTAAGAGGTCTAGGACTTTGGGGTGCTGCTGGAACCCCAAGATCACAGTACCAGGCCCTGTCTGAAAGAATTCAACTCAAATCTTCTTCAGCCAGAGGAAAAGTTTATTAGTGATAAAACATATAGGCCAGGTGACACCCATAAGGATGGGCAGGCATAAGAAAGTCTCAGCCAGGTGTCGCCCATAAAGATGAGTGGGCATGAGAGGTTCTCAGCCTTGTGGGCCTAAGATTTTCAGCACCAAATGAGGGCCAGGGTAGATCTTATATACTTTGGGAAACCAGGGAAAGGTCTGGGAAAATGGTCTGGGAAAAGGGTCTGAGTGAGAATTCCCAGAGATTGGAATGTCTAAGAGATTCAATAGACAATGGGAATAGATAATGAAGGAACTGAAAAGTATCTGAATGAGATTAAAAGGTAGGCTAAGGCTTTCAAAGGCAGATGAGGGGCTGGGGCCTGTAGACAAAGGGAGCCAGATTCTTTTTGGTGCAAGGGGTGAAGACCAGGGCTTGGGCCACACCACATCATTAGCATCAGGAAGATACATTTAAAAAAAATATTCAGGAATAGTAACTACATTTATCTAAAAATGTACTAATGAAATCAATGTTGAAATATTTCACTGATATCCTTGCAATATTAAAGAACTCAAAGGAAAGGCTCCATTATTTTTGGGTAGCTTCTTCACGGAGGATTTATGGAAGGTAATGAATAAGAATTATTCATAATCAGAGGTGCAGATGGGTTGCAGTCTTCATGGCTTTTGGTAATATTTACGTTGATGAGGGATAGTATTGTTGTGGTCTAGAGAACTTAGATATATTGAAGCCTTGCTTAGCAAACATTCAAGCCCATTCCATTTTATTTTTACTATCTTTTGTTTTATGTTGACAATGAAACTATAAATCATCTAGTGTTCTAGACATAGTTTTAGATATATCAAGGCAATATTATTATGAGGCTGAACAGAATCTCTAAAATGTAGCTTCTGATCCTGCTTATCAAGATAAAGAATTATAATTCTAAAAACATTACCATATAGACATTCTTTATTTTCCTAATCAGAAATGAACCATATGTAATTAATATCTTATATGTTTGTTATCATTGGCAACTCTTAGAAATTCAAAGTGCACATAGTATTAAGGAACAATACTGGATTGAAATTCCATCTATACTACCTGTTGCTTCCATAGGTCACTTCCTATCTGGGCCTCATTTATTTGTAAAATGACAATGATGAAATAGGTAATCTCTAAGGTCCCTTCCACCTATTAGTCCTAGTATCTATCTGTGTTTTACACCACTCTATGAACTGGGGATGATAAAGATTTAAGAGGTAATGTTTGTAAAAGAATATAAGCTTTGTAGAAAAAGTTAATGAAGTTTGGAGTAACCATGTAAAGCTTCATAGAAATGGTAGACTCTGAGCCTTGAGAGATGCCTGGAATTTAGATAGAAGAAAAGGAGTGAAGTCATTTGAGAAAAGGACAACATAAGTATAGATATGTAAAGGAGAAAATGAGAATGTGCATTGTAGATCTGTGAAACAGTAAAGAAAGGAAATTGGCCTGACTGGAAATAAAGTTGGATAAATAGTATAGGACCACATTATGGTAGGCTTCAAATCCAGGTAAAGAAGTTAAATCTGTCATAATGGAAAATGGGAATTTATCACAGTTCTATTTTTTAAAATACAAAATTGATGTGATATAAGTTATACTTAGGGAAGATTAATATAGCAATGACATGTAAAATGGATTAGAGTGGGAAGATCCTGAACAAGGGTGGTGACAATAGAAATGGAAAGGAAAGTATAGAAAGGGAAAGGAAAGTGTAGAGACAAAAAACAAAACATAGGAAATGAAATAGAAAATTTGACATCTTAACTGCTTGCTGCTTAGTAGGTACCAGGGATATTTGCTACTTGTGAACTGTAGGAACAAGGGCATCACTTCAACTTTCTGACCCTCAGCTTCCTTAAATACAAAATGAGGAGATTAAACTAAATAATTTCTAAGATCTTAGCCTGTTCTAAATATGTTGGTCTATGATTTGCATTTTAAAAAGAGACAAACCCCAATTTTGACTTAAGCTTAGGAACAACACTCTGGAATTTCCGGTGAGGTCAGAGAAGTTTTTAGCAGGGCAGGAGATAATTGTTGAAAAAAGTATTTCCCCTCAAAATCCAATCTAATACTCATAGTATGTGAGGGTGATATTATAATGGGGATTTTGTGTTCTTGAAGACCAGTATGTATGAAGACGAGTCAATAACCCAGAAATCCTGGTGATTTGGGTCCTTGTGATAGTACTAATTGGGTCAGCAACCTGAACAGTATGAAGCTAATGTTCCTCAGATTGAAAGTTACTTGAAAAGTAAGATACTAGATTATCTACTTATTGTTTCAACTCCCTATCTCCTCCACCCTTACACTGAAAAAGAGAAAGCAATTATGGTCCTTTTTTATTTAAATACATACATTACTCAGGGCAGAGTCCTAAATCAGCTTTGGAGAGGCGGTTGTTAAATTTTTAGTATGAGCATTTACACCTTGAAAATCAGGAAACACTATAAATTAGAATGGGTTTTAGTGTTGTTGTTGTTTTCAATGATTTATAGACAAACTGATAGATAAAATGTTAATGATGCAAATGAAACTTAAAAGTTGTACATACATTTTTTCCTGGAAAATCAATTATAAAACATTTACCATAATGCCTTTTAACCCAGACTAACAGACTCTCTATCCCTCATCTCAACTAGGTATTTAATAACCCATTTAGTTTAGACTTGGGGGTAAACTCACCAACAAAAGGGGAAAAGCTCAAAAGTAATTGATGAGAGAATACAACAAAAAGCCAAAACACCAAATGTTTCAAGAGAAAAATCCTCAATAAAAGCCCAGAGACAAGCAAATAAAAAGAGAAGATCCCAAAACAAGAAGCGATGAGTAATAAGTCATCAAAGGGATATAAAGTTCTCATTAAAAATATTTTTAAATCAAATGAAAGTGAGACAAGGTGTGGTGCTCTTCAAAAGAGAATGGAATAACACCAGCTCAAAAAGAGAATTGTTTATAGATATAAACAAAAATAAATAAAAGAATTAAGAATGACTATAGATCAGAATTTATAGCTTTCAATGTACAATTAAGAAATTTTGTTATATTAGAAAATTTTGAATCAACAATGGGGAATTTTTCCTCTAAGTGAAAGAGAGATTAACAAAAAATTACTGAAAGAAAATCTGGCAGAAGAGAAGCAAAAGGCAATAATGTTAAAAAACAAAACTAAAACTAACAAAACTAAACATGAATTGTGTATGAGCCAAAATAACTGTTGAAGATAGAAGACTCAATAATAAATTAATTAGAAATTAAAAGGTTACCCATCAATTGAGGAATGGCTGGAAAAGTTGTGGTAGAAGATTATGATGGAATAGATGGAATACTATTGTACTATGCAAAATGATGAGCAGGATGGTTTCAGAAAAACCTGGGAAAACTTAAATGAATTGATGAGAAGTGAAGTGAACAAAACCAGGAGTACATTGTGAACAATAACAGCAATATTGTAGCAAAGATGAACTGTGAAAGATTTAGCTAATCTGATCAATTCAATGACTTAAGACAATTCTAAAGGACCAATGATGAAAAAAAAATGCTTCAGATAGAGAACTGATGAACTCTGAGTGTAGATTGAAGCATACTTTCGTTGTTTACTACTTTTCATTTTTATTTTTGGCAATATAGTTGATATGGAAATATGTTTTGCCTGACTTCACATGCATAATTGATATCATATTTCTTGTCTTCTCAGTGAGTGGGGGAGAAAGGGAAAGAGAGAAGAGAATTTTAAACTCATTTTAAATTAAATTAAAAATTCATTTAAAAATTAATATTAAAATTAAATACATTAAAAAATAAATGTTAATAGGTGTTCCTGAAACAAATGACAATTCAAAAAGCCTGAATAAGAAAAGAAATAATTCATTAGGTCTTCTAGAACTCCATAATATATATATATTTTTTAAAAATTATAGCATACATTGAGAGACTCTGCAACTCATCTCCAGGGCTAAAACCAAACCAGTTCTTTAAACTCCAAATCAAAGAGCAGTTAAATCTAACAATTTCAATGACAAACTATACCTTTCTATACCTTTTAGGTTTAGGAGAAAGACCAGGAGAAACACTTTCAAATGTAAAGGAAAAGAAATTTGAATAACAAAAGATTGTTTCAATGAGAAACTGAAGAAGGGAATGGAGGAAAGAGTGAGTGAGAGAGAGAGAGAGAGAGAGAGAGAGAGAGAGAGAGAGATCTATAGGGTTGCAGTATAACTCCACATGAATCTAGTATGATGATCTTGACTAAGAGGAGAGCATGGCACTCTTTTACGTTCTGATATCAGAGAAAGGCAAGATCAACTGGAGTAAATTATATCTGGTGATACTCTACTTGCTGGAAATACAACAGTGAAGATGATATGACCACCAAAGCAAGCAAACCATAAGAGCACATATCATATATGGAAGACATGGATATTTTTATTAAATGACAGTAACAAAATTGGAAAGAGGTTTTTATCAGTTAACGGCAAAGGCTTTGTGAAAAGTTTATTGTTGTTGTTGTTTTTGTTTTCGTTTTTTTTGTTTTTAGCCAATGATACTTTCAGCTGTAGCTTCTTCACAAAACTGGAATTTGGCTGGTCTGGAGTAAAATCCAAAATTATTGACACCTCTGCTTTTCACTAGTGCAAGAATTACTAGTAAAGCATTTTAGTATATTTCTCTCAGACACAAGCCTTTTCTCACCTTTCTTAACAGAGCACATCAGGTATCTACCACTAAGGGAAGGGGAAAGAGAATGAACATCTATATAATGCCTATTTAGTGCCAGGTATTGTGCTAAATTCTTTACAGATATCTGATTTGAACCTCACAACAACCCTGCAAAGTAGGTGCTGTTATTATCCCAATTTTACAGTTGAAGAAACTAAGATAGGTATAGACAGTGGTTCAGACAGATTTACCCAGAGTCACAGAGCTAGCAAATGTCTGAGGCAAGATTTTAATTCAGGTATTTATGATTCCAGGCCCAGTGCTCTATCCATTGTGCCATCTAGCTGCCTCTCATAACAAAATATACAATTCTAGTGACCTCTCGAAATATAGACCAACTATGTGCTTAATGTACTTAATATGCATAATTCATAATTTTTCTCATAAAAAAAAATCTTCTTATAGGATAGCAACAGGCTGAGGGAGGAAAAGATGTGCCCCTAATCTCAGGTGTTGGTAAGCAAACCATTCAAATGACCCATAACATCTATATATCTAGTTGTATCAACTTCAAATAGAAATGGGGGCCACTAATCTGTACATAAAGGACCCTGGGGAGTGAATATTGACTTAATGTAAAAATGTAGTATCCTTGTTTTATTATTTTTTTTTACTTTGTTAAATATTTCCCAAATAAATTTTAATCTCATTCAGGCTGCACACTGTGTTTGACACTTCTGCTCTATACTACCTTTATTGATTATTGCAAAGTGTTTAATATAGTCTTGTTTTCATGGCTTATTCACATATTGCAAATACATAAAATAGATCCAAGTTTAATGAAAATAATGGATGTCAAATAGAGATCTGTGGAGAAGTATTCTCTACTTCAAATATACCACCAACACAAGAATGTCAAGAATAATTGATATACAACATGGGATCTTTCAGAGAAACAGTTTAAACCCATCAAAATTCTTTCTAGCCTTACACAAATTTTTATCTCTTCTAAATAGAACTCAGTATGTGCTCTGAGTTAAAGAAAAAATTGAATCAAAAAAATTATTAATCACCGCACTTAACATGGAAACATCAAGCTATGTGGCTCTAGTGAAAAACAAACGTCTGCAGGACATTAGATGTAAAAGAATAATAGGAGATAACAAATGTATCTGACAGTTTCTCTCTCAATCTCATCAAAAATATGAGAGGAAAGAAATAATAATAATTGACATTTTATAATACTTTCATATTTGGAAAGTGCTTTTCTCATAGCAACCCTGTGGAGTAGGTAGTGAAATTTTTATTATCCCCATTTTACAGATAAGGAAACAATTAAAGAGAAGTTAACTGCCTTGCCCTAGGTCACACAGCTAATGTCAAAGAGGGAATTTGATCTCAGGCCTCCAGACTCCAACACCAGTATTTATTCAACTATGTCATAATCATGCCACTACTCCACTCTGCAAATAGCCATCTACAACTACTAAGCCCCACAGAGATTAGGAGACTTGTGCAGGTTACACAGAAAGTTAATGGCACATATGTCTCTGAAATCTGGATCCTCAAGCCCTTAGTGCAATACTCTCTTCACTATAACTTTAGAGGAAGTCAGATGCTTCATGAACAATTGTGCATGCTTACTGACGGCAACAACAAAAGATTGAAAAAGTATCACTTGAAAAGTCCGGAAAGTTTTGAAATTAATCAAAAAGAATACATTCTACTTAGATTTCCTTTTGAATGTAATTAGGGGATGGAATCATCAATTTCTTCCAAATAAAGATCCCAAATCTCAATTCAGAATCTACTAAAGTAAAATCACAAATGAAGTCACACATCTGGGTAGATGTGCATGTACAAATGTATACTCAGATTATGTTTGCATAGCAATGACACATACATTTGTGAGCTTTAGTTAATGATGAATTGCAACTGTCTTCCACAGCACAGCACTTTTCTTAAGACATTATTGCAGATGTTATTTTTAACATATGGCCTTTAAGAACAATTAGCCAGAATTACTGGTGCTGTAAAGCATTTTTCAGTTATTTCCATTCACAGTTGTTTTGCACATCACCAAAATCTTTTGACATTCTTCTTGCTTAGGATGAATTATTGTGTAAAACAAGGCTAGAATAGAAAAGTAATTTAGATGTTTCTACTTAAAGATGTTCTTAAAACACTCCTAGGGTTTAAAAAGAAAAATTAGTTTCACAGACCCTGCTCAATATCCCTGTGGAGCTTTTATTGCAAGAGCCAAGCTCTATTCAGTGCACCTAATCTAACAGCAGGAATGCTTAATATAGGTGTACACTAAGCAGCAGCTAGCCACAATCTGTGTAAGGGAATAAATAAACATGATTTCAAATCCAAATATCAGGAAAATGCAGTGGGGATCAGGAGAGAAGGGGCAAAAGATCTTGTGAAGGCTATTAGGCACAGATTTCAATTAATTGCTAAAATGAAAAACAAGTTCATTCAGTTCACAGGGCAGTCAGGGAAAAGTATTTTTTTATTTGTGATTTCATTCAAAATTTTATAGCTGTCATGCTTTTAAAGAATCAAAATGCACTACCTGTTACGTAATATTTATCCCCTAAATGACACTATTTTTGCAAATTGCCAAGCTGCTTAATAAAATACCCACATTTAATTCCTGTTAGGCCTTCATAATGACAAACTGCATGGGGATGTTTCATGTAACAGTCCTGTAAATGAATGTAGATAAAACGATATTTTCTTTAACTGAGATATTTGTAAAAAGATTTTATTTTGGAGGGTTTTTTAAGGTAGTAATAGCCTCCCCCCCTTTCCCCTTTCTTTTCCCCCTTCCTTCCTTCCTTCCTTCCTTCCTTCCTTCCTTCCTTCCTTCCTTCCTTCCTTCCTTCCTTCCTTCCTTCCTTCCTTCTTTCTTCCTTCCTTCCTTCCTTTCTTCCTCCTCTTTCTCCTTTCCTTCCTCATTTTTCTTCCCACCTTCCCTTTCTCCTCTCTCTCTCTCTTTCTCTCTCTCTCTCTTTTTTTTTTTTTGAGGAGTTAGGAGGATTAGTTTCTATTTCCCATCTTGGATTTCTTTTCAATGCACGTTTTTCAATAATTTTAAAAAACACTATGTTTAGAAAGGCATTTAGGGTCAGCCTTCTTCTTCCCCAGAAGGTGAGTTCTAGAATTACATTTGTCAGTGTCCGGTTGTGACAGTTCATGTAGCCAAAGGTATTCAGTAAACTTTAATCACTGTCACAACTATAAAGGTTACACAAGCCACTCCAGCAGAAATCACTTGCAACTGTATGACATGTGCGCAAGTGTGTGTGTGTGTGTGTGTGTGTGTGTGTGTGTGTGTGTGTGTGCACGCAAAAGCCTAGTATCTACTTACCTCTCTGGTATTGCAGAAATCCAGTCTTCCAATAAAGAAACAAATGTGCTTCACTTTGAAGAGGAATTAAAACAAATCCTAGAGCTAACATAAACTAAATTATTGGACAATTCAAACAAGAAAAAATAGTTCAGCTAAACTGGTTATTCATATTGTAAAGATTAAATAAACAATCAACTGAACCTTTCATTTTTCAATTAGTTGTCTTGCTGTTATGCAGACACAGGTAGAAAGATTTTTTTTTATAACAGATATCCAAAAACTCATGAAATTTGATTATTAATTTGTTGTTGTTCAGGATCCATGGTTGGTTGATTTGTTTGAAGTAGGAAATGTTCAAGTAGAAATAACTCTCTCATGTACTTGACATATATTTAGATGGGAGTTGTCATCTTTCCATACTTAAAAATTATTTATTTGAACAGAATCTCTCTGAGAACAATTCCTGTTTGAGTAGATCTAAACAGTTCATGAAAATATCTATAATTTTCTTCCTGAATGCTAAAGGTATTTGAAACTATTAAAGGATATTAAAGTCACTCACAACTGTTTTCTAAAATCTACAAAGATAAGTCATTATGTATATCATACAATACCGAAAAAAAAAAGATATTTTGCGTTAAGATGATTGTTTTTGACATATCAGCTACAGTCATAAGGTGTGGATATTTGTTTCAATAATATATAACATCCTTTTTGATCAGCCAAATGTTTCTATCTTCTCGCCCTCTTGTTGATTTTTTCCCAGTCCTCTCGGTTCTTCATATGTAATGCATAGTTCAAATGCATCCCATAGAGCCTCTCATGCAGAAACCTTTCTTTTGATTTTTTTTTAAAAAAAGGCTTACATTTTTCTCTTTCAAAATAACTTATTTACTAAGTTAGAAGACAATAAATGACAAACCAAAATAATTTTTTATATTGTGATTAAATTAAAATCAGTTAAAATTTACATTTAATTCTAAATTGCTTTGGAAAGGCAGCATCGGATAATAGATCAAGAGCTGACCTTGGAGTACCCCCAGGCAACTCTCTAAGACAGGGATCCTTGTTATGTTTGCTGAAGTCTATAGACTCTTTCAAGGAAGAATATTTTTTATGCATAAAATTGGCAGGAAGATTACAAATAAACCCAATTATAATGAAAAACATTTATCTTTTTTTTCTAAATGAATGGATCCTTGGTTAAGAACTCTTGCTAAAAACGTCATAGAAAAAATGCCAGCTTGCATTGGTAGAACAAGCTCCTTACTAGGAGTAAAAGAAGGAAGGAAGGATTTAACAAGTGTCTACAATGTATGAGGCACTGTGTTCCTTTACAGGAAGTGGTTTGGAGAACTATTTGAAAAGGAGAGAGAATGGAAAGAAACTGAATAATATGGAGGCTAACCAAATGTTAACTCCTCCCACACTATCTCATGAATACTTTTTTAAAAGCATCAAATAAAGTAGAGCCTTAAGAAACAGAAGGAATGAGTTAAGAGAATAACAAGTGAGGCAATCCCCACCAGAAGGAAAAAAGAATACCACACCCCCTCAGTAACTATTAAAAGTTGTGGTGAAGATCAGCGCCCATAGTACTCCCGTTTCTGCAACCCTATCCACAAAATTTTCATTTCCACCTCTTCAGTCTAATCCAGGACTTAATTAAGTCCTGGCCCTAGTACAGGTTTTTGGTCCACGACTATGACAGACAGCAGAGCCCAGAGACCATCTTCATCCTTGCTGAGCTCCTCCATATAGGACTGTAAGAAAACAGCAACAGAGACTAGGAGCTATTCCATTTTCACCCCTTCCAGGACCCTGATCACTGTCTTTCTACCCCTGACCAAGATAAGAATGGGGAACAGGACTAAGAAGCTCTTTTCATATACAAGCTTTCTAACTGTCCTCATTGGAGACTGATAACTGAGTTCAATAGTTTCCATGCTCCACTAAGACCCTCACATTGCCCTGAGGAACTAGAGTGGTGTTTAAATGCAACAACTACTTAACTAATTAGAGATAAAGAATTTAGATAAGATAGGGTCATTATCCTCACAGAATTTACAGACTACTGATGACAGAAACAAATAATAGTAACCTAATTTTACATGATAAATGCTTTAGACACTTGGAATTCTATATAAGGTCCAAGGGTGAAAGTGGTTATCAACTATTGGCTTATGATATTGCTTTCTAACAAGCAGAACAGGGTCTTATAACATTGGACAAGTAGCTTTGGTGGCACAGAGTAGAATAAAATAGATTGAGTACAAAAGGTAACCACTGGAGAGGGGCAGACTGAAATGTTATATGGTGTCTTTGGGTATCCAACAAATGACACGGCAGTACTAAGTACCAGAGGGAGTCAGTGAAATTTAGAAAGGTTACTTTTTTTTTAGGGGCAGCTAGGTAGTGCAGTGGATAGAGTACCAGCCCTGGAGTCAGAAGGATCTGAGTTCAAATCTGGCCTCAGACACATAACACTAGCTGTGTGACTTGGGCAAGTCACTTCACCCAAATTGTGCCTCACTGAAAAAAAAAAAGGTTGTTTTTTTAAAGAGGAGTGGGGAATTTGATGATGTTGCAACCTACACCAAAACCTTACTGAGAGGCTAGGGTACAGGTAGATTGTATCTACCAACTTTGGGGATGAGAAGAACCATTTTAACTGAATTTGTTGCTATTTTGGGGCTATATTACATAAATATGTCTTCATAAATGCATAAATGACTGCATAACCTTTCTCAGTGTTTGGAAGTATGGATCACATTTAGACACACCATTTTTTGCACACATAGATAAAATTCACAATTGAAAAATAACCTGATTCAATACAAAACCGAGGTATTCCTTAGCTAACTTAATGGCATTAAGAATTTTCGATAGGCATAAAGTGAATATGATGTGTGTGAACATATATCGTTAATGTTCCTATTTAAACTCAGCCAACAGACATTTACTGCGTCAACAGGCATCTACATTGTATAAAACACAAAACTCACTATCCCACAACGATTACCAAATACAACACATTTCATTATAAAGGAGTCCTAGCTCTGGTTTTGGTTTTGGTGTGTTTTAATATTTAAAGAACCAGCCAGCCAAACTTCCCCATGTTGTGATTTCTGATTCTTTGCAGCATAAGAATATTCTTTAAAGTTTTGGAGGGTGAAAATTCTCCCTTTATAATTTCTGCAGTAGGAAAAGACAGATTCTTTGTTATCTTTCCTAGGTTTTCCTCTCTTAACTGTCTTGATTTGCGTCTATTCATGTACTAATATGTCCTCATTAAAAAATTAACTTTTTAAGATTAGGAGCCAGGTTTTATCTTTCTTCCAATATTCCACACCACCTAGAACCAGAACCCTCTATTTAGTCAGTACTTTATATATGTTTATTGAATGAGCAAACCAAAAGACATCACTATTTTTTTAAAAAATCACCCATTTGTAAAGGACTGTTCTCCATACAGTGTGATAAGTATGTTATTAACATGAAAAGTGTAGCAAGTTGTCTCGAGTAGGGTGTGACCACCTATTGCCAGACTTTCTTTTCCGCTCATTCTCTTACTATGGAAATCTTTTTTTTTTTGGCTAGGCAATCGGGTTAAGTGACTTGCCCAGGGTCACACAGCTAGTAAGTGTTATATGTCTGAGGCCAGATTTGAACTCAGGTCCCCCTGAATCCAGGGCTAGTGCTCTATCCACTGCGCCACCTAGCTGCTCTTCTCTCCTTTTTTTTTTTCTGAACAAGTCAATTCTATAGTTACCCTTCAACATGGCCAAGTGTGTGGAGGCAGAAGGGGGTGAGTAAATGACAAAATAATTTGCTTAAAAAATAAAAAAAATCAGGGGAATGTTTAAAAAAATTATTTCAAACATTTTTTCCAAAAGTTTTTTTTTTAAACTGTAGTATTGCTTACTTGGTAAAGTTCTGGCTATTATGTTGACACTACAATTGTTTAACAGTTTCTATTTACAGGCTAAAAGACAAGGTTACATCTTTGTTGTTCATGTTCTTCTAAGTTCCAGGTACCTCCTGGCTCTATTCTAGCACAAAATTGTCTGCATAACATGTCAGCTATTACATGAGTATAAAATCATTTTATTGGACCTAGTATATATATCATGCATTATACGCCAAAACCCTTCAAGAAACATCAAATAGTCAATCATTTCTATATATTTATTAGAGTTGTATGTATTGAATTTTTTAAGAGAAATGGGTTTCCATGGATAGACTCTGAAAGATATTTTGTTGGCATATTTACATCTAAGCTATTAATGTCTAATAAAATGATTTGTAGTTGTATATCACTATGTGGATTGTGGCAGCATCCATGATTCCATTTTTTTCCCACATGGTAATAAAAGTTACAAGGATTTCAAGATTATTAATGACCAATAGAACTTATGTGAGGTGCAAATGTCCCAGTACACTTGATTACTACTATACATACAGTATAAAGCACATGCCTTCCAGTACATCTAGCCTAAGACCTCAAATATTCTCCAAGGAAAGGCATTAGATATATTACTTTTTTTTTCCTTTTCCCATAAGTAGCAATAACTTCACTTGGTAGAGATGTAGGTATGACTAAATTGGAGCCAAACCTATA
The DNA here is from genome assembly GCF_003287225.1 of Phascolarctos cinereus. Classification (NCBI taxonomy): domain Eukaryota; kingdom Metazoa; phylum Chordata; class Mammalia; order Diprotodontia; family Phascolarctidae; genus Phascolarctos; species Phascolarctos cinereus. The sequence goes on along the minus strand of NW_027555847.1, from coordinate 273,252,005 downwards.
TGAGTCCCCACATTCACATTAAATACATGAGAAATATATGTCCCAGCAGGAGTCTATCTGCTATATTATTTAAAGAATACTTCATAAATCTGCTGTTTCTCTGATGCAGGTCCTGGATTTCTAGGTAAAATATGACTTCTAAATCAATTGATTCTAGTTTTTCTCTTCTTAATCCCTCATCTCATCCATGCCTTAAAAAAAATGGATTTTTTCCATGTGTTCCCTGAATATAATCCTTATAACTTACCTTCATGTAGTTAGAAACTTCACATTGGACCAAGGGTACTAGGTTAAAAAAATCTATATTGAACCAGTCTAGTAAATTATCATCTCTAAGGTATAATAAAGGCAGGTGTTATTATTTTATAGGTAGGAAGACAAGTTTTGAGCGCTGATTATATGGCCTTGGTTCCAGAGACATAGCCTGGACTTCAGTGAATCATTCCTACAAGAAGACTCAATAATTCCATTCATCAAACATTTATTTAATGAATACCAGAGGTGGTCTGGATACCGAGTCAGAAATTAAATTGCTTCTGCTCTTAAAGAGTTTGCATTCTACAGTATAATAGAGATACAACACCTGCTTGTTCATCCTTTTGTGTTCAAAGGAGATATACATTCTGCGCATTTAAGGCTGCTGCTTGATAGAACTGCATTTAAAAAAGAGACAATGTAGCCTTTCCATGAATGACAAGTCTTGAGCTCCAAAGAGAGACGAAGAGAAAGAGCTGGAGAGATTGAAGAAAGTATGGAAGCAGGCAGAGTTTCTGGCATTTGTGTATCCCCCAGAGCTTGACCATAGCCCTTGCTGCCTCCACCTACCAACCATAGCAGAGAGAACAGCTTGAGGTGGAAACAAGAGGTGTGACCTGGACATTTGAATGTACTGATAGCAGATGGTGATTTTCCTGTCCCTCCTCCCTTCCCTGCATAGTAGAGCATATATTACATTTACAACTTACTATTTTTAAAAGATCTGTTTACATTTCTTTTCAGTTAATACTGAAAACTAGAATAAGGTAAAAGTGTAGTCAGTCATACCAATGGTTGGATCATTTCACAACTCCACCAATACTGTATTAGTGTTCCAATTTTTCCACATCTTCTCCAACATTTATCATTGTTCTGTTTTGTCATGTTAGCCAATCTGATAGGTGTGATGTGGTACCTCAGAGTCGTTTTGATTTGCATTTCTCTAAACAGTAGTGATTTAGAGCATTTTTTATAGGACTACAGATAGCTTTAGTTTCTTCCTCAGAGAACTGCCTGTTCGTATCCTTTGACCATCTATTAATTGGGGAATGGCTTGTATTCTTATAAATTTGACTCAGTTCCCTACATATTTTTAAAATGAGGCCTTTATCAGAGACACTGATTGTAAAAATTCTTTTCTGCTTCCCTCCTAATCTTGGATGCATTGGCTTTATTTGTGCAAAAACTTTTCAGTTTAATGTAATCAAACTTTGCATTTCATAATGTTCTCTGTCTCTTATTTGGTCATATATTCTTCCCTTCTCCATACATCTGAAAGGTAAACTATTCCTTGCTCTTCTAGTTTGCTTATAGTATCATTCTTTATATCTAAATTGTATATCCATTTTGACTTTATCTTGGTATAGGGTATAAGCTGTTGGTCTATGCCCAGTTTCTGCCATATATTTTTCCAATTTTCCCAGCAGTTTTTGCTAATTAGTGATTTCTTATCCCAGAAGGTGGAGTCTGGATTTATCAAATAGTGCATTAGTGTAGTCATTAACTGTTGTATCTTGCATATCTAACCTATTCCACTGATTCACCTGTATGAAGAGGTCTAGGACTTTTGGGGTGCTGCTGGAACCCCAAGATCACGGCACCGGGCCCTGCCTGAATGAATTCAACTCACATCTTCTTCCAGCCAGAGGAAAAGTTTATTAATGATAAAACACATAGGCCAGGTAATGCCTGTGAGGACAACTGGGCATGAGAAAGTCTCAGCCTTTTGGGCTTGCGAATCTCAGCATCTGAATGGGGGCCAGGGTGGAATTTTTATACACTGAAGTAACTTTGGGTGGTCAGAGAAGGGGGCTGGGAAAAGGGTCTAGGTAAGAATTCTGATTGGGAGGTCTGAGAGATTGAATAGACAATGGGAATAGATAATGAAGGGAACTGGAAGGCAGAAGTTTGAAAGGCATCTGCACAAGATCAAAAGGTGGGGTGCTAGGGCTTTCAAAGGGAGATAAGGGGAGTACATAAGGAACCATTTGAGAAAAGAGTAAGGGCTTTCTGGGGCCCATAGACAAAAGGGAACCAGGTTCTTTTAGGGTGAGGGGCAAAGGTGCATCTGAATAAGATTAAAAGGTAAGGCAAAGGTTTTCAAAGGGAGATGAGGGGCTGGGGCCTGTAGACCAATGGGAGTCAGATTCCCTCTGGGGCAAGAGGCAAAGATCTTGGCTTGGGCCCCGCTACCATCATGTGGATCCTCCTCATCCTCCCCCTCCCCCTCCCTCTCCCCTCCTCCTTCTCCTTCTCCTTCTCCTTCTCCTTCTCCTTCTCCTTCTCCTTCTCCTTCTCCTTCTCCTTCTCCTTCTTCTCTTTCTCCTTCTTCTGTCCCTCTGTCCACATGGGGAATCATACTTTTACTTGTAGGTGTTCTGTCCAAATGAATATAATTTTCCACCATTTATACTTTGCAAGGGTTTGGGGACTACATTTTTCCCCTATTCATTTATTTTATCATTATTTTTTTTCATAAAGCTGGGACAGTTAACTCTTTTGTCTGGTAAAGTTTTCATTTTTGATTTCTTGAAATACAGCTCTAGAAAAACAGGCTTTGAAAAAATTCATTGTGATTTAAAAGTAGCTACTTCAGGATGCTTTTAAATCCAAATCACTATGGCTTTCATTAATTGGCCAATAACAGGTCCTAACCTAAGCTTTTCTTGCTCATTGTTTGGGTTTTGATAGCTCAATGTGAGTGTAAATAGCAATTGTTTATGTTCTGGCCAGAAACTCTGAGGGTCTTTCCCTCTGAGATGGATTTTTTGTGATGGCAAACTAGGCCCTCTTTTGCCTCAGTTCTTGTATAGCCCTTAATCACTGAATGAACTTTGTCTCAGACAAATGGAGACTTGGGAAAGACCTTAGCTTAAAAAGGCCATTACCAGGAGTCTTGACTTAGGTCTTGCCACTGGACCCTGATGACTCCAGAGGAGAGAGTGAGGCTGATGAATTTGCATAGTTCTGCCTTATGTAAATCTAATTCACTCACTCTCAAGTCAAGACATCACTCTTGTGATGTCACTGGTCCTCTCTGAGAACAAAGGAAAAACAACAAGCACTCTATCTACCAGATCTAAAGCTTTAAATCTATTTATCACCTCCACTTCATATTCATAAGGGATGTTATTCAGGTTATACCTATATGGTCTGATGGTTTTCCCTACTTTCTTCAATTTAAGTCTGAATTTTTCAATTTTTCATGACCTGAACCACAATCAGTTCCAGCTCTTGTTTTAACTGACTGAATAGAGCTTCTCCATTTTTGGCTGCAAAGTATATAATCAATCTGATTCCGATATTGACCATCCAGTGATGTCCATTTGCAGAATTGCCTTTTGGGTTGTTGAAAAAAGAGTACTTATAATAACCAGTGACTTATCTTGACAAAACTGGTCTCCGCTGTGCTTCATTTTGTATTTCAAGGCCAACTTGCCTGTTACTCCAATTATCTTTTGATTTTCTACTTCAGCATTTCAATCCCCTATGATGAAAGCGACATCTTGGGGGGGTTTATTTCTAGAAGATGTTGCAGGACTTCACAAAACTGACCAACTTTGGCCTCTTCAGCATCAGTAGTTGGAGCACAGACTTGTATTACTGTAATGTTGAATGGTTAACCATGGATTCAAACAGGTATCATTCTGTTATTTTTGAAAGTATATCTCAATACTGCTTTTCTCACCCTGTCATTGACTATAGGGCTACTCCATGTAGTGATCATCTGAAATAAACTCACCCTTTCCCATCCATTTAAGTTCACAGATACCCAAGATGTCAATGTTTAATCTTTCCATCTCCTGTTTGACCACATCTAGCTTACCTTGGTTCATAGATTTTACATCCCAAGTTCCTATGCAATATTGATCTTTACAGTATTAGACTTTCCTTTTTCACTAGACTCATCCACAACTGAGCTTCCTTTTGGTTTTGGCCCACCTGCTTCATTAACATTGGAGCATTAGAACTTGTAGTTGTCCTCTGCTCTTCCACAGTCTGACATGAGGGGTTCATCTTCCAGTGTCATTTCTTTTATCATTTTAATACTTGGCAAAGATACTGGAGTGGTTTGCCATTTTCTTCTCCAGTGAAGAAATAGAAATAGTGCAAAGAAATAGGAGAAAACAACAGAATGTGAAAGACAGGAGATCTTTTTTAAAAATTAGAGATATAAGGGAAAGTCTCATATAAAATGAGCATGATAAAAGACAAAAAAAATGATAGGAATTTAACAGAAGCAAAAGAGATTAAGAAGAGGTGGCAAGAACATATGTAAGAATCATATAAGATAAATATTAACATCACCAGTGATACGGTCTAGAACCAGACATCTAGAAAATGAAATCAAGTGGAACTTAGTGTTAATTTTGTTAACAATAAGGCTAGTGAAGGTGATGGAATTCCAGCTGAGCTATTTAAAATCCTAAAAGATGATGCTGTCAAAATGCTGCACTCAATATGCCAGCAAATTTGTACAACACAACAGTGGCCCCTGGATTGGAAAAGATCGGTTTACTTCCCCGTCCTAAAGAAGGGCAATGCCAAGGAATGTTCAAATTACTGCACTCATTTCACGTCAGCAAAGTATGCTTAAGATTCTGTGAGCTAGACTTCAGCAATACATGATCCACAAATTACCAGAAGAGCAGGCTGATTTTCAAAGAGGCAAAGGAGCTAGTGACTAAATGGCCAACATTTGATGGATTATAGAGAAAGCAAGGGAGTTCCCAAAAAAAAAAATCTACTGCTTCACTGACTACACTAAAGCCTTTGACTGTGTGGATCACAACAAAATGTGGCAAGTCTTCAAAGAGGTAGAAGTACCAGACCATCTTACTTTTCTCCTGAGGAATCTGTATGGGAGCCAAAAAGCAACAATTAGAACCAAAAATGGAACAAGTGATTGGTTTAAGATAAGAAAAGGAATACAACAAGGCTGTATATTATCGCCTTATTTCTTTAATCTATATGCAGAGTATATCATGTAAAATGCCAGGCTGAATGAATCAAAAACTGGAATTGAGGTTGCCAGGAAAAATATCAACAGTCTCCAATATGCAGACAATACCACTCTGATGGCAAGAAGTGAAGGAGAATTAAGAAGTCTCTTTATGAGGGTGTAAGAGGAGACTGTAAAAGTTGGCTTGAAATTTAACATAAAAAACTAAAATCTTGGCAACTGGTGCCATCACTCTTTGGCAAATAGAGAGAAAAATGGAAGCGATGTCAGATTTTATATTTTGGGGCTCAATGATCATTGTAGACAGTGACTGAAGCCATGAAAGATGCTTGCTCCTTGGAAGGAAGGCTATGGCAAATCTGGACAGCATACTAAAAAGCAGAGACATCACCTTGCTGACAAAGGTCTGGGTTTTTTTTTTCCAGTAGCACTGTTTGTCTCTGAGAGTTGGACTATGAGGAAGGCCGAGTGCCACAGAACTGACACTTTCTAATTGTGGTGCTGGAGAAGACTTTTGAGAATCCTTTGGACAACAAGAACATCAAATCATTCAACAGTTAAAGAAATTAATTGAGGCTATTCACTGGAAAGCCAAATACTGAAGCTGAAGCTTAAGTACTTTGGTCACATAATAAGAAGACCAGACTCATTAGAAAAAACTCTGATGTTGGGAAAGATCGAAGGCAAAAGGAAAAGGGTATGGTAGAGAATGAGATGGATAGATTGTGTCATGGAATAAATAAACATGAACTTAGACTTCAAGGGACAGTGCAGGATTGGAGGACCTGGAGTTCTGTGGTCCATGGGGTCATGAAGAGTCTGATGTAACTGCATGAATGAATAACATTCTAGTCTATCCTCCACTCAGCTGCCAAAGTGAACTTCCTAAAGAATAGGTCTGATTATATAATCACTTCTCTCCCCCCACCCCATAAACCTCAATGGTTCCATATTATGGATCAAATAGAAAAATCTCTACCTTTTAAAATCCTTCATAAAGTGGCCCCTTCTTACCTTTAAAATCCTACATTTCATTCTTCTCCACATAACACTGATTCAGTGACACAAGCCTTCTTCCTTTTTCTATCACATAGCAATACGTTTCCCAACTCCACTCCTTTTTACCAATTGGAATACTTCCCCTCCTCACTTCCATCTTCCTTATTTTGTGGCTTCCTTAAATGCTCAAATCAAACTCCACCTTGTGCAAGAGGCCTTTCTTGGTTCTCTCTCCACCCCTCCCATTTACTGCTACTGGATTACCTCAAGTGATGATCTTCAATTTATCATGTATGTATCTTGTATACATAGAGCTGTTCACATGTTTTCTCCCCCATTATAATGTAGGCTCCTTGAGAGATGAGTCAACTTAAACCAAGATATCCCAGACTTTGAGGTCAATATTCTATCCATTGTTTCATGCTAAAGTGTTATCTGAATACTTGCAGGACTTGTGATTTTCTTGGGGAGAATGTTTTCTTTCTCCCTTCACCAATTCTGATCATACCTCTACAATTTATATGATCTTTAAGAACTATTATAACCATTTACCCCTCAAAAAAAGACCATTATTCTGCTGTCAATTTGACAATGAGTCTCTATGAATTTAGCTAGGCTGGTTCTACAACAAGTAATATTGGGCTAGACAAAGTCTTACTTGGATGCCTCATTGTGGTACGGTGGTGCCTGTGACATGTCCCCACCTTAAGCCCTTTCTGCTTGTCGACTGAATTTACACAAAGAAGTGCTATGATGGAAACAGTATTCATTCTTTAATTCTGAAGATTTTTGTAGTCAGAATGTGTACATGTATATATGCATAAATGTATATATGTATGTATATCTATATATTGCTATATAGATATATAATTTCAGTATGAATTTAGCATCAACAAACATGAAAACTTCAATATACAAAAGATACATCATTGGTCAACATATATTTCTTAAATGCATACAGTGTGCAAAACACTGTACTAAGCAAAAACATAGTCACTTCTCTCAAGGAGTTCATATTATAATGGAGGAGAAAACATATAAACAACTATATACACAATTTTAGCCTGAAGGCACTCTACCTGTCTTTTTTGCTAGCTCTGTGCTATGACTAAGGAGCTACCAGTCTGCCTTTCTCAGGTAGAGGCTTTCTTGTCACTACTGTTTTCCTGGAGTTGAAATGAGAGACAGACAATTCTAAATAGAGCCCAAAAGATAGTATCAGAGATCTAGGTCCAGTAGCTGCTTTTATACCAGCAGAAGTACACATCCAATAAAGAGAAGACACACATATGAGAAAAGAATACCCCAGTTGCTCTACTAATAATTCTGCCCACATATACACACAAAACACCCCCACACAAATAGACTGTCTGAGTTGCTTTTATTTTCTTATACTTTCAGTCTACACAATAAGTCATAATGTAAAATCTATTTTAAAATGAACATAATCTTATTAAAGTTTTTATACACATGTGTGTATACATACACATAATTTATATATAAACACATATACATGTCTATGTACATATGTCCACATATATGCCCATGTGTATATGTATGGATATATGTGTCTGTGTGATGCATGTATAGACTCATATAGCCTTTAATGTTTCCTAGAACTATAGTAGCACATTTGCTATTAGCTGAAGGCATGACACATTATGTTCACCACTTTACTCTTAACTAAGTACTCTTCTTCTATATCTCTTTGTCTTTCTCTTCCAAACTCCTAGAAAGATTCCTCTTAGGTTGCTCTCATCAATTCATTATTACACAATTAGGTGCATTCTGATTTCTTACCCTACCAACCTATTGAAATTGTTCTCTCAGTCATCAAATCTAGTGCTGTTTTCTTGGTCTCAGAGCCTGAACTAGCACAAGACAATTTGGGCTATACTACCAGGGGTGCCATGAGTAGGGGACACCATTTCCTTCCTCTTGTTGGATACTTGCCTCTCAACTAGACCAACTCACTGGCTCTTCTGGTGTATCATCCTCTGCTTTTGCTTGGCCTTTATCCAGAGCTGTCTTCAAAAAACCTATTATTCTGCATGACTTGGGAAACACATCCTAGAAGAGGAGCTGAGATTAGTGTGAAATCAGTGTAGGAGGTATAATAATGAATCAAATTGAGATTGGTAGAATAGACAGTGCATTTTGGCTAGGTCTTTGCTATATCCCTACAATGAATTCTCATTCATTTGTCAAATTGAGGTAATAATACTTAAACTACCCATCTCAGAAAGAGTATTCACTAAAGAGTAAAGTATCATATAAGTGTGAATTTAATGTGTCATGCCTTCAGCTAGTAGCAAATGTGCTACTATAGTTCTAGGAAGCATCACAGGCTATAGAGAAGATTAATGAGAGGAGAGGGAGAGAGAAAAAAAGAGAGAGAAAAAGAGAGAGAGACAGACAGACAGACAGACAGACAGACAGACAGACAGAGGACAGTCTTTCTAAGGTGATATGAAGATAAGGTCAAAAGCACAAATTGAAGGATTTACCTTGTCAAGAAACAGTCACATCTTCAGAGCAATAAAAGAGAGGACAGATAAATATGTACAAAAGTTTTGAGAAGTGGAAAAAATAAAGAGTAACAACAGAAGGAAACTTCCTTTAGGGTATAACCAAAAAGGTCTCTCCTACCTTGATATTGGATTTAACCATGACAATAGTTCAGAAGCTTAAAGTTTACTGTGATTTATATTTTAAGTCTTTGCAGTTTTATCACTTTACAATGGAAAATGGAATGGTCACGATTTAGATCTTCCAAACAAAATATAACACACCTCATGGGTCAACAGGTTAAAAAAAAAGGGCATAAAAATAACTTTTAGATTTGTGAGCAGCAGAGACTATGTGTTCTCCATTGATTTAACCAGAGAATCATATTTTTCTAAATTCTTTGGGGGGAGCTTCATTGTGTGATGGATCACTAGGGAGCTTTAAACTTGAAACAAAACTACTGGGTTTTGCAACATAAAAAGTGTGGATAGACCAGAATGATCTCACAGCATCAATCAATGGAAATTTATAGTTTTATCCCACAGTGATACCAAAACCTGGTAAAAGCTTCTGACTTCTATTCTCTGATAAAACATTGAAAGCTCTTTAACTCTGCCAATCTAAGAGCAAATATTACACAATTTATCACATTTTGTTCAATTTCTTTCAGTACTTAATCTACAGAAATGTACGCTAAACTTTTAACTTAATAATAGAACAATATTGTGCTTTGTATTTTATATCTCACTAAAATTCTTAACATTGTTAGCCAAACTAAAGTCATTTAAAGTTTTGTCCAAGCGTAACTGTACAGGTTTGCTAGTATTAATGCTTCATATAGAAAAGAGAAGCCAAATACATAATTTTCATCCTTTATGACATGCATTTTAAAAAATGTCTATATCACTTTATCATCACTACTCTTTTTTTTTTCAAAGAAGGAGGTCACAAGTAGCTGACAATTCTTTACATTATGCACAAGGAAGATCTCTGTTAAACCTGATAATGAAAGGATACAGGAGATAACAGACCAAGACTAGCATTGTGTGTTGGCAGAGAAGGCACCCCACTAATAGAGTGATTTGCCCTCTTACAGAAGAGTTCAGACAAAATAGCTTGTTTCCTAACCATCTAATTGCTCATAAATGCCTGATTCCAAAATCAGAAATTAAATATTATGACTTAAAGCTCTCCTCCCATTGGAATTCAAATACTTCTTGGAAGCCTTGTCAATGATGAACACTTCAGTGTGAAAGAACTTAGCAGATTCTTTTCTAGGGTAGTAAAAGGAGAGAAGCAAAAGAAGAAATGGGGCGGCGGAATAACTTTGGGGAACCAGAGCTCCAGAGGAAAGAAAAGAAGAGAGAATTGGGCAAATGTAGGGAAGAGCAGAAGACTAACTTCACCCACTAAAGACTAACCTGACAAGTGATAAAGGACATGTCCATCTTTACTTATGGCTGTTTCTGCCCTAGCCATGGCTTATGTAAGATTTATGAATAATGGCAAGATTTCTATAGCTTCTACACAAACTTTGCCTGGGGTTTGACGTTTATTTAATAAAATGTGAAACAGCAGGGAAGCCGTGGAAGCCAAAGAAGTAGTCTATTTTAACAACTCAGTGTTTGGAAATTTTTCCTCATGTCTAATTTAAATCTGTCCCTGCCAGGTAAGTCCTATAAGCCCATTCCCTCTTGTAATAGAAGTTGGCCCATTTTCTTTTCTGTTGGTCAGGACTTCATATTTTCAAAGCACTTTTCAACCACTTTTACTGGTTATTCCTCACAATTAAGGCTCTGAGGTATAATTTAATGATTTTTTACCACTGCTTTACAGGTTTAAATATTGAAACACTGAGACATTGAGTGACACAGCCAAGGTCACACAGCAAATTAGAGTCACAGCAGGAAATTGGGATTCATAACACTGATATTTCAAGCCTGCTGCTTAGCCAACTAAGCCAAGAACACCATGAATATTTTAGGGTGGAAACTGAATTCTATATAAATGGAATCTATTATTAGAATCACGATTTCATTTCCTAATCACTGATCTAAGCAAATCATCATGCAATGCCTCTCCATCCTGCCTCTGGTCAGCTCTGGGAGACTAACTAATCAGCTATTTTGTAAGGCCAAGTTTTTGCATCTATTACCACTGGGCCATAAAATGACACAGTAGGTAATGGGTGATATGTCCATAAAGAGGGGTCTGGCTATTTCATTGCCCTATCTGTCATTTTAAGAAATATTTGTCTGTGACCTCTTTCAGAAATGCATAGAGTCTTGTTTGTCAGAGCCAGTGTTTATGTCTGGATTCCCATCACACATTTTTCAGTCTCTCTCAGCACAGAAAAGTTTTGAAGTTTGTAGATTGTGAAACAAGGTAGAAAGTCTGGGAAACAGGGTTGAAAAATAGGGCTTTGAAGACTGAGAGGCACGTGGGCCTTACTTATAGACTAGATCACCAGGTCACAAACTCAAGGGATTAGCCAATATTTTGCCTGGTTCTTAAGAAAGAAATGGAAATAGAGTTAATTTGCTTGTAGCTAGTCAATGACTACATATAACATAAAAATAAATTGAATTGTCACTAATTAGACAGCAAAAAGCATCTTTATAAATTCATTCCTTATTATTTGTGGTTATGGCAAACAGATAGTATTGAAATATTTTGTATTCATGTTTGGATATTTTAGTTGTGTTTTTGAATGAGTGTGAGGAACAGTTTAGGTTGAATCATAGAGTGCAAGAAGATGAGTAATGACTGGAAAGAGAGGTTGAGTCTAGCTTGTGAAGGGCTTTAGATGTTTAAACAGAGTTTATATTTGATCCTAGAAATAACAGGAGCTATGGCCAGACATGAACTTTAGGAAGATCACTTTGTCAGATGTAAAGGGGAAGAATTGGAGAGAGGAGAGAGAAGACAGAGGGACCAATTAGGAGACAATTGCAGTAGTTAAGATAAAGTGTTCAATGTCTGAACAAAGTGGCAATTGCATGAGTGAAGGGGAGGAGACACATGCTAGGGGTGTTTTGGAGATTTGGCAACTGTTTTGATATTTGGGGTGAGTGTAAGTGAAGAATTGGTAATGAAACCAAGGTTGTGAACCTGGATGTCTAGGATGATAATGAAGTGCTTTACAGAAATAAAGACGTTCAGAAGGGTAAGCATAAAGGGATATCGGTATTTTAGCAGCTGAGTAGTATACACAATAGAAAGCCCAACTTGGAGTTAGAAAAACTTGAGTTTGCAAATCCTACTTCAGACTACTATGTGAGCAGAGTCAAATCATTTAACTTATCTCAGCCTCAATTTCATTATCTGTAAAATGGAAAGATTAATAGCAGCTAACTCACAGGATTGTTGCAACCATCAAATGAGATGCATAAGTAAAGTGCTTTGCAAACCTTAAAGTCCTGTAGGCTAGCTAAAATTTAATAGAATCCATTATGTAAGTTACAGTCTATCAATGTCTGTTCATCCATGTCCAAACCAAGAAGAAAGGTCCCAGGTCAAGGCTGTTAAATCACTGGTCATTGCTCTCAACTGTAATGTCTGCTCTGTCCATCTCTGTTTATGTGATTTGAGAATTTAACTATTCATTTGTTCTTTCACTCTTGAGTCTTTGTTGATCATACTTTCAAACATGAAAAACCTGGGAAATAGGTATGATGAGATTTTAAACTGGCTTTTTCTACGAGAAAAAGGTATTTCTGTGTTCTATAAAGTAATCAGTGAATTTAGGTAACAAATAGTAAGCATTTGTTAAGTGTGCATTATGTGTTTGGCACTGAAACCAGAAATACAGAAATGAAAGAATTCCTGACATCGTGCCTCCTGACTTGAGGAATGAATACAATATATTCACCAATAAATAATTTCAGGATATACAAAACTGAATACAAAGTGATAGAAGTAAGGAACAGACACTAGCAGCTTGGGGAATGAGGAAAGACTTTTATAAAGGAGGTAGCACTTGATCTGAGAGACTTCAAGTTAACCAGAGGTAATAAGAGGCAGATGCTAGGAGAGAGAATTAATGGCAGTCTGTGTAAAGGCATAGAGATTTCAATGTCATGTATATGAAACAATAAGTTAGTCAGTTTAGCTGAAATGTAGACTATGAAAAAGGGATCACTGGGAGGTAAAGTTGGAAAGATAGAATGAAGATAGATTATGAAAGACTTTGAATGTCACTATTTCCATAAGCTATGCCCTCTAGGACCTGATACCCTTACTTTTGAAATGGAGATTGCAGCCATACCTTAAAACAAGAAATAACAATTTACTCTTCAATTATACATACTACATACTTATAGATATAACTATATACACATACACACTCACAAAAACACATGTATACATATAAATGTGTTTGTGAAGGTATACACACATGTGTATATACTTATTCACAGGATTTAAAAAGTGAATAAATATTAAGTTTATCTCAGCTTTTTTATAATAAATAAGTGTTGCTCTGGAATTCTTCTTTGCATTTTACTCAATTTCTTTAAATTATTACTTCCTTCATTTAAAAATTTATAGCCAGGCTTTCTTTTTATACATTTCACAGACCATGAGAACTCCACCTGGTGCTGTGATTCCTCTGAGAAGACTATAAATTACTGTTTAAATAAATGACACAGCTATTTTTGAGACTCTCAAAGAAGGCATTAATGGACTTGATGAGAAATGAATATTCTTCTACAACTGAGGTGTTAAGCCATTTAAAATAAATGGAGAAATGAGTTTTTCATTGTGAAAGCTTGTGAATTATAAATTATTTATCAGTTCCTCAGGGATTCTTTGGTACTCACCTCTGCAGCTGGAAAAGCTATGTCAACTACATTTGTGATCCCACTTGGAATAGTATTTCCCTCTCCTCTCCATGTGGAATTCCCATTTTGCTTCCCATTTCTTTTAATTTGCCATCATTTAATTGAATAGCTCCTTTTGGCACATAATGAAAGTGACCATCTTTCCTTAATACATAGTTTTGCTTTTATGCTTCACAAACAAGTGTATGTGTACATTTAACTAGATGATTAGCTGGCCTATGATTGAAAAAGAAATATCTTTTCCCGAGGTTCAATTGGTGAATAAAAAGTCAGGTAGCAACAAATCAATTAATCTTTGACCCCTCTCCCCCCACACACACACATATCTCTTCTCTTCCTTCTATGCAACTTTTAAATTACTATATTTAAGTTTGTTTTGCTCATCTATTATTTACTGCCCATACTCCCCCCCCAAAAAAAAAAGTCCTCATAACAAATATGCCTAGCTATGCAAAATAGATTAAACTATGGGCCATTTCTGAGAGTGCATGTCTGGTTCTATCCTCTACTGCCTCTTTATCAAGATGTGGCTAATGTGCTTCATCTTTGTTTTTTTGAAGTCAAAACTGATTGCTGCTTTACCCAGATTCTGAGGTCTTTAAGGTTTTTTTCCCTTGGATTATTTTTTCTTCATGTAAATTGTTTTCTTGGTTCTCCTTACTTTACTCTGCATCAGTTCATATAACTCTTTCGATATTTCTTTGTCATATTTCCATTTTCTATGGAGTGACAAAAATCCATTGCTTTCAAATGCCACAACTTGTTCATCTATTCCCCAATTAATGGGCAATATTTCATTTATTCTCATACAAATAGGTCCTTTCACTCTATTTCTTAACTTTTTTAGGCAGATATCTAACAGTAGAGTTTGTTTTCCCTTAGTCAAAGAAGTACCATTTACTGACTATGTGTGTATAATCCCAATTTGCTTTTCCAAAATTAAACCAATTCACAGCTCCACCAGCAGTGCACTTCTATGACTGCCCTCCCACAACCACTCCAATAATTACTATTTTCTGCTTTTTGTCATCTTTGTTAATCTAATGGGTATGAGGCATGGGCAGGTGGGTAACATAGTGGATAGAGTGCTGGGACTGGAGTCAAAAGACTGAGTTGAAATCTGGCCTCAGACTCTTACTAGTTATATGACCCTGGGCAAGTTATATGACCCTGACTTTATTTGCTTCAGTTGTCTTATCTATAAAATGAGCTGGAGAAGGAAATGACAAACTATTCCCGGATTTTTTCCAAGAAAACTCTAAATTGGGTGAGAAAGAATCAGACACATCTGAAATGACTCAACAATTACAACAACATAAGTTAGTCAGTCAACTTGCATATACTAGGGCTTATTTTGTGCCAGGCTAAATGCTAAGAGCTGAGTGAGGTAGAATGCCAGACTTGCTTTGATTTTCATTTCATGTATTAACCTGGTACTTTTTTAAAAAAATAAGTTGTTGAAAAATTGGATTTCTTCCCTTGCCTACTTCCTGTTTGTATCTTTTTTTTTTTTAGGCAATTATGGTTAAGTGACTTGCCCAGGGTCACACAGCTAGTAAGTATCAAGTGTTTGGTCTGAGGCTGGATTTAAACTCAGATCCTCCTGACTTCAGGGCCAGTGTTCTATCTACTGTGCAACCTAGCTGCCCCTCCTGTTTGTATCTTTTGACCCTCATTTTGCAGCTGAGCAGAAAGAAGCCCAAAAAGGTCAGGTGACTTTACCCAAGGTCACTCAGGAAGTAAAAGGTATAGCTTAGATTCCAATTCAGTCCCATGATTCTAAGGTCAGTGCTTTGCTACCACGTTGCTTAACTGAATCCACATATTTCATTTACTAATTATCCATCATAAAACACATGAATATGTTACTTTATATGCTACCCACCCTTCTTCATGCTCTCAAGATAAACACAGCAAACATTAACTCACACTGATAATTTCAGATATAGCTATAACCTGAAATGGCAGGTTCCCAGTCACAGGAATAGATCCTTCAACTGTAATTTCATAAATTCAATAAGTCTCCAATTTTATCGCTTGCATTTTGTATTCCTTTCCTCACCCCCAGCTGCTACGTAACAATTCAGTTATCAAACTTCATCATCCACAAGGTACACTTGATTTCCAGGAATTCTTAGTCTATTTGTGTTCTTTCTACCCTGCCCCCACCCACTTTAACACATACCAGGTGAAGGTGACTGAGTTAAAATCTGAAATCAACCTGGTCCTTGTGAGTGTGTGGGCTAAGGTTAACAAAACACGCTTTGGAAACAGAAATAGGATCAGATGTGACATTTCTATTCAAATGTGCATTTTTAGTCCACACACACAAACAATAAAACAAACTCAGGTAGAAGAGGAATGGGAGAGGCGATATAAATTGAAAGATGAGAAGGTAGGGGGTTGAATTTAAAAAAAAAGGGAAGGTTGTGAAAAAGCATCTGTTGGCAAGTACAAAAGGCTTCAGAAAGTAAAATACCAATTAACAGATCAAATGGGTAAGAAGGAAGTATTAAAATAAAGCAGTGATAACCTAAACATAGTGAAGGGAAATAAAAATAGAGAAGTGTTTAAAAAAAAACATTCAGTCAACACTAGAAATTCTCAAGAATTTTAAGGAATTTTTATGTTGTAGGAAAAACTGTATTATGTGTCTGCACATCTTTTATGCAGTAATTGTCTAGCAAATTCTTATACGTCTTCTAAATATTAGCTATTTCCTTTTCCACAGGTCTTTTTTTCTTTCAATTTTGGTGTTCACTGTCCCTGTGTTTTTAGAATTTTTTTTCAATGAGAACATTTGCAAAGGAGCTATACAAGCAAACTGGAATGGAAGCAGAGGCCTGAGTCAAATGAATGAATATTTAAGCACCCTACATTACCATAAACCTGAAATTACTTTGTAATTAAAATGGGGGGGGGAAATTCTCTTCCTCTTCCATATAGTGGGGAATAGAGAGGGAAGTGAACAAGCGCTTATTAATCCTCTATTATGTGCCACACATTGTGCATTAAGAGAAATCAAGTCCTTTTGAATAATTCAAGTTCATTCTATTATACTTTTTATCCTGTATATTCTTCTGTAGTTGTCAGCACTGATCAGGTTGGACCATCACCAGAAAGGTAGCCATCAGTTGAAAATTCTTCACATATATAGGTAACTCATAGTGGCAGCAGACAGGCTAAATTTGGTTGAGGGTAATCAACAGGCCTCAAATCCATTGGTGAGTTAGGGGTATGTCTACCCCAAGCATGTGAAGACTTCCCGAGAGCAGGTTAGGAAGATGAGAATAATTTGTTCCAAGAGCCATGAAGGTGGCTGAAGCAAGCTCTGTGGAGGGCTTAGAGCTTGCTCAGGCAGACATAGAAGATGCCAAGGTGATCCATTGTACCCTGGGCCGTTGCCAGTCATCTTGACTTTTTTCCTGCCGGTGCACTTTGATGACGCTGGACGAGAGAGAGTGAAGCTGATGACTTAGTTCATCTCTGCCTCACTTAAATCCAATTCACAGGTGAGTCAAGGCATCACCCCATGATGTCATGAGTCCTCTTTAAAAATGAACAACAATAATTTGTAAGATGCATTGTGGGTAGCAAGCTGAGCTGGCAGGAGTACCCACAAAATGAATCCAGAGATTTCTGATGTATTGAAGGTATAAGATGCTCAAGTGGAAAAAGTACTAGATGTCAAGAAAGACCTGGGATTGAATCTGTTTTTTTTCCTCTTTCATTTCTGTTGTGTAATAATTAGCTCTAAAATGAGGTGGTAAAACTGGATGATGTCTAAGGAAATCTCTAAATCCTTTAATCCTACAATCAAATAATTCTCTAATTTTATCTTTACCCTCTGCCTCAATTACATGTAGCCTGAGTTTCAAATTCTGCCTGTGCAAACAGCTAAAATACCCATTATCTAAGTTAGCTGAAATTGCACAACAACTATTTTGGAGTCATTTGAATGTCACCCAATGAAGAGTACAAATATCTACACCTCTTCAGGAAAACAGAGTAGAATTTCCTATTAAGATAATTAGTAACACCTTGATTCATAGAACTATAAGGATCAGTTTCTTATTCTAAAAATTATATTTGGTTTTTATATAGGACTTTTGTAGGGAAAGGAAAGAAAAGAAGCATTACAGAAAAGAACCCAAAAGAAGGTTTTCATTTTAATTCCAATCTAGACGAAAAAATCATGTTTGAGGGAGGTGAAAAAAAAAACAAGTTAACCAAATATTTCTTCCTTATTTACATAACTACCTAATAATATCAGAATCTACAAATAGCAAAAGAGAAAGGCAATATTGTCACTTTTTTGGTCTGGTTCTATGATTTCATCCAGGTAGAGACATCCTAGGATAAAAACTCCCTCCACCAATACACACCAGTAACTTGAATTTAACTTATAATGTTAGACTTTTCTGGGATACTGAAATATTAAGTGACATTCCCATGGTCACATAAGTCACATCTGTCACAAGCTAAACTTGAACCCAATTCTTTATCACTATAGTTATTTGCTTCTTTGCAAGTTTCTCTTACTTATGCATAATCCTTTATTATAATCATTTAAAGAATTTTGCCAGCAAAGCTTAAGGTAAATGTTCTTACAATATATTTGTTCTTTTGAAAATTGAAAACAAAAATTTATATTAGCACATTGAAATCAATATTGAGGGTTAATGTATTCATATCAAACTTTTTAGTCCAGAACAGAAAAAATAAATTCAATTGAAGAGGTCTAGGGGTTTTGGGGTACTGGGACCCCAAGATCTTGGTACCGGGCCCTGCCTGCAAGAATTCAACTCAAATCTTCTTCAGCCAGAGGAAAAGTTTATTGGTGGTAAAACATATAGGCTGGGTGACACCCGTAAGGACGAGTGGGCATGAGAGGTTCTCAGTCTTATGGGTCTGAGATTCTCAGCCCTGAATGAGGGCCACAGTAGATCGTATATACTTTGGGTGACCAGGGAAGTGTCTGGGAAAATGGTCTGGGAAAAAGGTCTGGGTGAGAATTCCCAGAGACTGGAATGTCTAAGAGATTCAATAGACAATGGGAATAGATAATGAAGGAACTGAAAGGTATCTGAATGAAATTAAAAGGTAGGCTAAGGCTTTCAAAGGGAGATGAGGGGCTGGGGCCTGTAGACAAAAGGGGAGCCAGATTCCCTTTAGGGCAAGGGGCAAAGACCTCGGCTTGGGCCACACCCCATCACGATGATTTTGGGGAAAAAATTACTTTTGACTTCTTCAGAGAGAACATTTAGGATTCATTATCAATTCAATTTAATTGTGGCCATCTAGAGTCAGAGGTTATTCTAATTAACAGAAAACATTCTCTTTGGGTTACATTACTCAAAAAGGCTATCAGATTAATTTATAAAATCTAATATATTCTGTTTGATGAAACTGCTTGGGATGTTTAAATAACCCCAACTCTTCCATTGCTGTTTACATTTTTAGTAATTCAATACATACATAGAACAAAAAGAAATACAAACTGCAAATTCACCAGTGAGAGTAAATTCTGTTTTGTAAAAATCCCTTGCACTAATTCAACAAGGACCAAAAGCACATTGCTATGAAAATCATCCAAAACTGATTTCTTACATATCTTGGCATCTAGTGTGTATATACAGTTTTGAGTATGGAAAATGAAAGTGTTTACTTGAGAAAGGTTACATATCAGCTCACAAAATAGGAAAAAGAAGGAAAAAAGGAAAAAAGAAAAGGAAGTGTAGCAAGAAATGATTCAGATGGAAGGTTATAGCAGCTGTGCAAATAAAGAAAATACTGCACACAACAGCTCAGCATCCCCCTGATGGATCACTGAAAAACCTCTGTGTAAATAGAGCCAATGTTCAAGCCCAGCTGAAAATAATAGAGTCAAAGAAACATAAACAACTGAAAAGCTTTAAAACATAGAGGAACACCTAGCCCTTTTCTTCCCACAAATACCCACAATCTTTCTGTTAATTTACATGGAAAAATCCAAGCATGAGAATGAAAACCAAAGGTGAGGACAAAAGGCAGTTGTTCTTATATTTGATTGAAAACTGAAAATCAGGCTGTGATTGGAAGATAGTCCTTTCAAGCATGGGTGTAGCAGGAAGGATTGTAAGATGGGTCTACTTCTAAAGGAAAGCAAAGACAAAGCTTTGTGTTACCTCCAAATGCACAACTTTCTCTCACCTCAGGATTTTTAATAAAATAAAGTAACAAAAGTTAATGGTCTGCCAGGTGTTTGCCACAGGGAGTTTGCTTTACGGAAATTGAAGAAGGAACTTAATTTTGAATTTATGGGAATGGTTTCTCTCCATTTTTCCCCTTGTTTGTCCCTTGTTGATTTTTCAGCCTTGATGACCGGTGCCAAAAGCACCACACTGGGACTATAGCACTGCTATTCATCTCTGCATTAGAACAAGATGTGTTTAACTTTCCCTTTATGTTTTCTTCTTCTCACTAGGGTACAGCCAGAAGGAGTAATAAAATGATCCAGAAACTGACTGATAATTGCTTTGACAATTTTTGATCAGTTCAACAGAAAATGAATCAAATATCAAGCTTTTGAGCATAGACAGACACTGTAAGCCTCCACGAAGTCAGACACTTTATCTTTCATGACTTGAAAACAGTTAGGGCATGTGCTCAAGTGTGTTTACCACTTATCAGGCATTTTGAAGATAAAATGAACCAAAACAAAGTACCTAGGTGGTCTCAAGGATGATATAACAATATAGCAGGTGAGGAATCTGTATTCCAAACTTAGTCCTTTGACAAGGAGACAGTGGGAAGTGAAGCGAAAATAAAAGATATAGTCAACTCTTCACCAAGAACTGAAGGTATTATCATTTTTTAAAGCATCAATTAAATTCCCACCTGTATAGGACCTGCTGAAAGGAAGTGAAACAGTCAAGACTCCTCTTTTCCTAGAATTTGTCATTTTAAACTAAACCATTCAGGCAGTACAAGAATGTTTAGTTTATTTAACTTCAAATTATTTGGAGCTGACTTTACATTTCCTGGTTCCAGTCAAAATTAGGAGGAAAAAGGAAAATATACAGGACCACAAGGTAAGTTTGGGAATTCATTTAAACCAAAAGATATTTAAGAATTCCCAGAGCATGTGTTCTCTAAAGATAGCCAATTCTCCTACTCTAGGAGGGGAGATGAGAAGGGAGAGGAGGGAAGGCATATGCAATTATTCAAATTAGGTTAAAAAATGCCTTCATGGTTTGTGAATTGCTACAGATCTTTCCTACAGCACCAACGTAAGCATCAGAAATAAATTAAATAATCAAAGGGAACAATAACATTGTCAGGTCATTCTTTAGTGGTGGATCTTTTGTACAATGACCAGTGGCTAACCATTGGGCACCTTTTCAATTATGGTGAATGAAATAGAATACCATTAAAGGAAATCGTATAATCAAAATGAAGACCAGAACAGAGGAATGTGGAAGATTTTTTTTTAAATTTTGCCTGAACAAGCTTTCAACTAAGACATCACAAGGACAGATCCTCAACTGAGTAGATCCTTTGGTTGTCTCCATCACAACCAATGGCTTTTTTTTCCTCCACTGTTGTGAAGCTTAAGATAACCTTAACCTGCAAAACTTTTTCTCAGCCCTAAATATCTGCCATCCTCTCCCGATTGACGACTGACCAAGTGAGTCTGCATCTGATGGAAGTCAGCTCCATTGGCCTGGAAAAGTGAAGTACTGGGTCAGATCTCCCCAGGCAGAGTCAAGTAGAGGATTGAAGCAATTATTGAAGTAATTCAGGGAAAAGAACCACCCTTTTGCCTAAATCTATGTGAATCTCCTTGCCAACCTACTTCAGACAAAAATTAGGAAGCTATTCCCCTCCCCACCCCAGTTTCTTTGATTTGCCCAAGAAGACCATGATTTTGAATGGAGGGTCACATTTTCTATTTTTAAAAGTTTCAGTTGCCTACGCCTTGGGTCTGCTGAGCTCTACTTATTTCAGGCCCATGCCTAAAAGATCTTACAAGAAAATAAACAATATAATATCCTTTAAAATAAATATATATCACAGAAGAATATTTCATATACTGCATATCCTGTTTTCCTCCATTCTGGGTATCAGTCAAAAAGCATTTATAAGCATTTCTTAATTTATTATTATTTATTTATTATAAGCATTTATTAAGCACTACTATGTGCCAGACATTATGCTAACTGTTGGAAAAAGAGAGACAAAGCAAGAGACAGAAACAGAAAAATAGGACTTGCCCAAATTTTTGGTTTTATTAACCATTTCTAGTATTTATCACAGTTTGTACTACACTGAAAAGTAGAAAGATAAGGTAAAAGTGCAGCCACTTGAATATCATAGTTGTAATACAGGAATATTTTCTTTTCAAGTGGATCTATGCTTGGCTTTCAAAAAAAAAAAGATCTGATCCCACAGGAAAAGGATTAGTATTTGGATATTGTTAGCATTTTGCCAATGGAATAATATGGTCAAATGGATATAGTCATGAAGCCTTTAGGTTATTTTTAACTACTGCCAAATATTGTCTTAGTCTTGTGTTACATGATTTCTCCTTCATATTTCTCTTTCCAGAAAAATGTAATCACCACTTTCATTCTCTCTTCTTAGAACTGTAGCCTGCACCAGATTAGCTCTATTTTCCTCATGTAGTCTTTTGTTCTCCCAATGGTGCCAAATGAGAGTAAAATGCCATGTATATTTAATTAAAGTAGTTATTTGGAATTTTTCCACATAGATGTAATTTTCCTCAGCATTACCTTAATTGTAAAGCAATGGATTTATACATAAATATTTTGCCCAAATTATGAACTCTCTTAGTTATTCTGAAATCTACTTGATCTAATATGTCTCTTTTCACGTTTTTAGATGTCAGACTTCCTCCAAGTGACAACAACATGAAGAAAAAATTATAAACTCTTGACTATACAAGATTTAAAAAAAAACTATTATCTGATTTGTACAGACATTTTGGGAGTCCTTCACCCTCTCATATTTCAAGATCTTCCAAAATAATTGTGTTACAAAAAAGTTTGCATTAAGATGAATGGCTCTTAGATTATACATAATGCTTTCCTCACACAGTTAAATTGAATGTGGAAAACAGAACATCTGACAATCTGTCCTTTTATAGTCTCTTGGAAAGACCTTTCAAATCAACTAAACTTTTACCACCATATCCAAAGGCTACTTCTATATTCTTGTATTTGACTTCATGTCACTTTAAAATATTTCGTTTTAAAGACTAAAAAAGAAAGAGAAAACAAAAGCAGCTTAGTAAAACTAACAAACACACCAGCATCATCTAACAGACTGTGTCCTCTTCTGCCATTGCCAAGAAGAGATGGAGGTGCATTTTCTCAACTCTTCTCTGGGGCCGCTTTACTAGTATCCTCTGATTCCTATAGAACAAGCCTGAGTTATTAGCAATTACATGGTACAATAGAGCACTAAGCCCAGAGTTAGGAAAATTTGAGTACAAATACAACCTCAGA
This sequence comes from Phascolarctos cinereus, assembly GCF_003287225.1. Taxonomy (NCBI): domain Eukaryota; kingdom Metazoa; phylum Chordata; class Mammalia; order Diprotodontia; family Phascolarctidae; genus Phascolarctos; species Phascolarctos cinereus. The sequence continues at coordinate 273,228,930 of NW_027555847.1, read as the reverse complement.
CAACAGCTGTATGACCCTGGACAAGTCAATTAACCATTGACTGCTTCAGTTTTCATAACTATGAGGATAATAATAGAACCCAGGATTGTTGTAAGGATATATGTGTGTGCATATATATATATATGTATATGTGTGTGTGTATACACATACACATATATACCTACACAAATGTAAGTATATATGTATATATATGCACACACGTACAGAGAGAGAGAGAGAGAGAGAGAGAGAGAGAGAGAGAGAGAGAGAGCGAGCTTCTGGCACATAGTAGGTAGTCTGAAAATGCTATTATTATTATTACCTTCCCTTAAAAATAGCATTTGACCTTTATTTTTGTTGTCATTGATATGGTTTAAAAGACTCATAGGACTATGCACTAAAGGGAACTATGAATAGTACTTACTTTTTTTGTGAGACCTATAAGTTAATCAGTGCAGGCGATACCAAATGAATGTATCAATCAGTTATGCTATTTTTTTCCTGTTAAAAAAAAACAGTACTTGTAATATGGGATGGCTCTTGGAGAGAGGGATTCATGGGATACCATAGAAATAGAAAAAACAAAACATTGATAAAAATTATTTTTAAAATATTCCCCTACTATCCATTGGTATTAAAAGCATATGGCCTATTTCCCTTCTATTTTTATGATATAATCTTTATTATGTAGGTTATGTATCTATTTTGAGTTTATTATGCAATATGGCATAAAATGTTGGTCCAAATACAATTTCTGTCAGAACTTTTCTAATTTATTCCAGAAGTTCTTATGAAATTGGGAATTCTTTCCTAGGTATTCTATGTTTTTGGCTTTATCAAATATCAGGTTATTAAAATCAATTATTTCTGATTCTTCCTTGTCTAGTCTGTTCCATTTATTTACTTTTCCACTTTTTAATGGAAGTTAAATTATTTTGATAACATTGCTTTGTAAGAGGGACTGAAATCTAGAAGAGATGTTATTTCACTCTGACTCTTTTCCCTTGAAATTCTAGTTCATTTGTTCCTTTAAATAAATTTTGTTAGGATTTTGTCTAGCTCTATAAAGTATTCCTTTGGTAGTTTTACTGACGTAACACTAAATATGTACACTAATGTTGATGGTATTATCATTTTAATTATTTTGGCAGGGCTGAATGTTCTGCTGAAAGACCCCAATGTTCGGGTAGTCCTCCGACCTTGAGAAACCCTCCCAGGATCAACGCGAACACAACTCCGGATGCAAATAGCAAGAGGTTTATTGAACTTACGAGTACTCGGGCGACTCAGTCACCTAGAGGGACTGGCGCGCCGGGTGGATTCTTTGGTCTCATTTTATAGCAAAAAAGCGCGGGTACAGAAGCGAGGAGCAAGATCATTGGTTAGTTTGAATAAAAACTCCGGTCACGAGAGGGTTCTAGAAACTGCTGAGGGGCACCCTAGAAACTGTTATGAGCTCAGCTATTTCTGGGAATTGTTTGCATAAGTCCGGGGTGGGGACTCAGGTGCATGACCACAGATATCCCGTTTGGCACTCCAAATCTTCCTTGTTTTTCTTGCTCTGACCTTTTACTGTGCCTGGCTGCACCTGTCCCTAAACCTTGGGCCCTCCGGGTAGTTTCCACGGAATGATTTCTGCCTCATGATTTCTGCCTCCTTCATTCCCCCATTTTCTTTGAGGGTAGCTCTAATCATAGAGCAGAATTAAAGGTTATCCTCGTTGTCTAGGGTCTGGTACTTGTGCCTGAGAACCAGAATCCTTACTGCACTAACCCTATCATTGATGAATTGCACTAACTTATTGATGACACAAGGCCCGAGGGTGAGTAACAGAAGGAGGAGTAGCAGGGGACCAGCAAGGGCAGACAGTAAAGTAGTAAGCCAGGGGGAACGGTTGAACCATCCCTCGTACCAACTTAAATTCTTTTGGTGCTCTAACTGCCTCTTATCTAACCTTTCCTTGAGTCTCCTGGGGCCACTCTCATCCCTATAGGCGAGTTGACGACCCAAGCTAATTTTAAATTGTGGACTTTATTAGCTATTAGCGCGCGGCTGCCAGGGATATTCACATCCAAATCAAGCAGCCCCCATCAGGGGTTGAGCTAGGGTTTATATAGGGAGTATACAGGACAGGGAGGGGGATGGATCTTTGAAGTCTGGCAAGAGGAAGAGGTTTTTTGGGGGGGCTGGTCAAGGACACCCTTCTCCCTCTGTGTAGATATGATAATGCTCTGCAAACTTTCTCACAATGGAGGCTTCCAGAGATATGATCTGAGGGCTGTGGCCTGAGCAGCCAGATAAGGGTCTTGCTAAGGAATTTGGAGTTTTCCATGGCCTAAAGGGTTCTACTACCCAAATGGTAAAATAATGTTCTGCATTACATTCCCCACTTCTTTTGTGTACCACGTCAAACCCTTGACGTGGTTGGGGCTGCCTCATTATAGGGTGCAAAGAAGGCAGACACCAGGGTCTGATAACGGGGACCTTTAACCAACAGTAACTTAACTAAATTAATACAGGATCTAACAAAGTCAAGGAGCCGATTAACTAGACAAGGACCAAGAATTAGGGCTATAGTAAGGAGGAGCAAAGACCCGGCTAAGGCAGAAATAAGAATGGTTAACCATGGGGAAGTCCAAAACAGGCTGTGGTACCAATTTTCGTTCCCTTCTCGTTCCCTCTGCCTGTCTGCAATATTTTTCCGTGCCAGGGAAAGGCTCTCCTGAACTACACCTGAGTTATTGGCATAGAAACAGCAGGCCTCCCCTAGGGCGGCACAAAGGCCACCTTGCCTGAGAAACAATAAGCCTAAACCCCTCTGGTTCTGCAGAACCATCTCTGCCAAGGAGTTGACCTGTCTCTCCAGTTGGGATGTAGAGTGCTCCAGATGACTGACTGAGGTCTGCATCGACCTGAGCACTAAGTTCCTGGTAACTGGCCTCTCCTCGGACTAGGGCAGCGGTACCCACAGCAGTTGATCCCACTAACCCCAACCCCACTGAGGATAGGGATGAGGAGGGGAACGGCTCGCTTGCTTCAGTAGGACACACTGCCCTCATGACTGAAGTACTCCCAACCCTCCAGGCCCTGAAGAAGGGAGACCCTGGGGATAATGAAGACTAATATACATAGAGGCTCAGATTCTTTTAGGAACACTGCAGCGGAGACACACTGTGTGATCCCATCCAGACAGGCCCACCACGTGCCGGATGGCCCTGAATAAAAAGAGGAGGAGGATTGGGGAACAACCACAGTACTATTACAGACAGGAGAGTAAGGAGAAGTTTTCAGGGATGTGGTGGATGAGGTAAGACAGGTACCTTTTCCTTGGACATCCCCCAGGGTCAACTTAGGTTGTTCCCACCGACAATTTTCCGAGTCTGGGCTATGGGAACCAGAACCATTAACTGCCACTCCCACATAGTATGGGGGTTGTGCATCCATACACAGCCAGCAGCTAGGTCCTAGGTCAGGCCGGGTGGAGTTGACAATGCTATGGATGGCTCGGAGCAGTCTCATAATCAAGGGGTGAGGAGGATCTGCCTGAGGGGTCCTACTAGGAGCCAGAGGAAAAGGGAAGGAGAACCAAGGAAAAGGGGGGATGGGCAAGTAGGTGGGGGCATGTGAAACAGGGAGGGGTAGTGGAGAATAGGGAAATGCAGGGAGGGTCAAGGGAGATTGAATAGACAGTGGGAATAGATAATGGAGGGAACAGGAAGGCAGAAGTTTGAAAGGCATCCGCACAAAATCAAGGTGGGGCTAGGACTTTCAAAAGGAGATAAAGGAAGGCCTTTCTGGGGCCTATAGACAAAAGGGAGCCAGATCTGAATAAGATTAAAAGGTAAGGCTAAGGCTTTCAAAGGGAGATGAGGGTCTGGGGCCTGTGAGTCAGATTCCCTTTGAGGCAAAGAGCGAAGATCTTGGTTTGGGCCCCGCCCCCATCATCCCCCCCTCAAACAAATAGGAACCAAATTCTTTTGGTGAAAAGGGGCGGAGGTCTCTGCTTCTGAAACTGCTTCCTGCTGGCAAGGGGCGTAGAGCTGTCCCTGCCTCTCTGGGTCCCGTTCGAGGGGTCAAACTTCAAAACCTGGCTGATGCCAGGTTCAGTGGACTAGAGACCTTGGGTTGGTATACAGTCATCTGGAAGTTGATGGCTCCGACCCTAGAAGAAAGGAATCTGGCAAGAATATTTAGTAAACATGGACCAAACAAACACAAGAGAAGTATGATCAGTAGTGGCCTCTGTGTTTTCTTTCTGGAGTCCCTGCAAGAACTTGGTTAAGGAAGAATTAGTGCCATCTGCCCTGAGTTCCTACTCCCCCCTTTTAGTTTTTGGCAAAGGAATCATCCAAGGAAGAGGACTGCCGTAAGAGCCGGACCCATACTGCCAACCCCCCACTAAATAGTAAACAAGAGCAAACAACAATATGCATACCTTACATTAATCCACAGGCCCCAATGCATACATAGATATATGAAAGAATCCATTTTAACACAGTGCATATAGGATCTTAAATGTTTCAGTCATGCCATGTTTCTCTGATGACATGGAGAAGATAAACCACAAGCCATTTCCCTTTTAACATTATTAATTGTAACACAACTTTAAACAAGTATGATATTACCCAAATAACAAAATAACATTCTCACAAACCCCTGACCTAATTGTAAAGAACTTTAACTCATATAGGAACACACACAGAACACAAGTCCCAGTTCTATAGTACCCTAAGATGTCACATTGCCTAAGGAACATTTCCAAAATGAGCCCTAAAAAGCTTGCATGCATTTCTACTCTTGTTCATAAAACCTCACTAAATTGGTGCAAAAGTTCTTAAATAACACAAATTCCAGAGTAGTATTAAGGAAACTAAATTCCTAAGTATCCCAGAATCCCTCATAAGTCTTTAGTTAAAGGCACATAGAGATAGTTCAGTTTTCCCAGTCACACAGGACTAGGTTCAAACAAACAATACAACAAAGTTTACTCATAATTTGCAAAATTGCATAATTACATTAAGTCAGGTACAGATTGAACCAATCAGAGAGCTCACAATAGACTAGTTTGGAAAAGAGAGATTTACATGTAATCAGGGTAACAAAGAAAACCTTAGACAGGAATCATACAAATCAATACAATCAGTATTACCTATATTAACTAATATTAAGTTCCTTGCTCATGTACAATCGGTTTAACTCATAGGCAGTTCAAAAAGGGAGCTCTGCTTCTCTGGCTTAGTGTAAAAATCCAAAACTGTGATCTTCCTACCTAAACATGCTTAAAGCTTGGATTGCTATAATAGATACATCTTGGAAGCCAATCATATCAGTCTAATCCTATTGCTTTTCTCAAAATTTGCTATCCTATTTAATTAGACATCTATCACATTACACGTTTGTCCTATTATTGTGTATAAACATTTCCTCCTTAGGGGGATGTTATCCCTATATTATTATTATGTGGCCATGAATGTACTTGCATCCTATTACGGTAACACAGGGATGTTCCAGAGGGACAGGGTCATATATCATATCAGAAGGAAAGAACTTCCTTAGCTCCATTTGATTCCAGGCATGAGTCATATCTGATAGGTAATCGCATAGTCACTGGATGTTAAAAGCAGGGCCTGGGATTAATCAGGTGGGGATTTCCCGTGTCAGAAAGGAAATAGCACAATTGGGAAATAGAGTCAGGAAGATCTTATCTAGGCTGTGTCCAAGGTTGTCCTCAAAAGTCTTCCCAGGCACAGACTTCCACCTTTATCAGTTCTCAGCCTGCAGCACATGCCATTCTACTATTGGCTTTATGACAACTCAGACAAGTACCCTGGTAATCAAAGCTCAAAACAATAGTAAATGTCTGTCCCATAAAATCACAAATCCTGGATAATAAGAATTTAATCTCACATTGGTAATAGTAAGAGACTGATCACAGAAAAATACTACTGCTCTCATAATTCCTTTAAACAATGGGAACATCTTGAGGTGAGTATAATCAATTGAACCCCAATAAGGGCCAAAAACCTGAACTAATTCTTTTTTTTTTTTCAAGTGAACCAAAAACACCCCTTTCCAGGACCAGTTAGAACTGACCAACATTCTTTCTGTTTGTTATCACTGAGCCCAAGATGTCTGGGACCAAACACTCTCCAGAACAATGGGACTTTTCTTATCTCGGTATCTTATGGACATAGACTATGCTATGTCATGTTAATGGTAAAAGAAACACAGATATCTTGGTCTATAATTTCAATGGACACTTTGACACCCTCCCGCTCTATTGAATTTACAACCCATTCAGTTAAGAAAATTTCCTTACCATGCCACATGTCAAACAAACATATGGAAGCTGCACTTTTTTTTTTTTTTCAGGGCAGATGACCTTTCCTCCCCCCCCATAGTTTCCAGGGATCCTGGCAAGTTTACAAAATAAGGGGAATTGCCATGTGCCCCTCCTTTTCACACACAAGTAATCAATTAACAATCTTAGGTTTTGATATTAAAACAATAACCCCAAAACTTAGTTAACAATCTCACAAATTTTATAAATTATAACAAAACAATTTCAACTGAAAATTCCCTTTCAATAGAGACAAAATTTGAAAATCTTATACTTCCTTGAATTACAATATTTAAAAGGAAATGTTACAAAACAGGATCATATAAAATGCCCCAACAGCCAAATTGACTCCCTTTTTTTTTTTTGAAGACACAATTAATTTAACATTCCAGATTATAAAAGAAATTGCCCTTCCAGCAACATAACTAATACAATTGACCCAATAAAAAAATCTTTCTTCTTTCTAGACCCTTTCACCAGGTCCAACAGTCTCCTGGAAGACAATCCTTTTGACTGCAGAAATAATAGAAGGATTAAAAGTCCCCTCCGGTGGCCATCCCACTTCGAACGTGGGCCACTCGGAGGAACAGAAGGTTTGCCACTTTCCCTTTCTTATCTCCACGGAAAGATTGTGAGCCCTTGTCTTCACGTCTTTCCAGTGATCTAGTGTAAGAGAGAGAGGGGTCGACTCACCCTGTCCCATTCTGGGGGTCCCGAAGAGTGGAATTACGACCCAGATAATGATTATTATTGAAATAAAAAGGAAAAAAATTATATGGCGGCGTAGACGTATATTAAAAAGACAGGAAAAAGAGTCAGAAGGTAGGGTATGTCTCTCAAGACAGTGCAACTGTGAGATCAGAAGAGAATTATCCCTTGCCGTGGGATCCACCAGGCGTCCCTGGTCCTCCCCTGATCCTGGGACGTCTCCCAGGATTGCCGGGCGGTGAGCCCCCGAACACGTCTGTCCGCTACTCACGCCTCGATCTTAGATCGATTAACCCGGAATAAACTGAAACCAAAAATGCGCGCACACCGAATAGACAGTCAGAGTTTTCGGAGTCAGACACAGAGAGAACATAGAGCGATCGCTGGCCAGCTTACCTCCCGTCGGTGGTTCGGCGGTCCTTGGGTGGGAATCTCAGATCCCGGACGAGCCCCCAAATGAAAGACCCCAATGTTCGGGTAGTCCTCCGACCTTGAGAAACCCTCCCAGGATCAACGCGAACACAACTCCGGATGCAAATAGCAAGAGGTTTATTGAACTTACGAGTACTCGGGCGACTCAGTCACCTAGAGGGACTGGCGCGCCGGGTGGATTCTTTGGTCTCATTTTATAGCAAAAAAGCGCGGGTACAGAAGCGAGGAGCAAGATCATTGGTTAGTTTGAATAAAAACTCCGGTCACGAGAGGGTTCTAGAAACTGCTGAGGGGCACCCTAGAAACTGTTATGAGCTCAGCTATTTCTGGGAATTGTTTGCATAAGTCCGGGGTGGGGACTCAGGTGCATGACCACAGATATCCCGTTTGGCACTCCAAATCTTCCTTGTTTTTCTTGCTCTGACCTTTTACTGTGCCTGGCTGCACCTGTCCCTAAACCTTGGGCCCTCCGGGTAGTTTCCACGGAATGATTTCTGCCTCATGATTTCTGCCTCCTTCACTGCTACTTACTTAAAGCCTTTGTTTATTTCTGGAACATTTAGTTAGTGTATCTATACGTTGTGCTCAGCTAGTCTCACTCCTGGAAATACTGTGTAATTGGTAGTCTGCAACTTTAGCAAAGCTATTAAATTTCTCTGTTTCTCCAGGATTTTCTAAGTAAACTATCATATATCAAGAAATATGGGTGATTTTTCCCACTATTTCTCTTTCTTTGTGACTTTAAATTCTGCTGCTAATACTTCTAAAATCAAATCAAATAGCAAGGAAAGGGAGATCTTTGCTTTACTTCTATATTAATTGGTAAACATCCTAGCATTTCCAAATTGCATATAATGCTGCCTTAAGATTTTAGTTAGATACTTTCTAAAATATGTTTTAAAAACTCTCTCTGCCTATACTTTATGGACCTTTTAAAAATAAATGTTACAACTTATTAAATAATTATTTTTCTTGACCTAATGAGATAACCATATAGATTTGGATGTTTTTGTTTTTAAAAAAATCACAGATTTATAGCTGAGAACGGGAAAAAGAAGGGAACAGGCTTTTACATGGTGTCTACTATATGTAAGGTACTGAGCTATGTTTTATAAACATTATGTCATTTGATGCTCAAAACAACTCAGCAATATAGATACTCTTATTACCTTTCATTTTATAGTTGAGAAAACTGGGAAAGACCTTACAGTCTGAGTCCATTGGGTCCGACACTTTCATTTACTGATGGAAAAACTGAGGCACAGGGTAAGTGATTTGCCCAGGGTCACACAACTAGTGAGTGACTGTGGTAGACTTTGAATCCAGATCTTAAGCTAATTATATTAATTGTTTTTCCTAATGTTGAACCATCTTTGAATCCCTGATAAAAATGCATTTTGACACTGGTAAATTATCTTTTAGATAAATTACTAAAAATATTTTTGCCAGTATTTTATGTGAAATATTTGGATATTCATGAGAGATATTGTCCTTTTTTTCTTTATTCTTCTCTGGTTTAGGTAGTAAAATTTTTCTCATAAAAAAGTTTGGTGGAGTGTTTTTTAAGAATGATTTTTTTCAATTTTTTAGAATTTTAAAGAATGATTTGTGAAGTATATCAACTAATGATTCTTCAAAAATTTGTTAGAACTCTACCATAAATTTATCTGGATTCATCATCCTGTGGTACTACCTTTATAGCTAGTTCAATTTCTTTTAAAAAAATTGGATCACTTAAGATCTTATTTGTTGTTCTGTTCATTTAAATATTTAAATTTTTTGTTGATAAACTATTTCTTTTGAATTCTCAGTTTTGTTATGTTATTCTGTAACTGTTTTTGTTTCTTCTGTGTTATAATGAATTCATCTTTTCATTATTTATCTTGTAAATTTCCTTTTTTTGAGATTACATTGGCTAAAAATTTATCAATTTTGTTCAAACTCTTCAAAGAACTACCTTTTAGATTTGTTTATCTGTTCTGCGTCTTTGAGATTTCCAATTTATTCTCTCCAGGAAAGCACAATGTTGCTATTTGTGCTTATTTTAGGTTTAATTGCTAGCTTTCCTTTTAAAGAAACATTTTGAGTTGATTAATCTTTATTTTCATATTTTGTTAAAATGTGTATCTTATTCAGCAGTGTCATTGGCTGGTTGGTTGTTGTCCTTCACTCTCGAAAAGGACCAAAATGACTTCACTATGCTGAAGTGAAGTTTCAGTGTGTCCAGCTGTGGCTGATCAGACCAATACAAGCTCAGACTGTTCTACCACCAGTCAGGCACAAACAGTCCATGTAAACATTTGGGGTGGATTCTCTAAATTTTTGCATCTCGCATTTCTTCTGAGCTACTTTAATTCTGTTTGCTCATAGGGCACAGTAACTTCTGTGATGTGGGCATGCCATGATGAGGGGTCCTGTGCCCGTGTTTCTCATGTCACATGAGCAATTCCAAAGTTCTTAAGAGAGATCTTGAGAGTGTCTTTGTATCATTTCTTCTGACCACTATGTGAATGTTTGCCTTGTATGAGTTCTCCATAAAATAGTCAAACAACATGGCCACCTCATCAGAGCTGTGCTCTCAGAAGTAGAATTTTAATGTTTTGCAGTTTGGTTCAAGAAAGGACCTCAGTGTCTGGGATCTTATCCTGCCAGCTGATCTTCAGAATCTTCCTAAGACAATTCAAATAGCAGCAATTCAGTTTCCTAGCATGGTGCTGGCATACTGTCCAGGTTTCACAGGCATACAACAATGAGGTAAGCACAATGGTTTTGTAGACCTTCAATTTGGTAGTCAGTCTAATATCTCTTCTCTCCAACACTTTCCTTCAGAGCCTCCCAAAAACTGAGCTAACTCTGGCAATGTATGCACCAACCTCGTTATCAATGTGTACCTCCCTGGAAAGTATACTACAAAGGTAAGTGAACTTATCCACAGCATTCAAAACTCCTCCATTTGATATAATCAATGACTCCATGTATGGATGATGTGATAGAGACTGATGAAGTACCTGTATTTTCTTGGTGTTAGTTGTTAGGCCAAAATTAGCACAAGCTGCAGAGATTTGATTCATACTTTGTTGCATCTCAGTTTCAGAGATTGTATTGACTGCACAATCATCTGCAAACAGAAAATCATGCACCAAAATCTATGGATAAGGGAAGAGTTCATGACCAACAAGAGACTGAAAGGATCGTGGAAGGAAAAAATGATATTTTAATTACATTAAATTAAACAAAACCAATGCAACCAAAATGATAAAGAAAACCAGAAATGGGGTGGGGGGGATTTTACAGCATTTTTTTCTGATAAATGTTTCATTTCTCAAATATATGGAGAACTGAGCAAAATAAATTTAAAAAAGACCCATTCTCCTATTGATAAATGATCAAAAGATATGAAAAGGCAGTTTTCAGAAGAACTCAAAGCTATTAATTATCATTTAAAAAGCTCCAAATCACTAGAAATTAACAAAATGCAAATTAAAACAACTCTAAGACACCACTTCATGCCTAACATTGGCTAAGATACCAGTAAAGCAAAATGTCAAATGCTAAAGGGAAAATGGAAAAACAGGTAGACTAGTGGAGCAGTGAACAGATCCAACCATTCTGGAGAATAATTTGGAACTATGCCAAATGGCTATAAAATATTGCTTACCTTCTAACTGAGCAATACCACTACTAGGTCTGTACCCCAAAGAAATCAAAGGAAAAGGATCCATACATACAGATATATTTATAATAGTTCTTTTTGTGGTGGCAAAGAATTAGAAATAGAGGTGATATCCATCAACTGGCGAATGGCTGAACAAGTTGAGTTAAATGATTGTGATGGAATATTATTCTGCTGTAAGAAATAACGAAAGGGTTGGCTTCAGAAAAACCTGGGAAGACTTATATGAGCTGATGCAAAATGAAAAGAACAGAACCAGGAGAACATTGCACACAGTTACAGCAATATCGTAAAAATAGTCAACTGTGGAAGACTTAGCAACTGTAATGAAACAGTAATTCCTAAAAATTCCAAGGGACTCATAATAAAAATGATGTCCTCAGAAAAAAATATAGGAAACCCTAAGAGGAAAAGCTGAGAATATTTTACAAGTGTAAGCTTGTACAGAATCACTCCTGAGTTGCCTCAGGAGCCATGAGTTGCCCTTCATTTGGGCACAGAACATTTGTTAGGTAGGTTACAGAGAACATTCTTTCTCAGGCATGTGTTCTGTTGGATGTCCTATGAGGTCCCTTCCAGATCAAATTTTGTGGATTTGGAATACTATTAAACTCTCTTCAGTATACCTCCCCCAAGGACTTTCTCTATAGGAACTCAATACATATCTGATGGCTGACTTATTCTCTTCTTTCAAGGGGTATCCATGAATGCAGAAGACAGATAGGAGAAAACGTGTGAGAACAGCTATCAAAAGTCACAAGTAATCTGAATTGATTCTATTATTTCTTGCTTTTCATGTAAGTTGTAGCATTGCAAAAATAGTTGATAAAGCAAACATCCCTGCATCATGTCAGTTTCAGATAGAAAAATTCTTTGAGGCTTCATACTTTTGTCAGTTGGCTTCCATGCTTGGGAAAGATAAGGATCATGGTTAAATTTCCTAGTGGCGATAAATCTGGAAGATGATTTCTCAGGAGCATTTGTGTTCTACATGTAAGATCAAAACTCTTCTTGGCACTCAACATGTTAAATAAGACTAAAAGTAATAATCTGTAGCCACACCTTTGGAAATAAATTTGTGAATACATGTCCTTAATCTCCTTCCAAATATAATTCAAGAACATCCAGGTTTTTTCATCTAGCACCATTTTTTACACGATTTTGGAAACATTTCATCCAGCCTACCCATCCCTTCTCCACAGAGTTCATTCAGACTTCATCGCCCTAATGAAAAATGGGAATTCAGGTCTGAAGAGAAAAACACCATCTTAAAAAGTCATAAATGTTGCTGGTGCAAATTATTCAATGCAATAAATCTTAAACATTTTATAAAGCCACTAAAATGGTATGACCATTAAATATGGAGAGGAAACATATTAAATATGAAGAGGCAACTCAAAATACTGTCCAAAAATTCTTTAATATTAGTGGGCTTAATGTGACATAAAAGTACGGCACCTATTAAATTGGATCAGAATCAATAAACCATAGCCAGCATTCTAAATGGACATTTTTTGTGGAGGGAGCTCAAAATAAGTATAAGGGAAAGAAATGTAATGAAGAAATTTTCTTGGTGACAAAGAGGAAAGAGATGTCTTGTCTCTGTAGCAGATTCAAAATCAACTCTCACCCTATACTGTAGTTTCCATTTCTGAGCACCACAGTTAAGACTAAGTAAGAAAACTTTGAAATTAAATCAACTCTCTATATCCCCAGCTCAGACAGTATGGCTGTTCATTTCATGGCTTTCCCAGTTTTTAACCACAGAGCAAATAGCATTGTGCTCACCCCTGAGCAAGAAAAGAGTATAACCTGGACATGTTTTGTCCTTGCTGAGCAAAATACTGTATCCTAAAGAATATGCAGCTGGGGCTGATTTAAGTAACTCAAGCTGTGAGGCCCCAGATAGTAGGAGTCAGCGACTGGATGCTTGCTTGTGGAGGACTGGAACCATATTGTAGCAACAGAAGCAACCTCCATTGGGAAATGTACCAACTTGGCATCAACTTTCATGGAAGAGCAATACATTTTGAACCAACCTATTTTCAAAAGGCTGCTCTGACAAGAACAGTTAAATATGCAACAGGTGTGTGTGATTCATGATTACATATGAATTTTTTAGCTTAATGGTGCCACTCAAACTAATGACTGAGATGGATAAAGTGGCATACTTTCTGCATGGGTTAAAACCTTTCACTAAAGACAAAATGAAACACCAAACACCTGCCATGTTGAAGGAAGCAGAGTCATAATTCCTAAATGTTTATCTAACCTTTTGTCATCTAGAATTCTGAAATAAACCAGTTAAAAGGGTTTTTATTTGCTTGTTTCATTTTTTTTGTATTTCCATATCAGAACAAAGTCATAAATTTAGTCTCTGTGTGCACTTATCATTCACAGTTCTTTTGTGTATCTTTCATTGTTAGCTTCAAAGCTACTTTTGTGTTGTAAGCCCATGCATGAGCTAATTGTTAAAAAAAAAAGTCACCAGCATATATGTTTTAGCATAAGAAGTAAAAGGAAAAAAATGCCCAACATAAATATAGTATTGATCTACTAATGAAAAATACTAAATTTCAAATGTATTCAAATTATTTTATGACCTAAATTCTAATGTACCAATTAAAAAAAAATCAGTGGCACAAATGTAGAATTTTAAAATATTTTCAGCTTTTTGTTTAGATTTTTTATCTTAGTAATATACACTGAAAATAATTGATTTTCTCCAAAATTCTTTTTGAGGGACCCTTAAAAAAGCTGAAAATAGAATCCAGGATGTCTTTCCTTGCTTTCTCTCTCTTAAGGTCACTCCTTGATTGTCACACTCTTTTAAATTGCTTAAAGTTTGAGTTTTGTTTAATATCTAGATAACTGAAACTGGAACTGTTTTGCTAACCACCTATTATTCCTTGAATTATTGAGTTATCCTATAGTACTTAATAACTGTCCTACTTATTATCTACCTTATTTATTAACTGAGCTTTAATACTCAATGCATTGATTACAGTGGGAAACTTTTCTTTGAGGATGGAAGCAATAACCTTCAGTAGAATGCTAACTACCACTGAGAATTATGTTTAGCTCAGACTTTCATTGCCATAGGCAGAAATAATTGATTTTAGGCTGGGTAAGCTAGTTCTTAATACATATGCCCAGAGGGAGAATGTCATTTTAATAAGATACTTCCATAGTAAACACACAACTTAAACTGGAATGGTTTCTCTTTGTCCTCGAAAGGAAAGAGCCCTTACCCTAAAATTAATAGTAAACAACTGAAGAAGTGTACTAATGTATCTGCAAATTGGTTCTGTCAATTTATCTGTATATACCATTCACTATAGCTTTCATAACTGAAGAAATCACTCTCTGGTGCAGAAAACCCCTGAGTATCACTGGTTATATATTTACTTCTACTAGCTATGTTTTTATATAGCAGCCATTCCCTTGCTCTGAAGGTCCATTATTCTTATCTACTGACTCAGATAGGCCATTACCAAACTGATATTATCAAAATAACTAAGGAGGGGAGAAATAAAGCAACACTTTCAATAATTCAAGTAAATGTTGAAAGTAAGTGGGCTTGCCTAAGCATAGGGAAACTATTATTTAAATTCTTCATGGAACTAGAAGTAATGGTAGACACTAGTAGATCATAATCATGGATAGCTCTGAGCAATTTATCCCATGGTTACAAATCATCTTTTTATCTTATTCTATCTAATTTGCTACCCATTATTCTTGCAGCATGCTAATTTGTTAACAAACTCCAAACTAAGTAGTTCCTTAAGTTCCTCATTCATTTATTTGACAAACATTTTAAAATAGCTGTTATATGTAATGATTTTAAGATCCCTTATTTGTTTTCTGTGTGTTGTGGTATATGTCTGTAATCCCAACCACCAAGGAGGTCAAGGCTTGTAGAACCCTTGGCTCAGGCGTTTTAAGCCACAGTGGGCCATGCTGATTGGGTATCTACATTAACTTCAGCATTAATGTGGTGAGTCCCTGGGATTAGGGAACCAGCAGGTTGCTTGAGGAATGATGACCTGGCCCAGCTCAGAAATGGAATAGGTCAAAGCCCCTGTCCCAGTCAGTAATGGGACTGGGCCTATGAGTAGCCTCTGCTCTTCCAGATCAGCTGAGATAGGCACACCCAGTCTTAGACAACAACTACAACTACAACAACTATAACAACAACTAATCCATATCTATTTAGGTCTAATTCCAGTACTTCAAAATATTATTTAAATGTGATAATAAGTCCTTATTTCTCTATGCAAGATTCCCTATGCCAATTTTGAATTACATGAAATTGTTGCAAATCAAAGTAGTATGTACTTATTTGCATATAAAAGGATGAGAAATAGCATTTCCCAACAAAAGAAAGGATCTAAAGATCACCCTACCATGTACTATCAAATGACAGAAACAATATGAAAACAGTTACCTCACAGTAATGCATTGACTTTGACTACCTATTTGTGTATTGATTTTTAAAAATTACAGGGGTATCCTACCTATTAGATTTATCTCATTGAGAAACACCTTTTTAATTTTCCTCATTTTTTTTCTGATTTTATTTGCACTTTTAAAAAAAAATTTTCAAAGCTATATCTTAATGGACTTATTTATACATGTAGTGCTAAAGAGATGAGTCATTTAACATTATGCAGTAACATAAAATCAATGACAACCAGTCACACAATCCTTTTCAATTCCCATAGCACATGATATGGAGTTCTTGCTTCAAAAGATAATCCAACTGTAAATAGTGACTCACTGTCAACAACTATAGGAAAAAGGATTAGAAATTCCTAATTTCAAAGTAAACCTTTTTTCATTTATTTTATCCAACAAAGAACAGCATTATGTTCATGGATTTCATTTGTCAAAGCTTCCCAGAACTCCAAGTGCTGGAAACTATTTTTCATTGTGCCCCACTAATGGAAGTCAGACACAGACTTCCAACAGCTTTTCACTGGCGGAGGGTAAAATACAAGATATTTAGTAGTCTGGTTAATGTTTTTAAAAAAAAACCATTTTTTTACATTTTAAACATTTAATTGAACCTCCTAAAATAGGAAACCTTAAAAATGCTATTGTTGTTTCCAATAAATTGCATTTTGAAAAAGATATGCCTATAATAATTGGAAAGAATTTGTTTCCAAAGTAGTTCAGGCTTAAACTAAATTTTAAAGATAATTTAGATTGTTTTGGTCAGAATGAAGCAATTCATAGTATTCTGACATAATCTACTAAAGAGTGTAAGCATCATTTTAATTTACCCTTATGTCTATATTTCATCAATGAGTCATTGGATCAATCTGAAATTTTCTCCCTGATTGAATCACAAATTCTGCTTTTATTCCTTTTCCAATGAAGACTTTAATAATAACAATAATAATAATTAGCATTACCAAGCACTTTAAGGTTTGCAAAGCACTTTAAAAATTTTTTCATTTTATTTTAACAATAATTCTATGAGTTAAGTGCCATTATTATCACCACTTCACAAATGAGGAAACTGAGGCAGACAGAAGTTCAGAGACTTAGCTAGGGTCACATGGCTGGCAAATGTCTGAAGTAGGATTTCAGCTTAAGTCTTCTTGATTCCAAATCCAATGCTCTTTTTATTATGCCATCTGGCTATTAGATAATACATCTTTCTGATTACATAAGTAATCAGATAGCATTTACTATGTGTCAGACACTGTACTAATACATCTTTCTGATACATAAGAATGCACATGAGATCAGAACTAAACTACACAGTATATTCTAACCAAACTGTGAAATGTAGCTTATTATCATTTTAAGTCAAACTTATTAGTCATAAGAAAGAGGTTAATATTATCAGTTTTCACTCGTGAAGATACAGACATTTCAGTCTGTGAATTATCCGCTGATTTCCCCTGTCATTTACGTCTTCTTGCCTATTCTTCTCTTGTATTGTTCACTTCTGTTCAATCAGAGCAAGGGGAAAGAGAGGAAACTAAAATCTTTCACGCTCCATATTTGGCCTTCTTTGAAAGGATGAGTAGAGGTTGGAGGAGATGGCTACGATTAATGGTGGAAGTGGACCTCATTTGACCTCCTTGCCATAAAGTCTTGAGTAAACATTCTGACGAACTAGTTTAATGTTTGGTGACAAAAAAATAGATGCTATAGTCAAACCTAGAAACACTCTCATAGAAGCTGCCAAGACAGGGATCACTAAAATCAGTATTCACTTGGTAGAGTTTTATCCTCCAAGTCCCAAAAAGATTTTCTAGGAGTAATTCTCTCCTCCCCTCCTCCAGTGGGCATTTGGACCAGCAAAAATAACTAGGAAAATTAAATGTGACCTATTCTGTTCAGCTGCCATAGAATTTCACTATTAAAAAAAAAACTTTTAGTAATCATTCATGAAGAAATTCACTTAAAACAGGGTATATATTTATTATGAAGGATTTACATAATTGCACTAAAATTAGATGTCACTTGGTTAGAGTATCATATTCTGTTCATGGAAAGGAAAGGATTAAAACAGTAAAGTCCTGCCTTCCCAATTAAATTGAGAGACAAGAGTAGATTGCAGTTATGAAGTACTTTCTTTATATAGATCCAGAAAAAAAGTCCACTGAGCTACCAAAAAAAAAAAGATTAAAAAGAAGCCAGGCCTTCAAATTTCCAGTTAAAACTCAGAGGGTATAAGTCAAATATCACTTTTATGACTTATATTCAATTTTCAAAGGAGATGAGTCATTCTCTTCATGTAACATTTCAAGTCAAGATAGCACAGCATGGAAGAGCTCACTAAGTTATCTTTACTAATGAAGCTAATACAAAGGCAACATGACAATTTTAACACATGATTCTTATCACATGGGCTCCTTTTGAAGGAAAAGTAGATTGTCTACCCACGTTGGATTTCTTGTACTGTAGAAATTGATTCTAGTGATCTTCAAGTTTGGCAATTGCCATGCCCAGCATGTCTAACATAGACTACAACATCTATTTCATTACCAGAGCAGCTCTTTAGTTTACTTAGGGATTGAGATAATAATAACAAAAGCTAATATTTCTATACCATTTACTATGTATCAGACACTGTACTAAGCACTTTATAATTATTATCTCATTTGATTCTCACAACAAACCTGAGAGGTGGGTGCTATCATTATCCCATTTTACAGACAAAGCGAGGCAAACAGAGATTAAGTCACATAGCTAATAAGTCTCTGAGATTGAATTTGAATTCAGATCTTCCTGACTCCAGGTCTAGTACCCTTAGAATTGTGATTTCATTGGTATTGGGAATTCCCAGATAAGGAAACTTTCTCTTACTAATGCAGAAGGTAAGAATCTCTCGCAACTTGCACATTAGGGAGCTGTCTGAAGCATTGAGAAGTTAAGTGAATTGCTTAAGGTCACATAGTCAATCTGGATTAGAGGAAGGAAAGGAAGGAGAGGATCATCTGTTAAGAGATTACTATGTGCCAGGCACTGTGCTTTACAAATATCAATGATTTGAGCCTCACAACAACCCTAGAAGGTGGCAACTATTATTATCCCATTCTACAGATGAGTAAACTGAGGCAGGTAGAGGTTAAAAGCCCTGCCCCGGGTCACACAGCTAATGAAAGTCTGAGGTTGGATTTGAACTTGGATTTCCCTGGCTCCAAGGTCAGTTTCCTATCCACTGTGCCATTCTGCCTCAGAATATTTATTACAGGTCTTTATAGCAGGGAGGTTAAATTAACTCCACAACTTTTGTCAGCCATAGCTTTCCCCTCTGCTTGTCCTTTAGACTTCTAAATGTTTAATATACAGCATAGTGGATTTCAATTTCCTCTCTTTCCCCATGTTCCAGTTGAATTGAATGAACAATAAAAGAGGAGGAAAAATAGGCAAGAAGAAGTAAAGGAACAGGAAAGGCAGTGGATAATTCACAAAGTGAGGTGTCTGTCCCTGGATAATTGAGAGCTGACAATATTAACCTTCCTCTTTTTATGACTGATGGGTTTGACTAAAATGGTAATAAGCTACATTTCCCATTTTGGTTGAAACATACTGCATGTCATGTATAGTGTAGTTCTGGTCTCAAGAGGGAAATGGATAATCAGTAGAATATTTTTCATTGTCTCTTCTTTGTAAAGATTTACTGAGTCGTCTCTAATGTACACTGACAGCTCTTGAATTAAAATCAGAAGGATGCAGACATTGATATTTTCAAGCTAAAATAGCCCCTCTCTATTCTCTTGCATTCCACTAAAATCAGAATCTATATCTTTTAATATTTGATGTAAATTTTTCATTTGTGAAGGTCAATGGAACAAAAGGTCTTTTCAAAGATTAAAGAGATCAAAGAAAAGTGGCAGCTAATTGATAGATCCCAGTAACCAGCCAAGGACTGGGCTAAAAAAACCCTAAAAGAAAGTTAATACTGCCTTACTGTCACTTAATATGAACCCAAATTCTTATTACTGATCCTATTAAGGGAAACAAAAGGAATGAAATACCTAATGCTACTCCTAATGCAAATATGACTGAGAATCTAGTGCAAGAAAATAGTTGCATCACTGAATTTTTATGCTGTGCTCCAAGAGCACCACAAAGTTGCTCCGTGGCATTCTGAAACAAGTTTCACCTCTCTAATGGTCAGGATAGAATATTCAGGCTGTCACCTCCTCTAGTAATAGAACAAGAGCCTGGGCTTCTGTGATGCCACATCAATTCTGAATGAATTGTTTGAGCCATTGACCAAGCTCAAGGTTTGGTAACAGACAGTGAACTATTTCATTCTCATGTCTTCAGTCAGGCACATATCTGTCTGTCCTCTTCCTAGAACCTTAAAAGAAGAAGAAAGTAGAGTGATATAGTGGGAAGAATACCAGATTTAACATCCTAAAATCTGATCATGAAACCTAATTCTATGCTTTGCTAACTGTATAACATCAAGACTTTCAATCTGGGGAAATATGATAATGTTAGGTATAATTTAGGAGTTCTGCCACTTTACCAACAGAAATAAAGAAGAACGCAATCTAACAACACATTGTCAGTCAATAAGTATTTATTAACCACCTACTATGTGCAGGGCACTGTGCTAAGTGCTGGTGATACAAAGAAAAGTAAAGGACAGTCTCAGACTTTAAGCAGCTTACAATCTAATGGGGGGAGCAAGAAAACAAAGCAAGCTATGTATAGGATAAAAACTAAATAATTAACAAAGGAAAGGCACTGGAATTAAGAGTATTTGGGAAGGTTTCAAGTAGAAGGTGAGATTTTAGTTGGATCACAAAGGATGTCATGGAGGTCAGTACTTGGAGCAGAGGAGGGGGAGCCTACTATAAACTAGGTACTGTGCTAAATGCTTTACAAATATTATTGTATCTCATACTCACAACAACCCTGAGAGGTAAGTACTATTATTATAACATCGATTTTTTACACATGATGGAGCTGAAGCAAGCAGAGGTTAAGTGACTTTCCCAGGATCAGGGTTAGTGAGTACCTGAGGCTGGATATGAATGCAGGTTTTCTTTTTGTTTTTTTAAAGGTGAAATGTTTTTTATTTATTTTGATTTATCAACAATAACTTCCATAAACTTTTGAGTTTTAAATTTTTTCTCCCCCTCCCTCCCCACCTCCCACCACAAGACAATGTGCAATCTAATATAGGCTATACATTCCTATTAAATGTATTTTCATATTAGTCATCTTGTAGTGAAGAATTAGAACCAATAGAAGGAACCACAAGAAAGAAGACACAAAACAAAACAAAAGTAAAGAAAAAGGGCAAATAGTATGCTTTGATCTGCATTCAAACTCCATAGTTTTTCCTTTGGATGTGGATAGCATTTTCCATCATGAGATTTTTGGAGATGTCTTAGATCCTTGTATTGTTGAGAAGGGCTATCCATCAAAGTTAGTCATCGCACAACGTAGCTGTCACTGTGTACAACATTCTCTTGGTTCTGCTCACTTCACTCAGCATCAGACCATATAAGTCTTTCCAGTTTTTTCTGAAGTCTGCCTGCTCATCATTTCTTATATCACAATAGTATTCCATTCCATTCACATACCACAGCTTGTTCAGCCATTCCCTAATTGATGGGCATCCTCTCAATTTCCAATTCTTTGCCACCACAAAAAGAGTTGCTATAAATATTTTTGCACATGTGGGTCCTTTCCCCATTTTTATAATCTCTTTGGGATACAGCCCTAGAAGTGCTATTGCTGGGTCAAAGGGTATGCATATTTTTATAGCCTTTTGGGCATAGTTTCAAATTGCTCTCCAAAATGGTTGGATCATTTTACAACTCCATCAACAATGGAATGTAAGTCTTTTTGCCTTGAGGCCCAGTGCTCTATCCATTTAGTAACCAGATGCCTTTAGGAAGGAGAGCATTCCAGGCATAAGGCCCAGATGAAAAAAAAGATGTCTGGAGCCAAGGGATGGAGTATCTTGTAGTAAGGAAAAGAACAGTAACACAAAAAGAAAAGGAATGAAACAAGTCATGAAGGGGTAAATACAGTATTAAAAATAATAGAAGATGACCTTACTAGTCTGTGGCTCATGGTACTTCTGTTCCTAGCACTCACTTCACAAAGCTTAGAGATAAAATATTCTGTGTCATCAGACCATGGAAATATCAGAGCATTGTAAAGGAACATAGGCTTTCATCAACTAAAATTGAGTGCACCATCCCCATTAAGAAGTAGTTCTGCCAAAATAAGAATTCATGTTGACATAATTGTTTATCAATCTGTTAATGTCTGACACATAGAATTAAATCATTTGGAACCAGAAGAGACTCTAGAGGTTATCTAGTCCAAATCCCCGTATTCCAAAAGGTAGCATTTTCAACTCAATTTTTAAAAGCATTTAAGCACCTTCTATGTGCCAGGGGTGTGCTAGGTGCTGAGAATACAAAGATACAAATCCAAACCATTTCTATCAGCAAGGAGGATTTACATTCTACTGGGTTCATATAAAATATACACAGATAAGATAATGCAAAATTTATATAAAGCAAATACAAAGTAATCAGGTGGGATCAGGAAAGGCCTTTTGTTAGAGGTGGCAGGTAAGTTATGAGTCTTATAGTGAGGTATGGATTCCAAGAAGCAAAGGTGAAAAGAAAGAGCCTTCCAGACACTGGACCTTGCCTTGGCAAATGTATAGACACAGGAGATAGATTGTCATTTATGGGGAATAAGACAGTTTGGCTGGAGCATAGACTGTGGGAAGGGGAACAATGTGATACGTCTGATGAGATCGGAGCTAAACTGTGAAGGTTTTGAATGCCAAAGAGGAATTTGCATTTTCTTCCTAGTTTCACCTAGTTTTAGCTGCATCTGTATTTAGAATGTTCTAACCTCTCCTGATTGATGAGAAAGTAATTTTATTATTTCTAATTCTATATTTTCTTTTCATAGTTCAAGTAAAATGGAGTTTCTGAGTCATAGGCATATCAGGCCATATTCTGACTTTTTTTTCCCTTCCTGATATGTGACAATTAATTTCCAGTAAAAAACAAACAAAAAATACTGCTATATATTCTTTTTCCTTCCTATTTCTTACCTTTTCCCCCAGCCTTGGGTGCCATTCTTTATTTACTGTTAAGCTGGATTTTAGACACTTCTCTTCATTTTAATCACTCTCAATATTGGCCTCCCACTTATCTGCCCTTAACAGTAATGATAAAAATTTATGTGCACAAAGTGTATTATGAATTACAAAGTGTTTTCCCAAAGACAGATGCTGCAAATAAGATAGTCATTTTACAGATAAGTGAACTCATTAGTTTTGAGGACAGCTCATGAGCCAAGGTCTTGCTCCAAATGCAATATTCTTTGTGTGGCATTACTTTCAACTTAACTAATTAGGAGTTACCAAGCCAAACATCTGTCCATGTACACAATGGCATTCTGACTGAAGATATTCAGTAACATGTATTGTGAGAGTCTGAACCTCATGGATTTGGCTGTTTTGGGAACAGCCAAAACCCTTTAGGAGCAAAGACTAGCAATCAAGGTAGAGAAGAGTTTCTAAGGTCATATAGAAAATATTAATTAGTTACAATGATGAAAAAAGATGAAATAGGAAGAAGGGAGGAAATGAAAATTAATGAAGCAAGGTAAGATGCAATAGAAAGAACAAAATTAATAGCACATGGTAATGTGATTAAACTTGGTCTTTAAATAAGATTAGAATGGAGGGACTGAAGGGCTAATTAGGGATGTTTAATGCTGGAAATTTGGGTTCCTTCAAGTTCCAACTTGTAACAATAAGAAGTGATTTCCTTAGTTTAAGGGCCAAAGGTTGATGTTAACTATACTCTCTTCAAGCATTTTTTCCCATTTTTTTTTTTGAGGGGAAAAATGTGTTCTATAAGTAGAATTCATTGTTGTAATTAAGCATTTTCAGGGGATTGGTAGACTTTCATTTAATGATTGTTTTTGGTTTTGAACTGAGCTAATTATATGGCAATATTATTTTATTTGCACGTGACTTATATATTTGCCAATAAAATTATGGTTTCATCTTAATTAGCTTCTCCTAACTGGTGATAAGAGGATTACAAAGATACACTTGTCAAATACATCTCAAGAAAACTCATGAATAATGTAGTAAGCATTTGGTTTATTGAGTAATCAGCCAATATGCTTCTGGATAGAAATGGAGAAGAGTTTGATTGAGCCAATGTCAGCCCATTCAGAATGAATACAGCATGAGTAAGTTTCATAGAATCATTGC
This sequence comes from Phascolarctos cinereus, assembly GCF_003287225.1. Taxonomy (NCBI): domain Eukaryota; kingdom Metazoa; phylum Chordata; class Mammalia; order Diprotodontia; family Phascolarctidae; genus Phascolarctos; species Phascolarctos cinereus. The sequence continues at coordinate 273,205,053 of NW_027555847.1, read as the reverse complement.
TTTCTTGGTTACTTTCCAGTTTCTCATTTCCCTTCACAAAAATAGGACCTTTTATGTCATCAATTCTTTCTCATAACTCACCATATTACAGTAATTCAATTGTACAAAGCTGATGACTATATAATAGGAACAATACTAATGCAATGTTAAGCCAGCAAAATTATGTTGGATTTAGACTGTCAAAACAATAACAATAATAATAATCTCCCCAAGAAAATATACTTAGAATCATCTACCTAAATGAGGAGAGCCAAATGTAAGTTACTTGGTCAACCATATAAAACTGTGGGCCAAGCCTTCATTCATCACATTGTGTTGTTATATAATATTACAAAACTCAAATGTGACCAAGAATTTGACTTCTTCAGGCACAGGGATCTCTAGTCAGAATTGTAGAAGTAATACTGTCAATAAATATTCCTTCTTTATCATCTAAAAATGGGCCTCATATAGTGTACTAATAATATTCTAAGCCAACTAAAGACTGATATTAAGAGAAATATGATTTGGAAAAGATCTCTTTCATAGAATAAAAGCTATAGAAAAAAAGAGAACCCAAGTACCATATTTCACCTATCAAACATAAGTGAAGTTATGAAAAAATTTAACTAGCTAAAAAAAAGCAAACTAATTTCCACCATAGTTCTAAGAAACAGACAATTTCCTATAATCAATTCAATAAAATTTGAAAATAATATCCTGATTATGTCTACCTTTCTTCAACTATATCTATTAATCTAAGATTATAATAGTTTATTCAAAGAACAACACACTTATTCTCTCTCATAAATACCTAACATGATTTTGGTGATTGTCATTTATCTAAAATAATAATACAATGGGTAATTTCAAAGGTAATGTGGAATATACACACATAAATATACATATACTTCTATATATCTAGAATATGTCATTTCAAATGAGATAAAAAAATATATATTAAAATAAAGTGGTCATAAATCAGATGCTGTTTCATTTTATAGGGTAGCATAAAAGCCAAGGCTATTTGAAACCATAATTCAGGTGTCATAATCTCTTAGAGATACCATTGACCTTGCTCGCAAGCTTCTGTTACATAGTAAAGAATGAATCTGGATAAGGAATACTGAACTACATAGCACTGCTGACAATCATTCACTTGAAGGTAATTTGCCTCATTTTAACAAATACTTAACAATGAATCACATTTTCCAAAATTTATATTCCCTATATGTTAAAGTTGTAAAGCTAGCATCATTTTGTGTGTGTATCTTTGCATGTATGTATTTGAATTGTCATAAAATGTGTATTCCACCATGTTACACTGAGTATATCATCCCAGGAGAGACATTGTGTATTCCATGGCTAGGCTGTGCTGATATTTTTTCAATTAGTATTGAACTAGATGCTCCAGTGTTTTCAAGGAACAATAGAATGATTTAGAGTTGTAACTTTTGAAGTCACATCTTTGGATTAACTTAAGAATGTATATTTTCTCTTGGTAGTTTAACATTTATTATTAATAAATAGCAGAGAGCTAACAAAATTGCTTGGCTGAATATCACTTCAAAATGAATTATTCTATTAAAATGGTGACTTTCAATGTTAAGCCTGAGGTAGGGAATGGGCTTGAATATAAATTCATGTTATTCACTGATGCCTATGGTACTTGGGACCAAAATACTTCTTTCCAGAAGGCAGGTTACAGAACAATCTGTATTTTCTGTTCATGAGAACTATTCAACTTGAAGAGCATATATGCCATTAAATCAACTCCACCTTCCATTTGTTGTAACTTATTTGATAAATATCAATTTTTGTTTCATTGGTTGATGGTGATTATTTAATCACTATCTCTCTCTGAAGACAAATAAGAAGATTAAAGAAGCACTTACAAAAATGCATAAACAAAGTAGCATTACTTTAATTGGAGGTGAGAAAATCCATGAACTCTGTGTGTGTGTGTGTGTGTGTGTGTGTGTGTGTGTGTGTGTATTTCGATATAATTGTTTTCCTTTATTATCCTATGTGCTTTATTTTATTCATTTAAATATATTACTATGAGAATAGGTCTGGAGTTTTCACCAAACTGGCAAAGGATTCCATGACAAAAAAGGTTAAGAACTATTATCCTAGAGGATATTAGAGACTGCCAACAGAGACTTTCAGTGATAGATCCAGTGATGACAGATGGCGGTTATACAGAGTGAGCTCTATCTCTTAGGACTGTTCTGCTTATTCAACCATTTAGTCTTTATCATCTTTTGCCAATAATAAGGAAGAGAGTTACCTTTGTTTTGTTATTGTAGCTCAAATAGTAGAGCATGGGAAAATGGCAAAGGATTGATAATTAATAATAATAATAAAGTTATATGGCTCTTTATGGTTGGCAAATCATATCTCATTTTTACAAATATTTATTTACAAATGTTATCTTATTTTATCCTCACAACAATTTTTAGAAAGAGATATTATAATTTTCATCATTTTACAGATGAAGAAACTGAGACAAATATAAGTTAAGTGACTTGCCCAGAGTAATATAGCTGGTATGTGTCTGAGGCCAATATTGGACTCAGGTCTTTATGACTCTGGGTCTAGCAATCTATCTGCTGCATGATCTAGTAAAAACAGAGTGAGTTTCAAAACCATTTCTAACATTATCGATGATTTTATGAGCCATTCAGTACCTTGATTTTTCATTTGTAAATTCAGATTACACAAGGATCTATGAGTATAAAATAGCACAATGTATACAAAGTACCTTGAGGTCCTGGCAAGTTGTCACCTATTTAGGAATAATTAGGGAAGCCCTTTTGATCTGGTGAAATATATACCACTTCTGGAAATATATATATTCCCATCAAGTATTGAAGAACTTTTGCTTTATGATGAAGCAAAAATCTCTCCTCTCTATAGAGTTATTCTTTGAAATAAAAAAACAATCCATTTATTGCTCCTTCAGCCTCTATGACATCAGTAGTGTGGGGAATCTGGGACAATATCAATTGATCACTGAGGAAGAAGAAGTGCCCATTCAGAAGACTTAAAAAGAAAAGTTGACTTCTTATCACTCTCTGTATTGCTATTTCTCAAACTTGTTGAAACTCTGTAAGTTTTTCTTGTGACTTTCCTGTGACATCAGGCATAGAGGACATATTGTTCCCTCTCCCCATATGCATCTACAATTTGTATCTTCTTGTAATAGAAGCAAGAACGTGTGCTTATCTCAGTGAATTTGAAAATAGATTGCAAAGTCCTTTTTATCTCATGTTCTATTTGCTTTCTGTCTTTTCATACAAATATTCCCATGGTTCTTTGAATGTCTCTCATCATTTTCTACTGAACAATAATATTTCATTCCACTCCTGTACCATAGTATTTTTTAAACTAACCTCCAATTGATGTACACATATTTTAGTTTCAGTTTCTTGATAAGACAAAGAGTACCACTATGACTATATATTCAATCGCTGTTTCGGTCTTTGACTTCCTTGAGTTATATGTCCAGGTTAGGTGTTCAAAGAATCGTAGGTGATATGATTAAAAATCTAGAGCTTGAAGAGACTTCTGAGGCTATTTCATATACACTTAACACTACACACACACACACACACACACACACACACACACACACACACACTTTATAGATGAGAACACTAAGGCCAAGTGAGATTATTTCCTTTGCCAAATGTCATAGGGAGTAAGAATTAGAAGTAGAAATTTACCCTGGGTCCTCTGATAACAAAATCCAAGTGTGCTTTCTGATTTAAGAAAGTTTAGTCACCTTTCAGGTATAATTTCAAATTGATACACAAATCAGCTTGAACACTTCACATTACCACCAACCACATATTTAAGTTATGCCCACCAACATTATTGTTTTGTTTTGTTTTTTCTGATTTCCACTTTACAGGCTTTAAGGAGAAACTTCAAGCATTTTGAATTGCATTTACCTTACTATTGGAGATTTGAAAAATGTTTCTGTGGTAATTAATGTTTTACAATTCTTCTTTTGAAAACTTCATGTTCTTTGACCACTTACCTGATAGGGAACATTTCAAAGCATTGATATATTCATCTAAGTTCCTGAAGCCCATTTTCTAATGAGCTATCACTCTTTCTATTGAAGAATAAACCACTGGACAACTTGCTGTTGCTTTTTAGAGTCCAGTCAATGTCATGAAAACAGGCACAATAATTTTATAAAGTCAATTGTAAACTTCTGGCATAGAGAGTTATGCAAAAGTTTCCAGCTCAGCATAACTCTGCTGAGAAAAACCCCAGAAGAGGGAGGGGAAAAGATCTCTGGAGTAAACAAAGATTCAATAAAAGCAAATAGAAAAAAACCAATGAGTTCCTTCATCTAATATAGGACTACACCAGAAGAGAGACAAAAATCTGTGGATAGTCTGATACAGAGAAAGCCAGGGGAGCTGTAAACAATGTGATTTCCCATAAAAAGGGCCTGAAATCAATATAACTTCCAATCAGAGACTACTGAGGCCTCATCAAGGAATAAAATAAAAGCTATGGACCTTGGGAAAGTAATGACATAAGAAGACATAGCCTAAAATCACTTCCATCTCCAATTGAAGAGGCCAGAAGCCAGCACACTCAGATTAGCCTCTATCAGGTAGACAAAGCCAACTCTTGGTAGGTAATATACAAGTATATGGAGGTACTGAGGCCAGAGTTGGCAATGGGAATCTTTATGAGATAGGTCCTGAAGCCAGCATGAGGTCAGCATATGTCAGTGATTCAGACATCTCCCAGAAGGAAAATGTTCAAGGAAATGGAGAAACTGAGGTCAGAGCTAGAAATGGCAACCTCAAGGAGATGGGCTCTGAAGCAAGCATGATATCTGATCTCTGTTCAGGGACTTGTCAGAGATAAGTCCCAAATCATAGACCCACACACAGGTGAATGAATAAGGAAAAAGGAATGGGGCCAAGGTTAGTGATATGTTGGACTGCCAAAGATAGAGAGATAAGGCAGGGAGTTACATAAAGAGAAGACCCTATTCCCAGCTCTGTGTCCAGCCCCCCATCCCAGGTTAGGACTTTTACCCTGGTCCTATGACTCTAAATCTAACACTCTATTCATTGCACTATACTGCTTCCCTTCCTGAAGTCATACTTTACCGCTCTCCCCTTCATCTATGCAACCTCATAACCATGTGTTCTCAGAGAGCTAGACTTTCCCTGGAGTGAGAGATTGTTCCAAGAAGCATCATCACTGACTAAAGAAGAAGGTCTCCTAAAGTAGATTTGCTTAATCTTTTTTTTTTCTAATTGTACTTATTTGTCTTCCTTATACAACATTTGGTTGTGGAAGTCCCTTATAAGACACAGGTGACTGATATTCTCTCCTTCATTTTTCTGCCCTCTCTGGGTGCCAAATTGAATTTGTAAAGGACTTTTCATTAAAAGGGAACTGCTTAATTGTGTGCTTTAGTGCCACATTTGAAATCAAAAAGAGTTGGCTGCTTTACTGGAAATATGCCAGAGAAAGAAACATAGAAAACATTAGAAGATGATAAAGGGTAAAACAGGAGAAACATACCAGAGTACCCAGAGTACACATATCACATGGACTATCTGAATAGTCACTCAGCACAGATGATTGTTCCAGTCCTGCGGGCAGGACTGGAGATGGCAAAAAGACACTGCCAATCATCCTTTAAAATCACAGGAAGCATCAAACTTTCACCCTTATTGGTTGACAAGGAAAGAATTTCTATATCTAAAGAAGTAGGGGTTGAAAGAGAAGGGAGTGAGCATTTATATCAATCAATTAATAAACATTTATTGTCACAATGTGTCAGGTACTGTCCTAAGTATTTTTTACTCACTTGATCTCACAACAAACTCCCAAGTTGAGACTATTATTTTCCCCATTTTATAGTTGAGAGGTGATGACCAGGATTACACATTTCTTTTTTAATTTATATTATTATTAATTTAATTAATATCAATTAACTATACCTATAAGATATAGCAAGAACATAAGTACAAACATTTATACTTCTCTAAGACTAGGGACATACTTTTACTACCTCATTCTTTGGGAAGAATGAGTTTAGAATTTACTCAATATCTACATAACATTCCCCCCATAGAGTTCACTTCTGAATGCGGCATGGCTGATGGGAGGATGAGTCTTAATCTCTGCCACTGCTGGACTGTGCAAGGAAGGCTACTAAGGACTTGGCATGAACTCTAAATTCCCGACTTCTAGTGACTTGCTCTCCTGGACTTTCGAAGTTTAAATTTTACAGCCATCACCAATGTGTTCTATCTAATATAGCACAGATCAAATGCAAAGAGGCAAAGAATATCATCCCATTTATACAGGCAACATGTTGTCCCTGAGACCTACCCCCACCCATAGAGTTATAGTATGTCTTTCTCATAAAGTCTCCTCAAGGAGGAATGATTACAACAACAATAGCAAACCATTTTCTTTGGCTAATTTGTGCCTTTGGAATTCATCCTCTTTCTGGTTCCACAATTAACAGTCTGTCTCTTGATCATGCGGTTATTTATATATAATAACATACTCATTTCATGGAACAAATATAATTTATTTGATATAAAAAGATGAGATATTGATTACCAATTATAAATTAATATGGAGTTGTTTGCAGATCATTTAAAGTATGACCCAGAAAGATAAGAAAAGTCAAAAGGTAGATTTCAGAAGTATATTATCTAAGCTTGAAACTAAAAGTGATGGATGTTATAACTGCTATTGAGGAGTAACTTCAGATGAGAAGATGAACAGATTTAAAGTGGAGCATCACAGAAGTTACTTGGAGGAATTAGTACTTTCGCTGTGATGTCATGCCTAGAGATGTGTTGGTTAAACGCTGATCTTAGCAATGAAAGTATAAATTCAACAAAGATACTAAATTTATCAAGTAACTTTTATGTACAGTTCTTATGATGAAAAGAGCACAGTGAAGTTTACAGTTACAAAGTTTTGAGTTATATTATGCTCATGAATTTTCCTTATTCTTGTTTTCCTCAATTGGTTCTTGTTTCTACAATTGTATGCCCACTTTCCCTCTACCCCTGGATACTGAGGTGTGACTAGCAAAGCTGAAGCAATCTCCACGATGATGAGTTTACATAATGATAATTAAGAGGTTAAGGGTGCCAGAAAATAGATTCAGTAGAGCAGTATGAGTGGAAACCAGACTGTCAGATATTCATGAGATTGAATCGAATTGGAGGTAGTAAGTATGCAGTACTTATTTATTTAGTTTGATATAAAAGAAATATATAGCTAGAAATAGCTGGAAAGAATAGAAGGATCAAGGTAAAAATTATAAAATAAAGAGATGTATGTTTGAAGGCAGAGATTATAGGCAAATAAAGCAGTAGAACTTGGAAATTTAATAAATTATTTCTACTACTACTGCTACTACTACCACTACCACTACTATGGCTAGTGCTGCTGTTGCTACCACTACTATAACAATAGCAAACTGCCAAGAAAAAATAATTAATCTTTATTACTTGTAGTAATTATCTATTTTTCTTTTGTGCCTTAACCTATTTGCTTTAAATTTTTGTTTTTGTTGAGGTATATGTACCTTCCTTCTAGAGGAAGCAGAGGAGACAGAGAAGAATTTGAACACAAACCGCATAAACAAAAGCAACGTAGCAACAAGGTTTTTTTTCTCCACTTCACATAAAGATGTGCTCTAAATTTCTACTGGGAGTATTAAAGTAGGTAGGTAGAGGGCAGGGAAACTAATCAATGCACAGGATTCAGGGCTGAAATAGTTAGCCAAGATGAAATCTCTAAATGGTCGCCTCTTGTCACGGTGAACTCAAGCAATTGACGGTATATTTGGAATGGACTTGTTTAACTCCCTGAGAATACATGGTTCTGAGCACGCAAAGATGAAGGACATAGGGAGAAAGGGGTAAAGTATGACTTCAAGAAGGGAAGCAGTATGGTGCAATGGAAAGAGTGTTAAGTTTAGAGCTGTAAGATCAGGGTTCAAGTCCTAGTTCTACTATTTACTACTTGGATGACCTCAGACAAGTCACTTAATATCTTTGGACTTCAGTTTCCTCAACAGTTAAATGAGAGAGTTGGACTAGATGACCTCAACAGTTTCTTTAAACTCTAATTCTGTCATCCCATTTCTTGTTGCTGTTGTTTGGTCATTTCAGTCCTGTCTGACTCTTTATGACCCATTTGGGGTTTTCTTGGCAGAGATACTGGAGTGGTTTGCCATTTCCTTCTCCAGCTCATTTTACAGATGAGGAAACTAAGTCAAACAGTGTTAAGTGACTTGCTCAGGGTCACACAGCTAGTAAATATCTGAGACTAGATTTGAGCTCAGGAACCTGAATCTTCCTGACATCAGGCCTGGCGCCCTGTCTAAGTGTGTCATGCTGCCAAGTGGATTGACTCTGGATGAATAGTTACATCCATCACACACTACTCCCAATTTATGAACTAATATTTCTGGAAATGGGGTTTCCCAGAAGATCCTTCCCCCAAGAAAAAGAGAGAAGAGAGATAAGGGAGAAGTCCATAATTAGAATAATAATTGGACTGGAGATGTTGTAAAACAATGCCATCTTGCCATAGATAGAATAAGGGGAAAAAAACATAAAAATGCAAAAGCATGAATGGAAATTTAAAATTTAGGATACCCTTAAAGAGGAAAAGATTAAGTGAAAATTAAATTAAAAGATTTCTAGGAGATTATGTTGTAAATGAATAATCTTCCAAAAAGAGACTCAAATGGGAATTTAGGGAAGATTTTGTACTAAATTATTATCTGGCAAGAAAAGGGAAAGGTTAATATAAATAAGTTTTAAAATTCATTATGTCTAAGTTGGATTTATTTTAGGGATTCAAGAATGTCATAATCTTAGGGAAATTATCATAATTAATTATCTATACAACAAAAACATTACATGAATAGACTCAAAACAAATCTTGAATTAAATATACTACTTTTTAATGTTTAAGGACTTTGAAAAAACATATATATATATATATATATATATATATATATATATATACACAAATATGTATGTATGTGTATATGTATATATACATATATAAAAAGAGAGGGAGATATCTATATATAGATATAGAAATATACATATCCATTTGTTTTTATTTAATGTCATCAAAACAATATATCAAAAAACAAGAGTAAGCATTATTTCCAATAGATAAACACTGGAAAATTTTTAAATAAGTAACAAATGATGCCCCCTTCCACCACCATTTCTTAGTATACTGCTAAAATTTCTAGAATACAATTAACACCAGAGAAAGGAATTAAAGGGGAAAATGCTAGCAAAGAGAAAACAATGCTATTCATATTTGTATATTATATGCTGGTTTACTTAGAAAACTTAGAAAGAAACTAACTGAAATCACTAATAGCTTCAAAAAAGTAAAAATAATACAAATTAAATCCACAAAAATCTTTAGCACTTCTACAATATTTTTCTAAAAGGAAGAAAATGAAATAGGAATCACATTCAAAATAACTACTAAAAGCATAAAATGTCTATGGCTTATCCTTAAAAGAAAGAAAAAAGCATTTATATGAATATAACTACAACATTAAAAATAAAGGAAGCCTCACATAATTGGATATGCTATATTTTATAATATTAATGATTATATTACTAAATTACTCTACAAATTTACTGTTAAACCAATCAAATTACCAAGGGCTTGTTTCCAAAAACTGGACAAAATAATAAGAAAACTCATTTCAAGAAACAAAAGGTAAAGAAAAATATAAAGGAGAGTAACAATTGGCAGGGGGGAAGGGGACCTAGCATTGCCAGATATTAAACCACATTATAAAGCAGCAATCATTTGAACTATTTAGGACAGGTTTAAAAATTGAATACACATTATTAGGAGAGATTAGGCAAACAAGACAGAAGCTATTAAACATACCAGAACACAAACTACTGAGAGCAGGATTTTCTATTTTAAAAGATCTGCTGGGAAAACTAGAAATAAATTTTGAAGAAACCAGCACATTAACCTGAAAAGGCATGTGAGCATTCACAAATGCACACATGCATACACACATATATAAACATGTAACATACATACAAAAGATAAATGTATATATTCACAAGTGTGTACATACATACATACATAACACATATGTGCCGTTCTGATTAGATGTAGATCTGGATATATCTAGATTTGGACACATATGACCAAAACAAAAGTCTTATAAATATCAATTTATTAATTGAAGTAGTTTCTTTAGTAGAAAATATAGGGATATCTGGTATCAATGACTCCAGTTCCTCTCCTTTCACTCTCTTCTCAGCCTTCTGCAGTCTTTCAATAGCATCATTTCTCAGATAGACATACATAGAGACTGACAGATCTGAGAATAATTTGCATAGAGATGATAACTGAACCCATGGAAGCTGATAAGATCATGAAGGTAGATATGATAGAAAATGAAGACAGGAGGATGCAGGGCAGAGTCTTGGGAGAACTCAAACTTAGGAACACATAATTTTTTTCAAACAGGAAGTTAGTTTGACATATAAAAATATTACATATAACATTTACACATAAATATTAATATGTCTATATGAAAACTTCTCCACTATTCAGATCATAAAGCTGTCTAACTGAGGTCCAGACAAAAATTTTTAAGTGCCTCTTTATATACCAGCCACACCAAAATTTCTCTAGGACTTTCTGTACCATAAAGAAGACCTTAATGTTCTAGACAAATTTTCTCTGGTTCCTTATTCCAATGGGCATCCCAAATTTTCCCCAATGTATATTTGCTACTGCAAGATCAATCTCAATGGAATTCCAAACTCACCCAATAGAACAGGAATGTTCAGTTAGAGAAGATAGCAAACAAGATCAAATGCTTGGGGTTACTTAGCACATAAACAAACCTTACTTTATGGATTTGCAGTACATAAGGATCTCACAATAGTGAAAGTAGTCTAGGTCTATTTTAATGCAAAAAAATGAACATTTTTCAACTAGGCAGTATTGCTATTCAGTAATTTAGCAAATATCAGCATTAATAAACATTCAATAAATCAACAAATGTAAAGTTGCAAAATCTCCCAGTTGGGACTTACTTGTCCTCACAATATACAATATATGCTGAAAAATCAATTATACTATCACATCTTTTTATTTTAGGGGTTTTTTTATAGAATACCACACATTAGGTTATCTAGAAACAAAAGTCCAAGATACGGAATTTCTCTAGGGGCCTACACAGCCACAAATTGTCTACTTTATCTTGGATGAGCACTTATATGTAACATTTTGCTCTTGTTTCTTCTTCCAGATCCAGGATAGCTACCCAGAGTGCTTAGGGTGCCTCTCTCCTCTAATGCTATTGGCTTTAGCCCCCACCAGATTCATTCTGCCACCTTTCCCTCAACATTGTTAGGTACTAGTGATTAGAATCCCAGTTCCATCTAACTACTTAAAATCAATTAGCTTTCACAAAAGGATATTTGCTTCAAAGACATAGCCAGAACAACATAAAAATTTGTGCTTAAAACCTCATGGGGCACAATTTAACTTTGTTTCTACATAGCATTAGCCCCACCAAATACATGTCCAGAGGCTAAAGCTCTACCAAAGGAATCTTTGTCTCAGTGACTACTCCTCTGTAGTCCTGAAAGTCATTCTCCTAAGGCTCTCCTTGTTCCTTATGACAGCAGCAGTACACTGGCTAAATCTTAGCTTCTACTCTAACTTCCAAATGGCTTGCTCTCTAGACTTTTCAAAACTTCCAGTGTTAATAGTCTCCACTACCTTAACCTAGAATGGAAAAGAACAAATAAGAAGCTTGGGGGCAGCTAGGTGGTTCAGTGGATAGGGCACCAGCCCTGAAGTGAGGAGGATCTGAGTTCAAATCCAGCCTCAGACCAAACAATTGACACTTACCAACTGTATGACCCTGGGCAAGTCATTTAATTTTAATTGCCTAAAAATAAAAAATAAAAATAAAAATAAGCAAATGAACAAATAAGAAGCTCAAGGACCAAGATATATTTCTGGAGGTCACATGACTTCAATTGGTAGAAGGCCCTAAAACCTCTCCTCTTTACAGAATACCATCTCACAATATGCCATGCACAAAAGAATTACCTAGCTCCCCTCCAAAAAAAAAATGAATGAAGCAAAGAAGATATAGATGAAGCTGATAGATCTTTTTGTATCCAACCAAAGAGCCTCCTTTTCAACATGTTAAGCCAACTGCAACTTTTCCACAGTATCTCCAATGGTACTTCCCTTATATATTAGCAAAATTCTTCCAGAAGCAAGCTTCCAAGACTTTCCAATTAGTCATTATCTCAGAAACTCTGTGAACATTTGCAACTCCTACTGCATATTATACACACACATGCACACACACACTTCACACATACTCACATATTACGTGCACACACACATCTATGTATGTGTACTTATATATTACTATGGTAGTATTGAAAGTTATGTTGACTAAGTGACCCATTTTTCTCTACCCTGCTTATCAATCAGTGTTGGAGAAGTTGACACCAAGCCTGCAGCTTTTTGTATTGCTTGCTCTTTGTCATATACCCCTACCTGTGATCTTTGTACCCTTACCTGCAAATTTTCATGTTCTTGCTATCTTAGGGAGGAACTAAGATGCACGGACCTAACCTTTTCTGCTGAGGTGGCACTATCCAAATTGTGTTGAAGTTGCCATAAAAGCTGGCCTGACCTCAAAGCCCTTGTTGGCTTTCAATGATCAGTCTAACAACATGTTGCTACCTCGAGACACTTATAATAAACTCCTTTTAATTCTCTTTGTCCTGTTTTGCCTTATCAATCAAAGTGAAAGCCCAAATAACAAACCTTCCTTTCAACAGTAGGATAATTGGATAATGACTGGAGTTTAAAAGATTAAAGAAAATTTTAAGGAGGATTCTGGGAAGATTGCAGAAGAAGGATGGAAATTACCAGGGTCTCCCAAAATCTACTATACATAATTTAAATGATGCCTCAAAGTGAACTCTAGAGCTACAGAAATAATTGTTTGTGTAAAGCAGTCATCAAGACTAAAACAACCTGGGAGGGACATTTGGAAAGATCTGACCTCCTAGCTTGATCAAAGTGAAGACACCTTCAGGCAGAAACTACTGAATTAACAAACAACAAGCCATAGGAGCAGCTGCCTCAGCAAGAGACTCAGTTTCAAAAACTTTCACCCCACAGAAGATGTGGGGGTCATCTGGCTGAATAGGGGAAGATTTCAAGGCCATCTGATAGCTGTTACTGGTTCCAGGCTATGGCTGTGGGCAAATAAAAGAGAGTACATGTTGGTGAGTACATCTGCAGAGGAGCAGGGGCCCTGCTGGCTATGGGCAATTACAAGAGAGCAGAGTTCTTAGTTTTAGTTCCAGGGCAGTGGGGTGAGTTGAAGTTTGCTGCCCCTAAAGGGGTTAGGGGGAGTAAGAGCATTAGCAATAACAGTGTTTCTGGGGGCCCTGATCATAGCTCAGGGGAGAGAAATAGCTGAGGTCAATCTCTCAGATAAAGCTCAGAAAACAACATCATGAAAAATCTGAAAACTGAGGCATTATCCACCAAACCTCAAGATGAGAACATGACTCTAATATAAAGTTAACATCCAAGAAATAAGCTGCTTTAAAAAATAAGCAAGCAGAAGAGAAAAAATCTATTTTGCTATTATGATGATGGAGAAGATCAGGGTTCAAACTCAGAAGACAGTAAAGTCTAAACAGATACTTCTCAAGCTTCAAAGACAAATGTAAAATTATCATAAGCCCAAAAAGAGTTGTTGGAAAAGCTTAAAAAGGACTTAAAAAATCAAATAAGAGAAATTGAGGAAAAATTAGGGGGAAAATAATAGTAATGAAAGAAAATCAAGAAAAGAATGAAAATAAAGTCAACCAATTGGAAAAAGAGTGAAAAACTTAGGGAAGAAAATAACTCCTTGAAAATGAGAATTGTACAAGGGGAAACTAATGAATTCATAAGATAAAAGGAAATAATAAAATAAAAGCTAAAGAATTAAAAAAAAACAGAAGAGAATGTGAAATATCTAATTACAAAAACAACTGATCTGGTGAACAAATTGAGGAGAGACAACATGAGAAATGTTGGACTATCTGAAAGTTATGATCAAAAAAGTCTAGGCACTAATGCTTCAAAAATTATTAAGGAAAATTGACCTGAAGTTTTAGAACAAGAGGTTAAATAGAAATTGAGAAAAATCCACCAATCACCATCTGAAAGAAACTCCAAAATGAAAACTCACAGGAACATTATAGATAAATTTCAAAGCTACCAAGTCAGGAAGAAAAGACTACAGACAACTAGAAAGAAACAATTTAAATATTGTGCAGCTACTGTCAAGATAACACAACATTAAGAAGCATCTACATTAAAAGAGCAAAGGTCCTGGAGCAATATATTCAAAAGAACTGGGTTTGCAACCAAGAATAATTTACCCAGAAAAGCTGAGGGTAATCCTGCAAAGAAAAAAAAATGGATATTTAATGAATTAAGGGATTGTCAGATATTCTGGAGGAAAAGACTAGAACTGAACAAAAAAATTGAACTACAAGAATCAGGAGAAACATAGGAAGGTAAATATGGAGTACCAAATACAAGGGGTTTAATTAAGTCATTTTGAAAATTGTTATATAGGAAAACATTATCTATAAGTCTTAAGTTTATCATTGCTAGGGTCATTTGAAAGAGAATATATAGATAGAAGAGTTGGGGTTGAGTTGAGTTTGATGAAATGATCCTAAAATGTAAAATTGAGTAGGAAGAGGTAAAATGGAGCAATTATCTCGTAAAAAGGAAGCATTTTAGAACAGTTTCCCTAATGAATATGGATACAAAAATCATAAATAAAATACTCACCAGGAAACTAAAAAACATATCACAAAGATTATACATTGTGAACAAGTAACCAACTGTGATTCATAACAGGAAAGTATGGATGGTTTAATATAAGGAGAACTATTAACACAATTGACTATATCAACAACCAAAGCAACAAAAATCATATGATTATATTAATAAATGTGGGAAAATATTTGACAAAGTACAAAAACACTTGGAAGTATAGACATAAATGTATTTTTCCTTAAAATAGGAAGAAGCTTCTACCTCAAACCATCAGCAAGCATGGTTTTTTTTGTTTATTTGTTTGTTTGTTTGTTTTATAATGGGGATAAGTTAGAAGCCTTCCCAATAAGATCAGGAGTGAAACAAGGATGCCCATTATCACCCATATTATTCTATAATACATTAGAAATACTAGCAATAACAATAAGAAAAGAAACTGAAGGAAATAGAATTGAAAATGAGGTAATAAAACTTTCACTTTTTTGCAAACAATAAGATGATATATTTGGAAAATCTTAGAGATTCAACTAAAAATCTATCTGAAGGGGGGTGGAGCCAAGATGGCAGAGCAAAATCAGTGACTTGCTTGAGCTTTCTCCCAAACCTCTCCAAATACCTGTAAAAATGGTTCTAAATGAATTCTAGAGCAGCAGAACCCACAAAAAGACAGAATGAAACAAATTTCCAACCCAAGACAACCTGGATGGTTGATTGGAAAAGTCTGTCATGCCAAGCTGGGAGAGAAATGCAGTTCAGCATGGGCATGCAGACAAAACAGGCCTTAGTGAACCTGAAGTAGGCCTCAAGGGACTGAATCACAGGCAGCTGTGACTGTTTCCAGACTTCTCAACCCACAAATGACAAAGACAACTTAGGTCAGTAGGAAAAGTCTGTGAACACAGTGAGAGAGAAACTGGGTCCCAGCCCCAGTCCCCAGCACAGCCCCAGGGTGGCACCAGCTTCCTGAGCTTCTGATCCACAGACTGAGAGGGAGTAGAGTGGCTGATCAGAGGGAGATTGTAGGGATCTCTTTGCTGGTGCTGAGGGAGGATTCTCTTGCTTTACCCATTCTTGGATCTCAGTCACAGTTCTGGGTGGCGATCCTGGGGTGAGGAGGAGCACTGGCATGGTGGGGCTTGTAGTAGCAGTGTGGAGAGAATTCTCCTCACACTTCCAAGGCATGAAAGAGTGCTTGTGGTCACTCATAGACTACAGCACAGGCCAGGAAAGGAGTAAACACCTCACCCTTGTTCATAGCACCTTAGAAGAACTGAAAACTTACAGGTCCCTAGAAGTATCTCTGAAAACAGCTGCACAAACCCCCAAAGCTTGGGACATACATTCTCCACATTGGAAGCAGACCTTGCCTTAACAAAGAATTTAAAACTCAAATAATTGGCTGAGATCATGAGCAAACTGCACCAAAAAAATCAGACCATAGAATCTTTCTTTGGTGACAAAGATCAAAATATTGAACAAGAAGATAACAAAGTCAAAGCTCCTATATCCAAAGCCCCCAAGAAAAATAAGAATCAATCCCAGGCCATGAAAGAGCTCAAAAAGGATTTTGAGAAGCAAGTAAGAGAAGTAGAGGAAAAACCAGGAAGAGAAATGAGACTGATGCAAGAAAATCACAAAAAAATCCCAGCAACAACTAGTCAACAGCTTGCTAAAGGAGACCCAAAAAAATACTGAATAAAATAACATCTTAAAAAGTAACCTAACCCTAATGGCAAAAGAGGTCCAAAAAGCCAATGAGGAAAAGAATGCCCTCCAAAGCAGAACTGGCCAAATGAGAAAGGAAGTCCAAAGTCACTGAAGAAAATATTTCCTTAAAAATCATAATGTAGCAACTGGAAGCTAATGACTTTATGAGAAATCAAGACATTGTAAAACAAATCCAAAAGAATGAAAAAATAGAAGACAATGTGAAATATCTCATTGGAAAAACAACTGACCTGGAAAATAGATCCAGGAGAGAGAACTTAAAAATTATTGGACTATCTGAAAGACATGACCAAAAAAAGAGCCTAGACATCATCTTTCAAGAAATTATCAAGGAAAACTGCTCTGATATTCTAGAACCAGAGGGCAAAATAGAAATCAGAAAGAATCATCTCATCACCTCCTGAGAGAGATCCCCAAAGGAAAACTCCTAGGAATATTGTAGCCAAATTCCAGAGTTCTCAGGTCAAGGAGAAAATATTGCAAGCAGTCAGAAAGAAATAATTCAAGTATTGTGGAAACACAATCAGGATAACACAGGATTTAGCAGCTTCTACATTAAGGTACCACAGGGCTTGGAATATGATATTCTGGAGGTCAAAGAAGATAGGATTACAACCAAGAATCACCTACCCAGCAAAACTGAGTATAATCCTTCAGGGGAAAAAATGGATATTTAGTGAAATACAAAACTATCAAGCATTCTTGATGAAAAGACCAGAGCTGAATAGAAAATCTGATTTTCAAATACAAGACTCAAGAGAAGCATGAAGAGGTAAACAGGAAAGAAAAATCATAAGGGATTTATTAAGGTTAAACTGTTTATATTCCTACATGGAAAGATAGTATCTGTAACTTATGAGACCTTTGTCAGTATTAGGGTAGTTGGAGGGGGAAAAATTTATATGTATAAATAGATTGATAGATAGAGGGCACAGGGTGAGTTAAAGATGAATGGGTGATATCTGGAGAATAAAATTAAGGGGTGAGAGAGGATTATACTGGTAGAAGGAGAAAGGGAGAAGCAGAACGGGGTAAATTATCTCACATAAAACAGACAAAAAAGGCTTTTACAGTGGAGGGGAAATGGGGGAAGGTGAGAGGGAATGAGTGAATCTTATTTTCATTGGATTTGGCTTAAAGAGGGAATAACATACACATTCAATTGGGTATGGAAAGCTATCTTACCCTACAGGAAAATAGAGGGGAAGGGGATAAGTGAGCAGGGGGATTAGAGGGGAGGGAGATTGAAGGAGGTGGTAATCAGAAGCAAACATTTCTGAGGAGGGACAGGGACAAAAGAGAGAACAGAACAAATGGAGGGTGGGATAGGATGAAGGAAAATATAGTTAGTTTTCCACAGCATGACTACTATGGAAGTGTTTTCCATGACTACACAAGTATAACCTGTATCAAATTGCTTGCCTTCTCAGTGAGGGTGGGTAGGGTGGGAGGAAGGGAGAAAATTTGTAACCCAGAGTTTTAAAAACAAATGTTAAAAAATTGTTTTTACATGCAACTGGGAAATAAGATATATATAGGCAATGGGGTGTAGAAATCTATGCTGCCCTATAGGAAAATAGAAGAGGAGGGAGATAAGAGAAAGGGGGGGGAGATAGAAGCGATGGCAGATTAGGGGAAAGGGTATTCAGAATCTGCACTGTCTTGGGATTGGGGGACTAAGGAAATGGGTCGAAAATTTGGAACTCAAAATCTTGTGGATGTGAATGTTGAAACCTAAAAATAAATAAATTAATGATTCTTTAAGAAAAAGAATAAAAATCTAGGTGAAACAATAATTTTAGCAAAGTAGTAAGATATAAAATGAAACCACATAAATCATTAGTATTTCTATATATCAACAATAAAATCCTGCAAAAAGAGATGGTAAAAGATACACCCTTTAAAACAGCTGTTAGACAGCATAACATACGCAGAAGTATACCTGCCAAGACAAACCCAGGAAATACATGAAGATGGTTCTAAGGCACTTTTTATACAAATGAAGTCAGATTTAAATAATTACAGAAATATTAATTGTTTGAGGGTGAACAGAACCAATATAATCAAAATGACAATTCTCCCTAAACTAATCTACTTATTCAATACCATCCCAATTAAATTATGGGGGGAAAAAATGTTGATCTAGGAAACAAAAGTTCATTTGGAAGAACAAAAAGGTCAGGAATATCAAATGAATTAATGAAAAAATGCAGAAGAGGGAGGTTTGACAATACCAAATCTTAAATTGTATTCTAAGGTGGTCATTATCAAAACCATTTGATTCTGGCTAAAAGAATAGAAAAGTAGATCAGTGGAACAGAGTAGACATACAATACATCTTAGTAAATGATAATAATAACCCTGGGTTTGACAAATGTAAAGATTTAAGATTTGGGGATAAGAATTTACTATCTGGTTAAAAAAAATTGTTGAGAAAACTGGAAAGCAATCTGGGAGAAATTGGGACTAGACCAATATCTCACACCATTTACCAAGATAAGGTTGAAATGGATACATGACCTAGATATAAAGGGAGATATCACAAATAAATTAGAAGAACGTGGAACATATTTCTATTAGACTTATGGACAGGAGAAAACTTTATGAATCAATAAGAGATAGAGAGCATTGTGAAATAAAATGTTAATTTTATTCATTAAATTTAAAAGTTTTTGCACTAATAAAACTAATATAGCCAAAATTAGAAGGAAAGCAGAAAATTGGGCCCTGGGGGAAGCTGCAGGGTATTATACATAGTTTCCCAGGTAAAAAGAGATCTTTATCTAATTTACAAGAATGTGAGTTATTTCCTAGTCGATAAATGGGCAAAGGATATGAACAGGAAGTTTTTAGGGGAACAAACCAAAGCTATATTTAGTAATATGAAAAATGCTCTAAATCATTATTGATTAGTGAAATGCAAATTAAAACAACTTTGAGATATTATCTCACACCTATTAGATTGGTTAAAATGATGAAGGGGGAAAATGACAAATGTTTATTGGGATGTGGGAAAATTGGAACACTATTACACTGTTGGTGAAATTGTGAACTGATATTACCATTTTGGAGAGAAATCTTGAATTATGGCCAAAGAGTTATAAAACCATGTATACCCTGTGACCCACAATACCACTATTAGATCTGTTTCCCAAGGTGATCAGGGAAAAAGAAAAAGAAGCCATATGTTCTAAAACACACACATGCACACACACACAGAGCAGTTGTCTTTGTGGTAGCAAAGAACTGGGAATTGAGGGAAGCCCATCAATTGAGGGACTGGCCAAACAAATTGTGGTATATGAATGATGGAATGCTACTGTGTTGTAAGAAATGATGAGCTCAATGATTTTAGAAAAACCTGGAAAGACTTGCATGAAATAATGAAAAGTGAAATGAGCATAAACCAAGAGAACATTATATATAGTAACAGCAATATTGTTCAAAGAATACTTGTAAAAGACTAAGCTATTCTGATTATTACAAATATAAAATCAACTACAAAAGACCTGTGAAGGAAGATGCTATTCACCTCCAGGGAAACAAATGCTAGATAGAGATACAAATAGTGTGTGTGTGTGCCAAATGGTGGCCTTCTCTAGTGTAGGGTGGGCATGAAGGGAGGGAGACAGTTTGGAACTTAAAATGTAATGGGGAAATAAAGTTAAATTTTAAAAAAGAAAATTTTAAGAAATAAAAAGAATATATAATGTTTATATTCATCTTTACTCCCCTGGATACTCATATCTGTCTTCATCGTGTTTCTATAGACAAATCTTGAGACTTTACCAGTAAAATATGGTCCCAGAGGCAAAATATAATACTTGTCAATGCTTACATTTTTCTTGTTTTGTGAATTAATTTGCAAGCAAACAATAATCAAATTATCTGTCAACTCTGCAGTCTTAACCTTTTTCCTTACTCTTCTTACCAAGTAAGCCAGAAGAAATAAATCTTTAGAAGAGGTCACCTCATCTCATAATGAAAATGGAAGGATTCACAGTTCTTTTTAAACTTTCTTTTCCAAAGAAACATCATATTTTTTGAGAGATTTAAGGAGGTAGAGTAGGAAAATGTGAACGGTAATAAACCACAGGCTTTTACAACAAAGTTGAACATGTTTGCTTTAGGGTATATTTAATAGGGCCTTAGGCAAATGGAGAAGTAGGTAATGTTTGTCTTTGGTGCTTCTTTTCCTTGCCCAATTAGCCTTCTTCTCCTTTCTGGCATTGCTCTGGGTGCCAGCCTAATTGCTACACTTAACGCTGATGGGATGACACCTAGGACAGGTGAATTTTTGAAGAAGAATCATTACAAGGACATATCTTGTAGTGTCACCAGGAACCCAAGAATAATTCTTTTCATTCGGAATAAAAGCATAAACAAGAAGGGAAAAGTTCAACAATTACTTATGAACAAGAGTGTATTTTCTTTAATCAAAGGATGATAGGGGTGAGAGAAAAATTTTAGGAAGGCAGAGAATTACAACCTTTGAAATTTAAGGGTCTTAGAAAACAAATATCAAAAGGTCATCACTTAAATAATAAGCTGTTGGATTATAATACCATGTCTTTCAGTAACAGATATGTTCTCTTTTGGCTTAGCATACTTTTTAACGATGTTTCATATATGATCAAGAAATATCTATTGGCAAGTAAGGTGAATCACTACTAGTCAGTCAAGCAACATACAATTATTAAGTTCTTACTATGTGCTAGGACTGTGCTAAATATTTCAGAGAATGAGAAAAAAAATTCAGTACGTGCCCTCAAGGAGGACACATTCTAATGGGAGAGGGAGGTTATCTGAAAACAATTATTTACAAACAAGACATACATAGAGTAGTTGGAAAGTAATCTGAGTGAAGGCACTAGTAATAGAGGTAACTGGGAATGGCCTTCAGTGAAAGGTGGTATTTGAGCTGAGTTTTGAAAGAAGCCAGTGGGTGGAGGCAGGATCATAAAGTACACAGAAGAAATAAAATGTATGAAGACTGGAAAGAAAGGGAAGGGCAATGTTGTGAACAGCTTAAAATGTCAAAGTATTTTATATTTGATCATGGTGGTATTAGGTAGCCATTGGAGTTCATAGAATGGGAGGGGGGCAGTGTTACCTGGTCAGACCTGTCCTTAAGGAAAGTTGCTTCAGCAGCTAAGTGGAGGATGTATTGGAGTGGAAAGAGATTTGTGTCATGCAAACCAACCAGAAGCCTATTTTAAATCATCCAGGCATTTGGCAATGACAGAATACACCAGGTGGTGTTCATGTGAATAGAGAAATAGGGATCTATATGACAGCTTTTAGAACAATAGCTATAGGAGATCCCCTCAGCATAGTTTTCTTGTAGGACCTTTGTGTTATCAAGAAATAGATAACTTTTGGTTTCCTCATTAGAGAAAGAAAATGTTGCAGAGATACTTTTGACAACATACTATGAAGCTTACAAATTTAAGTTTTCAGGGTTCTTCTTTCAGCTGTCAAATTGATCTTCCAAAAGTACAGATCTGTCTATGTCACCCCTTTACCCCTATTCATTAAACTCTGGCAGCTCCCTATCACTTCTAGGATCAAATAAAGTCCTGTTTGGCATTTAAAACCCTCTGCATCCTGATCCCCTCCTACCTTTTCAATATTCTAACTTACTCCACATCACATACTCTGGAAATGCAGGGACACTGATACCTTGCTATTCCTTGCACAAAACACTTCATGTCCAGACTCCAGACATTTTTTTCTGGCTATTCCTCATTCCCTGAAACTCAATTCTTCCTCATTTCTGCCTCCTGAGTTCCCTTTATTCCTTCAAGTTCCAGCTAAAATTCCATCTTCTACAAGAAGCCTTGGAAGCCTTTCATAACTCCTTAATGCTAGTGGCCTTCCCTCTATTCATTGTCTCCAGTTTATCCTGTTCTTATATTGTTTGTTCATAGTTCTTTTCATGTTGTCTTTCCATTAGACTGTAAGCTTCTTCACAGTAGAGACTTTCTTTTGTTTTTCTTTGTATCCCCAACACTTAGCATAGTGTCTGGCACATAGTAAGTGCTTAATAAATGCTTATTAATTAACTGAGTGCACTCTTACTAATTTTTTTTATCTCTACCTACTTAACAGCTTCTCTCCAACTAACAAGTAGTCCTATGTCTCCCTTATCCTTACAAAGCCTTCACTTACTCTGTCCATTATTTCTATGTATAAAACCATAGCTTTCCTCCCTTTCTTGTTTAAACTCCTTGAGAAGGTCATGTCCAATTGGTACCTCCATCTCCTTTCCTTTCATTCTCTTCTTAATTCTCTATAGTCTGCCTTCCAACCTCATCATTCAATGAAAAATGCTCTTTGAAAGTTACCAGTGATCTGTTAATTGTGAAATCGAACAGCCTTTTCTCAATCCTCATGCTTCTTGACCTTTCTGATGTCTTTGACATTGTCAATCACCTTGTTCTCCTTTATACTCTCTTCTCTCTAAATTTCCAAGATGCTACTTTGTCTTGGTTTCTTCCTACCTATCTAAACACTCCTTCACAGTCTCCTTTCATGGACCTTCACCCAGGGCAGGACCACTAAAGGTGTGTGCCCCCGAGGCTCTGTTTTGAGCTTGCCTCTTCTTCCTCTATGCTATTTTACTTAGTGAACATATCAGCTCCCATGGATTCAATTATCATATCCATACAAATGATGCTCAGATCTAATTTTTCTGGGCTTAACCTTTTTCCTGCACTCCTGTCATGTAGCTCCAACTATTAGACAACTCAAACTAGATTTCCCATAAACATCTTAAAATTAGTATGTCCAGAGCTGAACTTTTCCAACCCTCCCCTTATATCTCCATTACTGTCAAGGGTACCACCACACTCCCAGGTATCTAGGTTTACAACTTAGGTGCTATCCTTGATTCTTCATTTGCTCTCACTCCCATGCCACCAAGTATTGTCATTTCTACCTTCACAGCATCTCTTGTATGTACCCCCTTCTCTTCTTTGACATTGACACCACCCTGGTATAAGCCCTCATCACCTCATTATTCCACTATTGCAAAAGTGCTACTCATTGCTTCAAGTCTCTCCCTACTCAAGTTCATTGTCTACTTGGCTATCATTTTATCTCCTTAAACATAGGTCTGACTATATTACTCCCTCCCCCCACCCTTCAATAAACTCCAATGGTTCCCTGTCACCTTTAGGATCAAATATAACATTCTTTGTTTAGCTTTTAAAGCTCTTCACTACCTAATCCTTTACTAGCTTTCCATTCTTCTTATATTTTATTCCCTCTTCTCTCCATTACTCCCCCATACTGGTGTATCATTGTTCATGTCTTCTGTTCAATCCTTGCTCTTTTATAGTTTTCTTTCCTTAGGCATTTGACTATTTTATAATATATGAACATATGTATATATATGTGTTATATATTATATATTATATACACACGTATGTCTGTATACACACACAAATACAAAGTCAGAGAGACCGAGAAAGAGTATATGAATGAAGTCAGAAAGACCTGGCATATGCTATGTAACCTTATTCAAGTGACTTGCACCATCCAGCTACCCCTATGATATCATAGATCCAGTCCTTATATCCATCTTGGAAGTTCTCAGGAACTGGGTAGGGACCAGAGGAGATTAAATCACAATTATCATCCAAAATATCAATATAAATCATATGAAATGTTAGGTTTTAGAAAAAAAATGTACATATTCTTCAACACTCCTAAAGTGACATCTAAATATCAAGCAGATCAACATATACGCAGGTGCTGTTTCTTACATAATTTTTCCCTATTTTTTTCATCTTTTATTTATAAATGTTATTTAGTGAATTGATTATATTTCCACCATTGCCTTATTGAAGAGGTGAACTTGCCTTATAAATAACTAAGAAATTTTGTGTGAAGTATGCTTCCATTTTGAATAATAATATGGTATGACTGGGACTTTTACACCCAAGGTGATCTGTCATTTTCTAGCTAACATCTATACAAGTGTGCTCACACTCAATTTTTCTTTAACCAGTGCCCTTCCTTCACGTGAGGCTCTAAATCACATAGTGCCACTGTCATCATTGTGACAATTGCCATTCTATCTTTTCTATGTGTGAGTTTTATCGTATTTTCAATGCTAGCATATTAGTTGTTAACAACTAATATAGGACCATAGATCTTAGATTTAGAGATGGAAGGAATCTTGAAAATCTTCAAATCTGACCCCTCTTTTTATATGTAAGTAAACTGAGGCTAGGAAGTTAAGTGATTAGCCCAAGGATGCAAAGATAGTAAATGTCTGAAGTAAAGAATTGGAACCCAGGTTTTTCTGACTCCAACTCTAACGCTCTATTCATTACAATATGCACCATTTACTACAATACTATTGTTATACTTATAAATGGGGTGTAACTCTATTGGTAGGAATGCTTTAAGGTATTTAACATAAAATTTGTACTTGGTTGCCTGGATATTTCACCTCGTAAGGCAGGAAAATAATCAGCATATCAGGAGTTACAAAAGATTCATACATAGAAAAGGAAATGGATGCTAAAACAGTAGCACAAAAGGGGACAACAAAGCATGCTGCTATTTTAATTATTTTTAATTAACTTTAGTATCTGACACATTGATGACAGAGAACCACAGGTTCAACTGAAATTGGTAACAGTTTTGCTAGTGTGATATTTTCTAAAGGATGAATTGTTCTATGGTGAATTTTCAGATTTTTAAATATTTCAGGCCTGAATAAATACATATGCAACATAATATATACATGATGCCTTGATCTACTTCAGCCTTGAGAATCAGATTGCAAAATATATTCTGTGGAGGTCATGGGAGACCGTATGATCATGAATCATAGGATTTGGCATTAGAAAGTGCTTTAGAGATCATGACCATTTTGCAGATGAGAAAATTGAGCCCAGAGTGATAAAGTGACTGGTGCAACATAAACTTCATAAGGTCTCTGAACTTTTGTTCTCCAGAATTCACTGAATGCATACTGGATAGAATATCTTCTATTCACAGCCACCTCGTAGGATTCGTAGTTCCTTATTAATGCTCTCTCTCTCACTTTCACTCTCACTTTCTCTCTCTCTCTCTCTCTCTCTCTCTCTCTCTCTCTCTCTCTCTCTTCTCTCTCTCTCTCTCTCTCTCCTCAAATAATATTGTGCTTTTTTATCTAGGAAAATATTTCTTTTCTTTGTGTCACATTAAAGGAGGGACTAATTTTTGCTTTGTCTACATACATTTAGTATCTAGCATAGCACCTTTCACATAAATAGTCACTTCATAATATTTATTGAATGAATGAACAAGGGCTGATTTTCCAGTTTTTTTATTAGGCATTCCTGTCCTAATTTGTGCTCCTCCCTCATGCTAATTGCATGTTCTAATTGCATATTCATCTAGGAGAGGTCAATTAGGGAGACTACAATGTTAAGGTTAAAGGTTAAATTACTGTTTCAGTATCAATTAGCAGTTTCATAAGAGTGCCAAAAGAAATTCCAAATCCATCTTAAGATATGTATCCAAAAATATAAGCTTTAGAGACCCTTGAGGGAGCCAGGCAAGTAAGAAGGAAACTATTTGACCTTATCCTAAACAAGTAGTTAGCTAAAACTTAAATCACTTATTTTTCAAATAATTGAAACTGAAGTTTTCACATGATCAAAATAGTGCAACTAGAACAAAGAAGAAGAAATTAGGAAATCTGATCTTTGTAACACATGTCATTCTTAAGGATATGATATCCAAAATATATAAGGAACTAACACAAATAGATATTTAAAGCCATGCCCAAATGGATAAATGGTCAAAGCACATGAACAAACAATTCTCAAAAGAACTGCCAACTAATAACAAATATAAGATTGTATCAAATAGCTAAAAATTGAAAAACTACAAATTAAAATGAATCTATTTCACCTCACATCCAGTATATTTTCAAAGATACCAAGAGAAGACAATAGTCAGTATTGGAAAAGTTGTGGAGATATAGTCACACTAATACATTTGTGAAGTTGTGAATTGCCCAACTATTCAGGAAAATAGTTTGGAATTATGTTTTTTAAAAAAAAAGTGAATAAAATGGCTACACTCTTCAACCCAGAGATTCCAATGCTAGGTTACATATGATTCTAAGGAGGTAAAAGACAGAAAGAACATACCAAACTACTTACAGATTTTTTTTTATTAATAGCAAACAACTAGAAACAAAGTAGATTGACTCATTAACTGAGGGATTAATCTTTTTTTAAATTCTGAGACATGAATATAATGGAATATCATTGTCATAAGAGACAGTTAAAAGCAAAAACATAAAGAAGCAGGAGAACAACATGATATACTATGTTGTAAGATACAATAGAAAAATATTTTTGAGTGTGGTCATTGTGGGGATTTATTTCAATTGGCTGTGCGTATCTGATATGTTTTATATCTTTCTTTCTTTCTTCATTTCCTTCATCTCTTTCTTCCTCAGTGGGGAATGTGAGAGGGGACAAAATGAGTGCTCAATAATTTAAAAAATAAGCTTATTAAAAAGAAATAATGGTTCTGAAAAATGCAGAGAAGCATAGAAAGAGCTGTATAAACTGATGCAAAGTAAAATTAAACAGAACTTAGAAAACAATATACACAATGACTACAACAATGTAAATACATGGAATGAAAAAAACAAAACAATCAGAACTGAATACAGTGAAATTATAATGACCAAGCTTGATCCTAAATAAGAGATTCACTTTCTTTGCAGAAAGGGAAGACTCTGAACATGGAACATTTCATATAATTTCAGTCTTGATTAATGTTTTGATTAGTTTTGAAGAATTATTTATGGGTGTTTTTGCTTATTTTTTTTAAGTTTTAATGGATGGCTGCCTGTGATAATGGAGGGAAATATATCGGGAAATGAAAGTAATATAAAACAAAAGGTTAATAAAAATTATTTTAAAATCTAATAATTTTGCTAGTTAGTAGAAGTTTTGATAAAAATTGAGAATAATAAATGCTCACATAAGTTTATATGGTGCTAGATAATTACAGAGCACTGTACATGCATTATTTAATTTGATCTTCACAATAAGCCTTTGACTTAGGTAATAGAGGTATTTTCTTTTTTTTTTTTTTGGTTGGGCAATGGGGGTTAAGTGACTTGCCCAGGGTCACACAGCTAATAAGTGTTATGTGTCTGAGGCCAGATTTGAACTCAGGTCCTCCTGAATCCAGGGCCGGTGCTCTATCCACTGCACCACCTAGCTGCCCCTAGAGGTATTTTCAATCTCTATTTTTCAGACAAGAAAACTGAGGTTAAGAAAATGTACGCAGTGTCTATAATCATACAGCTAATGAGTGGCACACTGGGACACAGGGAGCCAGTCCTCTGACTTTAAGTCATGTGTTTTTTCCACTCTACCATGATGCATTTCATTTGGAACTTAAAATTCTGCTGGTGTGATTTATCCAAGTTATCATTGTTCCCAATTTCTATAAATATAGAATTAATTATACTTGAGGGGATTTGACTCAAATGTTTAAGAAACAAAATACTTTTTATAGAGCCAAAAAATAATAACAAGATTCATCTGGAAGCACAAAAGGTCCAGAATATCAAGGGAACTAATAAGAAAGAAATGCTAGGAAAGGTAGCCTAGCCATACCAAATCTTAAATTGCATTATAAAGTATCAATCATCAAAACTACTTGGTACTGGCTAAGAAATAGAGTGGTGGATCAGTGGAATAGGTTAGGTACACAAGACACAGTAGTCAATGACTGTAGTAATCTGCCCTTTGATAAACCCAAAGACCCCAACTCCTGGGATAAGAATTCACTATCTGACAAAAACTGCTGGGAAAACTGGAAAATAATATAGCAGAAACTAGGCATAGAACAACATCTTACACCATATACCAAAATAAAGTCAAAATGGGCACACAATTTAGATATAAAGGCTGATACTATAAGCAAACTGGGGGAGCAAGGAATAGTTTACCTGTCAGGTTTATGGAGAATGGAATAATTTATGACCAAACAAGACATAAAGAACATTATGAAATGTAAAATGGATAATTTTGATTATAATAAATTGAAAAGTTTTTTGCATAAACAAAGCCAATGCAACCAAGATTAAGAGGGAAGTAGAAAACTGGGAATGAATTTTTACAACCAGTGTCCCTGATAAAGGCCTCATTTCTTAAATATATAGAGAACTAGGTCAAATTTATAAAATACAACTCATTCTCCAATTGATAAATGGTCAAAGGATATGAACAGGCAGTTTTCAGATGAAGAAAATAAAACTATCTATAGTCATATTAAAAAATGCTCTAAATCATTATTGATTAGAGAAATGCAAATCAAAATGACTCTGAGGCACCACATCACACTTATGAGATTGGATAACATGACAAAACATGAAAATGATACAGGCTGGAGAAAATATTGGAAAATTGGAACACCAATGCATTGTTGGTGTAGTTGTGAACTGATCCAACCATTCTGGAGAGAAATCTGGAACTATGCCCAAAGGACTATAAAAATATGCATGCGCTTTGACCCAGCAATGCCACTTCTAGGACCGTATCCCAAAGAAAACATGAAAATGGGAAAAGAACTCACACGTACAAAAATATTTATAGCAGCTCGTTCTGTGGTGGCAAAGAATTGGAAATTGAGGGGTTTTGCCCATCAATCGGGAATGGCTGAACAAGTTGTAATATATAAATGTAATGGAATACTATTGTGCTATAGGAAATGATGAGCAAGCAGACTTCAGAAAAACCTTGTATGAACTGATGCTGAGTGAAGTGAGCAGAACCAGGAGAACATTGTTCACAGTAATACCCACATTATGCGATAACTAACTTTGATAGACTTAGCTCTTCTTAGTAATGCAAGAATCTAAGACATCTCCAGAAGTCTCATGATGGAAAATGCTATCCACCTCCAGAGAAAGAACTATGGAGTTTGAATGCATATCAACGCATACTTTTTACTCTTTTTTTCCCTTCTATTTTGTTTTGTTTCTTCTTTCTTGTGGTTCCTCCTATTAGTTCTAATTCTTCTTTACAACATGACTAATGTGAAAATATGTTTAATAGGAATGTATACGTAGAGCCTATATCAGATTGCATGCTGTCTTGGGGAGGGTGGAGGCACGGAAGGGGAGAAAATTTAAAACTCAAAAGCTTATGGAAGTGAATTTTGAAAACTAAAAATAATTAAAAAAAGAAAAAATACTTTATCTTATCACTTCTTTTTTCTCTTGCCATTTAGTTAACTGAAAGCATTATTCAGATACAGCCTGGGGAAAAGGAACATAAATTCAGACCTACAACCGAACTTTAAGAACCTAATCCCCCAAAATTTCAAGCATACAGAAAATTCAAAAAATGTTCACACAACATAGGTGAGACAAGTTTACTTGAATAAATGACTGGAGGATTCTCAGAGAAACTGTTGATTTGAAAGACCTTCTTTGCCTGAATTACCAAAATAATTAGTGTAAACAGGGGCCTGGATCTAACTAAATATCAAAAGTCAGCAGATGGTCATTAATCTTCTCTTTTCTTTGACCTATGTATATCATTGATAGGGGGTATTCATTTATGGTCAGCGAATAAAGAGCAGAGTTGGAGCTGGGTCCATTTACAGAAAAAAAAAGAGTTTTAAGGAATGGTCAAGGATGACTGATTTTTACTTTGCTGATTAAATTGGCTGAATGCAGAATAAAAGCCCTTGAAACATCCTTATTATTTGAGCTGCTGTGGAAAAATACAGCAGCATCAACAGTAAAATTCAGAAAATATATGTGAACATGAAAAAGTCTTATAGCCTATGAGTTAAAATTTTTTAATTTTGCAAATAAAGTTAGCAATAGAAAGTCTTAATGAAGTACAAACAAAAGCTAAATCACATTTGGTCATTTACTGTAGTTAAAACATAGCTTCCTTGCTTTAGCAGCTTTGACATAAAATTTGTTTTCCAGAAGCAAATTGAGGTGATCTCATTAGCTCTCATGAGTTCAATTATCATCTCTCTTCATATTGCTCCCAAATCTAATTATCTAGGCCTTATCTCTCTCCTGAGCCTCAATCTCACACCACCAACTGCCTCCCAGTCATCTTCACTCAGATGTCCCTTAGGCATCTTGAACTTACTATGTTCTCATAACAAATCTCATTATATTCTCCCTAAAACACATCAGTCTTCCGAAATTCCCTATTTCTGCCAAGGGATCCACCATCCTTCCACTCAGAGTTCCAACCTCAGAGCAATTTTGCCTTTTTGTTGTTTTTAACTCACTACATCCATCAGCTGCCAAGACGAGGTTCTTCCTCCACCTTTCTTGTATTCAACGCGTCTCTCCACTCACGTAACTGCAACCCTGTTTTAAGGTACTTACCATCTCTTGCCTGGACTACTGCAATAACTTAATTATCTCCCCACCTCCAGTCTCTCTCCTCTCTAATTTCTTCTCCCCACAACTTCCAAACTGATATTCCTAAAGCACAGCTATGACTACATCACCCTTCTGCTTAAGAAGAATGAATGGTTCCCTATTGCCTCTAGTATAAAATATATATTTCTCTGTGATGTAAAGCCCTCCAGACTGATCTCAAATTCCTCTTCCTTGTGCATTCTATTGTAACCCAAGTCCCAAAGCATATTGCTATGGAATTCTCTCCTCATTGGTGAAGATCAGTGACATGCCCCTCCCTCACACCCCCACCCAGACTTTAGAGTCAGGGCAGATTTGTTGAGTATAAGAGAGAGGAGAGATTTGCCTTCTCTGAGCTCTTGACCTTTTCTAAACTTTGGACCTCCTTGAAGTTTCTTAGAGTTCTTCAGTCTTTTTGGGCTTTGAGCTCTTCTGGCTTTCAGCTTTGAGAGAGAAGATGGATGATACCAATCACAATTCAGGTTGCTGAAGAGAAAATAAGACTCTAGGAACAAGTCAACATGAGGGAAGTTGGTGGATTCCATCATAACCCTGTCCACAGCTGACTACACTAGAGATTTCAGAGAACTTTCAGTAGGATAATATCTAGGACAATCTCTCTTGGTTGAGCTGTTTTCTCAAAGGGAAAAGTCCTTCACTCTATCTTATCTGTTACATAATTCTGTGCATAATTTCTCTGATCTCTCTTTTACTACAGACCTCAATAAATGTGTTTTGTTTTGTTTTTTGTTTTTGTCTTTTTGTCTTTTTTTTTTTTTTGCTATTGGCTGTGTGTGTTCATTGTGAAACTGGAATTTAGTGGGAAAGGGGTCATAAAGCTTAGGGTTCTTCCTTCCCCCAACTAATGACTAGCAATCAGAAGTTTATCTTGAAGCTGAAAACCACATCTCCCAGGCTTACAATACTTAATGGAACAGATAGATATAATTCTAGCCTGATCTCCCTTCTTTCTGAGGACAGCAGACTGGCCAAGCTTTTGGCCTCAACCTCCTGCTTTCCATTGGAGAAGGACAGGGGAAGAAAAGACTAGAGATGTCTATTTTTAATCCCTTTGAGCCACACAATGACATTCCGCTGCTATATGTAGGTCATAGCCCTCACTATATTATGTTCCAGTTACACTGAACTAATTTATCTTCCCCATGCACCACATTCACTGCTAGCCTCTGGGCTTTTGCAAGGCATTCTCCTCTTTCTCTCATGACTGTAATGCCATCCCACCTCTTTTCTGTCCTCTCTCCTCTCTATCTTCCTTTAAAAGGCAACTCAAGGGCCATTTCCTACCAATTCTTTTTTGGGATTTGGCCAGCTAGTGGTGTTCTCCACCCCTGTTGTAGTTTTGGCCTGACTTAAGCTGGTCTATAGCTTCAAGTTTGAAATTGGAGCAAAAGGTAACTGAGGTTACATTTGTGGACGATCCAAAGATTATTCTCAAAAGGTTACTTATCCATAACGGAAAAAGAATGTTCAGCATGGCTACAGCATCAATTCAATTAAATGTAGCTTTTCTGTCTCCACACTGAAGTTCCAATCTCCTCATAGTCAGGCTTTTACATTTAGGCCACAAAAAATGCTTGTTCAATTATTTAAGCTTTTGTCCCCGTAAGGCCAACTGATTCTCAAGGATGAGTTCCATACTTTTAAAGGAAAAACTAGTTTAACCTTTTTGGGGTAGGTCCATAGTATATTGTTCCTACCAACCCAGCCTCCATCCCATGCTAAATTATTTTGCATTTACTCTGCAAATATTTTTATATATATTCTTCTGTATTTTCCCCCAGTAGAAAAAAGTTACAGAGTTTCTAGACTATTTCATTTTTGGCTATGTATCAGCAGCACCTAGCACAGTACCTAGCACATACTAAGGGCTCAAAAATACTTGATGAATTGAATTGAAGAAAATAGGATAGGAAAGGAGGCTTAGAATTCAATGTTGTGTGGTGCCTTCTGAGTTCTTTAAAAAGGTATAATGACACAAATATCAACTGTTTTCATAAATCTTAATGAAACCTATTTTAAAGGACAAGGCAGAATATACATGTCTATAGCTTACTCCATCTGTTCATTTGATCAAGTTACATTTTGCAAAAAAGAAATAGAAATATCTTTTGCTAGATTGGAAAAGTAGGAAAGATGCTTCTCTCTTCTCTCTCTCTCTCTCTCTCTCTCTCTCTCTCTCTCTCTCTCTCTCTCTCTCTCTCTCTCTCTCTTTCTCTTCCTCCTCTTCCCTCCTCTCCTTCCCCCACCTAGTTAGGATACTTCTATACAGGCAAAGTGATCTCACATTTGAAGTATAAATCTGAAAATAAATAAAAACAATTGTCTTCTTAAATCATTCAACGAATAAATTCAAACTTTTTTGTTGTATGGAAATAAGAAATTATTAAATTATTGCAGTTTTTTAGATGATTTACTCTTAAATATTCAGATGACTAGAAGGCATTCCTTTCTCCCTCCAATAGTGCTCTATTATATGTTAAGTGAACCTAAGAACTTTAATGGTAAATATACTTGGATTATGATTCACCTCACCACCCCACCACCCCCACCACCCCCACATCCCAACTGAAAACCAACAATAAATCTTTCTCTATTTGTAGATATAGAGACTTCCTGGTAATGTATGTATGGGAGCTATGAATATGCTATCTTGAAAAACAAAACCTTTTTAAAAGGCTTATTCTGAATTTTATACAAAATCTTTTTACTGAACTCTCTTTTTCCCCATGGTCAGCCCTTCCTCTGAAAAAAGAAGGCTTCATTTGGTGCAACAACAAGCTCTGATTGTCTAGTTGGCTTGACTTGAATCAAATCATTTTTGACATGGTTCAAATCCTCAGGAATCTATCTGTAGCCAATTCAAACAAATAAACACTCAAATAGGAAAAGTAGAAAGAAGTCCTGCTGTCTTACATTTCACTTAATAGTTGTTTTCCTGATGTACTCTAGAAGAGTTTTTGCAAGAACAGTATGTATTTTCTGGTTATGTCAAAATGTCAATTCAAAATCTATCAGTTTTAGTAGGAAAGTAATACTTTGTCATAAATGCAACCTAAAAGCCTGTAGTCTGCCTGGCACCCAGAGGAGACAGAGAAAATCCTCCATTGTCCTAGGATGGCATTAGTTATTATTTATAAAGTTCAATAAGAAAAACATTTGTATGACATTCATATGGATTTCCTAGGGGGAATATTCTTTTTTTTTTATCAATAGGATCTAAAACAGACCATTGTAGACAAGAATATTTTTATTTAAATCATTATTGAATTATATTTCTAAGGCTAGTTGTTCTAAATAAAGGATTCTAAATATTGATAAGATTCACTTGATGCTTTTGCTTCTGTATAAATGACTTAGAGAAAACCAGAAGATGTCAAAAATAACATAAAACATTTCTCCCACTGTGCTATAAATACATTTCATTCAAACCTGGTGTGAATACTCCTTCCTGTCCTCACTCTCTGGACCTTTAAGACTAGGAGTATGTCAAAACTTAGATTGCCAAATTAGTACCAATTTAGTGCAATTTAAGGATATGTAACCTTGTATAAGAGAATACAAGCTGAGCCTTTTTTATTTATCTTGTGACATTTATTGATGCTTCATTGGTCTTTATTGCTTTGCTGTTGCAGGAATGGTAAACATCTTTTTGAAATATCATGTAGCTTTCTGGTTAGCAGAAAGAAAGACCTTTTGTAGGTATTTGTTGGGCTGGTATGTATTCATCATTCAAAGAGCAAAAGAATTATGAGTTAGCCAAAGAGGACAATTTATTCCCAGTAAATAAACTTGTGAGACTCTATCCATAATGATGTGTCCAAGATGTGATGAGAGTATGACAAATGATTCTTCTAAATGTAAGCTTTACAAATAAAGTTTAATAGAAGTGTTCTGACAAGAATTCAAGTAGTAAGTCATTAAAAAGAATGGAAATTCCAAAACAGATGGAACATTTTCCTAGAGTTCTCTAAAATAATTTAAGACTTTGGGAGGAAGTTTTGTTTCTTCCTGTTTCCTTTTTCTTTCTCCATAGTATAATACTACCTTGCAACTACTTTCTACTTTTCATTTCTTTTTTAGTGTTCATATTTCATAAATAGCACAGAGAGAAGGAAACTGAGTCACAGAGTATGAACTGAACTCAATACAATGCAGCAAAATTAAGATTAGACAAGATTACACAAACGGCTCTGCTATTACTAGTGAAATGATAAACAAAAACATTGGTTTTTCTGTTGCCAGAGTATAATTTCCATTCCTAACAGTTCTGAGTACAAAGGAACCATTTTAATGCCACAGGAAAACAAAGGCAAACCTATGACTATGTTTTTCAGTGATCAGGGTGACCCAACTGAATACCTACCCCAGGGGCTGTGCCCTTCAATGTCCATGATCTCAAAATGAGCATCTGCCTCAACCCAAACTACACATAGGAGAAGTACCTGGAAACTACTATTATTTGGACTTGTTGATTTAGTTATATTTGACTACTGAGAGCCTTCTACCACTGCCCAGGAACTTGCACTGAGAGATTTGTATGGCTTTAACTTCAGCAGCTACATACAGAAGAGAAGCTTATAACAAACAGAAAGGAGAATCTTTCACTAGTAGAGAAACCAAAGAAGAGAGAGGGAGATGGGATAAGCATTTATTAAAGCACCTACAATGGGTCAGGCACTGTGCTAAGTATTTTGCAATGATCTCCTTTGATCCCCATGACAATCCAATAGGTATTATCCTCATTTTACAATTCAGAAAATGGAAGCAGGGACAGGATATGTCTGAGGTCATATGACTAGTTAAATTTCTAAGGCCAGATTTGAACTAAAGTTTTCCTAACTCCAAGCCCAACATTTTCCCAGCTTTCGAGATAGTTTTCTCTACTTTCTAGCTAGCTTTCCCCCCCACTTTCTAGCTAGTTTTCCTACTATATAGCTGCCTCAAGAGGAAAAAATGAAAGAAAGAAGTATAAAACAAGTATTTAAAATGACAAAGAAACCTAATGGGTTAGGAAATCTCCAGGAGAAAAAAAAAAGCCAGAATAACCACATAATTTTCCAAGTACAGACAAAGAAAAGATCTCATGGCCTAGGTCAGGATTAGATAAAAAAGACTGGGGAGAAGATTAGAGTCAGACTATCCCAACTATAGATAATTAGCCCTATTTCATTTCTTTTTCTCCCTTTCTTTTTTCCATTTTAAGAGGAGAGTGAAGGGCAAAGGGAGAAAGCATTATAATAGTATATGATGGAGAGAAGAAGAAACTTAACAATCATTATCATGAATGTGTATAAGATGAACTCAGCCATGCTTCAGAGGATATGAACTCAAAATGTATCATTTACAAGAAACCTATTTATAATATTCATACAGTTGAAATGAGAAGTTGAAGTAAAATCCATTATTCCTCAGCTGGATTCAGAAAATCAGGAGTGATAATCTTGATCTCATAAAAGGCAACAGTAAGAGGGGACAAAAAGAAAAACAGAGAAACTACATTTTGCTCAAAGGTACACAATAGATTATGAAAAAATATCAATGTTGAATATGTATGAATGAAAATGTATAGCATTTAACACTTAAAGGAAATGTTACCCTAAATATAGAGAGAAGTACAAATAAAATCTATAGCAGTTTTATAATTAATGGTGTCCTGTTCAGCCCTAGAAAATCCAAGAGGAAAATAAATTAAAAATGTTAAACAAAATTTTAGAAAAATCAGATATGAGAGACTTTTGGCAATCACCAAATAGGAATAATGAGGAATATGTGTGTATAAACACACATACATACATACATACATACACACATATGTTTCTACATGGATATATTTTTCCTGATATGAATAGCATATTTGCAAAAATTTACCATGTGCTAGGGCATAAAGAATGCATAAATAAATGCGGAACAGCAGGTATATTAAACACATCATTGATTGATGACAATGTAAAAAAACTATAAAAAACAAAACTATGAAGAAGGTATCCAAACATACAACTTAATCTTAAGTAATAAGTGGGTCCCAACAGCTTATACCACATACCACAATAAATTAAAATGGAAAAAGTTCCCGAAAATAAAAGGTCATATCTTAAAATAATTAAAAGCAAAGTAGATTAAGTATCTTTCACATTTATGGGTAGGAGGAGAGTTCTTAACCAAACAAGGCATAGAGATATTCATAAAAGGGGGGGAAAGATAATTTTAATTGCATGGAATTGAAGAGTTTTTGCACAAACAAAATTAACAAATTAAGATAAGAAGAAAAGCTGACAAACAAGAAAAATTATTGTAGTACGTACATAGGCAAGGCTTATAAACACATGTCTAAAAATCATAACCTACTGTATATGTTATAAAAGGATACACACATAATCTCAAAAGAAAAATCATAAACTCTTAATCACATGAAATACTGCTCTAAATAATAAAATATAGATAAATAAAATAAAATCTGAGGTTTCACCTCACAACCAGCAAATTTGCAAAATTGATAAATAATAAATGGCGATAGTCAGCTTTGGAAGGGTTCCAGAAAAAACAGGTACACAAATGCACAAGTTGGTAGAGCTATAAATTGGTCCAACCATTCCAGAAAGAAATTTGGAGTTATGCTAATATTGTCCATCAGATCTTACTGCTGGAGAGCAGTTTGTCTAAGAAGCACTTTTCCTGACTTCCTTCAGGTGAATAATCTGAACTTATTCTTGCTGACACCTATCTCCACCCAGTGAAAGCATTGCAAGGTAAGACCTTCTCCAGAGGTCCCCTCTATTCTACTAACTTTTTCTCACATCAGGGAATGGATAAGGCACAATGGCCCATGGTACAGAGAAATTTCTCAGCTATGACATAAAATGATTCAATTAGGGTTAAGGTAT
This sequence comes from Phascolarctos cinereus, assembly GCF_003287225.1. NCBI lineage: Eukaryota > Metazoa > Chordata > Mammalia > Diprotodontia > Phascolarctidae > Phascolarctos > Phascolarctos cinereus. The sequence continues at coordinate 273,167,097 of NW_027555847.1, read as the reverse complement.
CAACACCATATAGTTCTTACCTTCAGCAAAATTAGAAAATAAAATGCAGTTTAGTAATGAAAATCATAAAGATCTAAGTCCTCAGGCAAATATTTTGATTGTTAGGCTAAAATGGAGATTTTTTTTAAGCCAAATTAATTTGGTGTAATCAATTATCCACAAGTTCTCTGGCCTGCCCCACTCCATAACACTATAGGTAGAGCAAAGCACCAATTCAAAACACAATTAAAATTATCATATCTTTTTCTAGATAATTATAATTCAAAAATATGTGACCAACAAGCAAACTTCATAATAGCAGAGAAATACTTTATAATAAACCATGCCATCACATTTCATGATGCAATAAAATAGGAGAAAGAAACAGAGAATAGAGTAAATGAAACATCATTCCAATAGTTTCTCCATGTAGGCACAATTCAATTACTTGCTACTGAATTCTTTTAATAAGCTGAGTGTTTACGTAGTTGAAGGAAGAGGCTGTAGCCTCTTTAAGGCTTAGATTCATTCTCCTGGAAAAGCAACTCCACCTATGTCTGCTACCGCTGCTGAACCTCTCCAAATTTCTTTTCCCAGTTTTTTTAAAACTACTAGTGCATAAAAAAGAAATCCTTTGTACAGTCCTAAGTCCATCTTCCAGGTTCCTTATAAGTTTCTCTCTTCCTGATCTGTGAAGAAATACAGTTCTCAGGTTGGTTGTTGTTTTCAATTGGTTTATCTACCTCATCCTGCAAAACAGTCACTTTTAGCCTTGTCTGAATAACTACTACATTCTTTTCTATGGCTTAGAATTTTTTAGTCCTTCATAAAATCAACTGTAGTAAATTTGCATCTGGAATCAAGATGCATTGCATCAAAATATACAAGAGACCTTAACATACAAGGATTATTAAGTCAGCTACCTAGGTGATTACCTTAGGGTACTACCAACAATACATTAATACATATAGCATAATGCAAACTTCACTTGAGAAATTGTTCCAAATGCCATAGTAGTAAATGCTTATCTTTATAAAGCAAGCAAATAGACATAACAACAAGGAAAATTAGATCTGCAAAGACATGATTGGTCCTATGAAATAAAATAAGCAAAACAACAACATAGGTGCAGGTTTTAAAAACTGCATGGTTAATAGATTCATGAAGTTGTAATACATGCAAAGTGTCAATGCAAAACAGATAAACAAGAATGATAAAAATGATAAAACAGAAGACTGTTTAAATATGCAATACTTACAATGGGTGTCAAAGATGAAGGACAATTACATTCAAGGCACACAAATGGATGAACATAAGCATTATCATCTTGCTTCCTTTATGATTATTTGACCAAATTTCACTTAGGACAATGTAAGAATACCCATGGTCAATGATTGAATAGTCTTAGCTCTTCAACTACCTGACAACCTGTCTGCCCTTCTACCTAAACTAATTGGTGAAATGGGCTAACCATATCCTCAACAGAAATACACAAACCTGAACTTACAGGGGACCCAAGCTTTTAAGATGTATTACTACTTTATGAAGGGATGTGCCTGTACTTTAGTAATCTCTACAGAATTAGAGAAATGCACATTAAAGCAACTCTGAGGTTCTACTTCATACCCATTGGACTGGCAAAGTTGACAGACACACACATATCCCAAAAAAGGAAAAAAGACAATAGTTGGAAGGGAAAATAAGTTTACACTTACTATTTGTGGAGTTGTGAATTGTTCCAGTCATTCTGGAAAACAATTTGTAACTATGACCAAAAAGTCATCAAACTGGACATGCTGGATCCAGAAATATCATTGCTACCAATAGATGAAAAGAATCAAGAAAGGAAGGAAACAAATATTTATTAAGTTCTGATTATATGCTAGGCAATGTCCTAATCACTGGAGATACAAATACAAGGACAAATAAACACAGTGCCTGACTTCAAGGATTTTACTTCTAATGGGGGAAGACAACACACAAAAGGAGGCTAAAAGCTATTCCCAGATAAGAAGGCCCCAGATATTGAGAAAAATTTCAGAATGAGCCAATAGTAGAAGGAGCTTGGTTTTCAAGTTCAGAAAAATTCAAGAACAAGAAATAGAGAGGAATGAAGGCAGGCTGTACTAGGTCAAGGACACTTATAGAAACTTTTTCTAATGGGAAATAACTGGAAAGTAAGCAGGTGTCCATAAACTGCTGCATGGGTAAACTAATTATGGTATTTGGATGTAATCATACGATATTGTTCCATAAAAATAAGAAAACTGCAGTTTCAAAGAAACCTAGGAAGATTTATATGAACTGATGCAAAGTGAAGTGAGCAGAACCAGGAAATCAATTCATGCAATAACAATGATACAATAAAAAATATCAATTACAATTTCAAAGGACTGATGATTAAATATGTTACCCAACTCCTGACAAAGGGGTGATGGACTAAAGATGCCAAATAAGACATGTATTTTTGGACATGGCTAATATAAGAATTTATCTTATTTAATTATTCAGTTTTTCTATAAAGTATATTTTTTTCCTTTTTTCTCAATTTGAAGGCAGTCAGTAGGATGGAGAGGGAAATTAGTCTTATCTTAATCAAAAAAAAAGAAGAAAAAGAAAGAAGAGTGTCATTGAAGTGTTTTTTTTAAATGTACAGAAGAGAACAGAAGGAAATCCATAAAGAATCAAAGACAAGCAGGATAGCTTTGAAAGTTGCATGTTGAATTTATCATATTAAGATGGAAGAGACAGAGGAGATTCACAGTTTAGTGTGTAATCCTCTTTCTATGTTCCACCATGTACAGGAAAATATTAAATTTAAAATATGATAAAATAAACAAAAGAGGTAGAAAATGAATGGGTTGAATTAGATAACTTCTAAATTTCCTTTCTCCTTAAATTTATGGTCATTGCTTCTTAAGCACTAAACTCTAGTCACCTAAGATAAAGCAACCCTGATAAATGATAAAATCCTCTAATAAATTCTTAAAATGAAACATAAATACTAAGGGCATAAGGGAACAGGAGTATCTCACAACATAACTGAGCTCTTCCTATAAATCACAGCTAATTCATGTGTGCTGATGGAAAATCAGGGAAAAAGTCAACTGTTCAGCAACATGAAACTGCAACACATCTGAAGGGGACTTTTTTTTCCTATTATACAATACAGTATTTCAGATCCATTACTACAAATGGCCAAAAGCATGGAAAAGTTAGGATCTGCATGCTCTAAACTGTACTAAATGGCGCATTTCAACTTGTGCCTTCACATCTGTATCTTCAACTTTTTCAGATGCAAAAAGACAAAAGCAAATTCCCCTTTGCTTAAATGACACTGGAAGCCACTACATTCAGAACATCACTTCAACAATTGCTTGCTCTGTGAACATGGACATCATTACTGACTGAACAGCTTAACAACTATAATCAGAAAGGTCGTTTTTGAGCTATCTCCCTTTTCCTACTTCTAAGGGAAATCATTTGTGGTTTTCTTCAGGGCAATGCTTATCAACCAAATGCTCAGGTTCATCTTCAAATGTTCCAGACCAAACATACTGTAATAGTGATAAATGGTCTTTCAATACTCTGGTCTTTTTTTTAAAATGCTGTACATCTTTTCATTTATTTCCATTTTCACTAGGTACAGGCTTAAAAAGTCAATGAACACACATGGAAGTTCCATATATCATCAAAAATAATTTTATTAATCATATTTAATACCTCTGAGACCTTCCTTGGTAAAAACAAAATTTTTAAAAAATGTACATTTTCTACTTTTGTGCCAGTCTTTGTGATTGTTTCTAAATTTCAAATATTCAAAATAAAATAAGCAAGTCAATTTATAAAGATAGATAGCTTTCCTTTATGAAAAGTTTTTAAAAGTCCAATAAATTTTTGGAATTCTTTCCTAGGACTGGTATTTTTTTTTAAAAAAAAAGCTCTTGATTTTTAAAATTCATATAAAGTGTTTTAAGTGTTCTGACTTTTTATGCATGATATTCAGTTGAAAATATTTTATTAATTATACTTTTTTTCCTTTTTATCCTACTCCCCCAAAATGGCTACCATTAGACAAAAATATGTGTGTATATATGTACGTATATGTATATATATGTGTGTACACACACAAACACACATACATATATGTAAGATCATTCTATACCTACTTCTATTTATCAGTTCTTTCTCTGGATTCAGATAGTGTCTTCCTTCATACATCCTTTGTGGTTAATTTGGGTATTTATAATAAATAAAATCACTCACTTATCAAAATCACTTACTCAAAGCTTCTTAAAACAATATTGCTGTTACTGTATATGATCTACTGTTCCCTCATATCTTAAAGTCCCTAGCTTTCTTGAATACTTGGTTCTAGTACTATCTCTTAAGGGGATATTTTTCTGATTTCCTTATTTTTTAGTGTTTTCTCTCTCCACCTCAAATTATCATATACATGCTTTGCATAGTACAAAGTATCACTTGAGTTCATCCTTGAAGGCAGATAGTGGTTTTAAGTGATACATGAGAGGAGGAAGTATATTCCAGGCATGTGGGAGACACTTTACAAAAGCAAGGAGACTGGAGAGAGATATTTTCCTGTTTTTAGTTTCCATCTCTAGTCTCATATCCTTCTGAGCTTTTACTTTCCTGATACAATTTTTATAAGATGGTGCCAGAGAAATTCTGAGAGCCAAGATGGCAGAGTAAACAGTAAATTGCTGTAGTTCTCCCATATTCACCTCCAAACAACCATAATATAGCTTCCCAGGACAAATCTGGGAACAGAGGACCCAACAGAAAGATGGAGTGAAGTGATCTTTTAGCCCAGGAGACCTGTAGGATTGGCAAGAAAGGTTCGTATCACTTGGGCAAAAGAGGAGCACAGTGTAAGACAAGAAGCATCCCAGCAAGCCAGCAGCAAGCCCCACCTCACTTAACTGGTGGGAGATTCTGAGCCCCAGTGTGGTGGAGCAGGCAAATGCCAACACTGGGACCCCCCACATGCCTTAGCATAGTCAGGGGAACTGGTAAACTCCACCTCCAAAGACCACCAATTACTTCAGCATAGCCCTGGGCAAACAGGCATTCTCTGGCAGCCAGACCTACAAGGGCTTCAGTGTAGCAACAGAAAAATGCATAAAAACCCCACTGAAACTCAGCACACACCACAAACTACCATTAGGGCCTCCACTCAGTACCAGCTAAGCTGCCAAACCTCTACAGCCTCCAGCAGTGCCAGTCACCCTCCCCTACAACATCCTCCTCAACACAGCACAAGACATGAGGCACCCATGGGCCTTAGGGCAACATCAGCGTAGCACCAGGTAAACAGTCAAGGCCTGCAGCTGTTAGTTAAAAGGCTGAGATAGAGCCCCTTTCACCCTGGGAGCAGATATCAAATTTGAAAGAAAAGGAAAAAGCAAAAAAAAAAAAAAGATGAGCAAAAAACAACAAAAAAGAATGTAACCATAGAAAGTTATTATGGTGACAGGGAAGACCAAGATTCAAAACTCAGAAGAGGACAATAATGTCAAAATACCTATGGGTAAAACCCCAAAGAAAAATAGGAAGTGGCCTCAAGCCCAGAAAGAACTTTTCTATAATGAACCCTTTTTTTTTCTTTTCCATAAGGAAGAACTCAAAAAGGAGCTTAAAAATCATACAAGAAAAGTAGAAGAAAAATTGGGGAAATAAAAAAGAGTGATACAAGAGAATTATGAAAAAAAGACCCAATTATGAAAAAAAAGCTTGGAAAACTGCTTAAAAAGTAGAAATTGCCAAATGGAAAAGATGATACAAAAGTTAATTGAGGAAAACAACACCTTAAAAGTTAAAATTGGACAAGTGGAAGCAAATGACTCTATGAGATATCAAGAATCAAACAAATTCAAAAAAATGCAAATAGAAGAAAATGCCAAATACCTCATGGTAAAAACAACTGACCTGGAAAATAGATGCAGAAGAGACAATATCAGAATTACTACACTACCTGAAAGCCACAACCAAAAGAAGGGCATGGACAGCATCTTTTAAGAAGTTGTAGAGGAAAACTGCCCTGATATCCTGGAACCAGGGAATAAAATAGGCATCGAAAGAATCCACTAATCACCCGGGAAAGAGATCTAAAATAAAAGCTCCAAGAAACATTATAGCCAAATTTCAGAACTATCAGGTCAAGGAAAAAATACTGCAAGTGGCCAGAAAGAAAGAATTCAAATATCAGGGAGTCACAATCAGGATTTGGCAGCTGCAACATAAAAGGATAGGTGGTCACAGAACATGATATTCTGGAAGGCAAAGGAGTGAGGACTACAACCAAGAATCACCTACCTGGCAAAATTAAGCATCAAGGGAAAAAATGGTCATTCAACAAAATAGAGGGATTTCAAGTGTTTGTAAGGAGAAGACCAGAACTAAACCAAAAATTTGACCTCCAATATCAACACCCACGAGAAACATAAACAGGTAAAAAGGGAAAAGAAAACATAAGGGATTCAATAGAGCTAAACTATTTACATCCCTACACAGGAAGATAATAGTAGTAATTCTTAAAATTTGTATCACTAATAATACAGCCAGAAGAAATATACATAGACAGAGGATATGGGTAGAAGGTGAATTTGAGAGAATGATGTAAAAAAATTTAACAGATGAGAAAAAAGAGTACAATGGGTACAGAAGGAAGGGAGAGGTAGAATAGGGTAAATTATTTCACATGAAGAGGCACTAAAGACCTATTACAGTGGAGGGGAAGATGGGAGGATGGGCAATGAGCATCACTTGAACCTTACTCACTGCAATATTGGCTCAAAGAGGGAATAATATACACAATCAGTTGAATATATAAATCTAGCTTACCAACAGGGAAGTAGGAGGGGAGGAGACCAAGTAAGGGGTGGGTGGAGTACAGACTGACAGAAGGGAGAGAATATCAGGAGAGGTGAGAGACAGAAATAAAACACTGAGGAGAGAAAGGGTGAAAGGAGAGAGAAGACAAACTACAGGAAGAAAAGGTTGTAGGGAAATACAAAGTTAGTAATCATAACTGTGAATGGGATGAACTCTCCCATAAAATGGAAGCAGATAGCAAAGTGGATCAAAAACCAGAATACTACAAGAAACTTTTTACAAGAAACACACTTGAAGCAGAGAGATACACACAGAGTAGATGTAAGGGGCTAGAGCATAATCTATTAAGCTTCAGTTGAAGTAAAAAAAAAAACAGGGTAGCAATCCTGATCTCAGGTAAAGTAAAAGTAAAAATGGACCTAATTAAAAGAGTTAAGGGAGGAATCTACATATTGCTAAAAAGGTACCGTAGACTGTGAAGCAATGTCAGTAGTAAATATATATGCACCAAGTGGTATAGCATCCAAATTCTTAAAAAAGCTAAGTGAGTTACAGGAAAATAATAGAGAGCAAAACTATACTAGCGGGGGACCTCAACTGTCCCCTCATAGAACTCACTGTTCTACTGTTAATTTTAAAAGCACCAAAGGTCATGTATGTCTTTAAGAATGCAAGATAAATTGAAAAGAAAAAAAGACATTCTACAGTGTCATTACATAAAACAAAACAAAGGCTAAAATAACATATCCTTCATAGATAATAATTAAATAAGAATAATAATTAAAAGAAATAGGAACAAAAGGAGATGAATAACAGTGAATCAAAAAGCAAATCACATAAATGAGAAATAGTCATATTATAAAGAATGATAACAAGAAGAAACGTATAAAAATTATGGAATTCTAAGACATAAAGCATCCTCAGGAGAAAATGTATGAGTCTGAAAATTTTTTGTTCAGTCTTTTAGTCATGTGTGACTCTTCAAGACTTCATTTTTGAGGAGGAATTTGGAGGGGGTCTTCGTAGAAAAGATACAGGAGTGCTTTGCTATTTCCTTCTCCAGTTCATTTTACAAGTGAGGAAAGTGAGGTAAAAAGGAGTTAAGTGACTTCCCCAAGGTCACATGGCCAGTAAACGTCTAAGGTCAAATTTGAACTCAGGTCTTCCTGACTCCAGGACTAGTACTCCATCCACTGTGCCACCTAACTGACAGTAAATTAAAAGCTTTGTTGTTTACATGTTTTTCAGTCACATCCAACTCTGTGACTCCTTTTAGGGTTTTCTGGACAAGGACATGGGAGTGATTTGCCATTTCCTTCTCCAGCTTACTTTACAGATGAGGAACCTGAGACAAATAGGGTTAAATGACATGCCAAGAATCCCATAGCTAGCAAGTGTCTGAAGCCTGATTTGAACTTAGTTCCTCCTGACTTGGGCCAGCACTCTATCTACTGAACCAACCTTCTGAAAACTTAGATGAACAAAATAGAAAGATAAGTCAATAATGTACAATTAAAAAGCCTAGAAAATATAATACAAATAACCCAAGATAAGTAATAAATCTTGAAAAAAACTTCAAATTAAAACTCTAGAACTGATAAAACTAAGAAATATTTTTAGAAGATTCAAAATACTAATAATCTAATCAAAAAAGAGAGAGGAACTTCTCCATGATACTTCTGTGCCTTGGAGTCAAGATGCTATTTAGAAGCAGGAGGCAGACTTCTCAAATATCTCTCTTTACCTCCAAAAAACTAGGCACTTCCACTGAAAACTTCACCTTGGTCTGTACCAAAAGCATACTCTCTATCAGCAGTGGTACCTCCTGCTGTAATGCCCAAGCAGCTAGATCCAGTGGTCCCATTAACTATCAGCACAGCAGGGGGAACAGTTGGCTCAACCAGTGGAAATACTCTTGTTTGTGCCATTACTGGTGGCTTCAATGTCAAGGCCCTTTCATCACTTTCCAAGAGCCACAGTAGACCAATAGAGGAAGCAATTAGGTGACAAGAACCAGTATGGCCTCAAAATTATTTGAGGGATTCAGTGAATTCTAAAGCAATGTGGGTTTTCACATGGATTAACCTAATTGAGACTTTAATAAAAATAAATGGAAAATCAATTTTAAAGACTTATTAAAAATATAGTGAAATGGTAAAGAAGGCTAAGACCAGTACTTTGTTATTGTTATCACTGGGCTGTGTGTATATGTGTGTGTGTGAGAGTTTGTCTGTTTGTCACTAGTAGAGTTTCAGAGATACCTGAGAGAAATGACATTTCCATTTTGGAAATATGTGAAATAATATAAAATGTTGGGACTAGACAAATGTGATCCCCATCAAAGCAAATGGTTGTGAGCATCTTAAGTTATGGCTGGTATTTCACATGAAATTATTTCCTTCTAAGGAAAAGAAAGGAAAATCAAATTACCAAAATAAAATTGGACAATGGACCAGAAAAACTGATAATTCACCTGAAGTGAATATCTGTGAAAATTTAAAACACTCAAACAAAAGAAAGTACTAGAGACAGAAACAGAGACAAAAACAGAGAGAGATAGACAGAAATAGAAACAGAAATAGAGACACGCAGAGAAACAGAGGTAGAGATATATAGAGAGAAATCTTAGCCCGACTTCAGGGGAAAAAACTTGAGCAATCCATAAATTAAACCTAAAGGAATCATAATAAAATTCCATTAGAAAGTTAAAGATCAATTATATTAAAATTGGTTTAAAATAGAGAAAGAGTGCAAGTTCATTAAACTCTTTTTTTTTTAAAGGATAGGCAATGGGGTTAAGTGACTTGCCCAGGGTCACACAGCTAGTAAGTGTTATGTGTCTGAGACCAGATTTGCACTCAGGTCCTCCTGACTCCAGGGCTGGTGCTCTATCCACTGAGCCACCTACCTGCCCCATCACTTAACTCTTTAAAAGGCAAATGTGGACCTAATACCTGAATCACAGAGAATTAGAGATCAATTTAATTAATACATTCATATGCAAAATAAATTTAAATAAAATCCTACCTTAGAGAGGACAGTAATATAAGAAAACAATTACTGTGACAAAATTGGATTCATAGCAGGTATTTAAGGATTTAACAAAAGGGAAACAACACAATTAATTGCAACAGGAAAAAAAACAAAAATGTAATTATTTTAATAGACGCAGGGAAAAACCTTTAATAACATATAGTACTCACTTATACTAAAAACTCTAAAAATGATGGATATAATCCTCATGCAGTAGAATATGTCTGAAGCTTCTGATTCATCAGAGACTGAGACTGGTAGATCTCTTTAGTCTGGTCATTCTGAGCTGGTCAGACTAAAGCCAATCAAGTGTCCATGTTAAGTCTGGCACCAATGTGGTGAGCATGAGAGAAAATGGCCACAAAGCTGCCTAAGAAGGAACAAACTAGCCTAGGTCAGAAAAAAAAAAACCATAACTGGTTAAATCTTCTGTGCAAATTAGTAAAGAGTTTGGGACTCTGGGTAGCCACTACACCTCCAGCCTGGGGGAATTAAGGAGACTCAGTTTCCAAAAAAAAAAAGACATAGCCATAGAAGGTCCCTTACTTAATATAATCAAAAGTACTATATACATACAAACACTGCTTTATAATACAATTTAAGATCTGGAATTGCTAGGCCCCCTTCCCCTGCATTTCTTTTCATTAATTCCTTTGACATTCTGGACGTTTTGTTTTTCCAAATGAATCTTGTTATTATTTTTTCTAACTCTATAAAATAATTTCTTGGTAGTTTGATTGGTATGGCACTGCATAAGTAAATTAGCTTAGGTAGGATTGTCATTTTTATTATATTAGCTCGGCCTACCCATGAGCAACTGATGTTTTTCCAATTATTTAGATCTGATTTTATTTGTGTGAATAGTGTTTTGTAATTCTGTTCATGTAGTTCCTGGGTTTGTTTCGGGAGGTAGACTCCTAAATATTTTATAATGTCTACAGTAAGTTTAAATGGGATTTCTCTTTCTATGTCTTGCTGTTGGTCTTTGTTGGTAATATATAGAAATGCTGATGATTTATGTGGGTTTATGTTATAGCCTGCAACTTTGCTAAAGTTGTTTATTATTTCAAGTAGTTTTTTACTTGATTCTCTAGGATTTTCTAAGTATATCATCATGTCATCTGCAAAGAGTGATAGCTTTGTTTCTTCTTTGCCTATTCTAATGCCTTCAATTTCTTTTTCTTCCCTTATTGCTAAAGCTAACGTTTCCAGTACAATATTGAGTAACAGTGGTGATAATGGACATCCTTGTTTCACCCCATCTTATTGGAAATGCTTCTATCCTGTCCCCATTACATATAATGCTTGCTGAAGGTTTTAGATATATGCTATTTATTATTTTAAGGAAGACTCCATTTATACCTATGCTTTCTAGTGTTTTTAATAGGAAAGGGTGTTGTATTTTATCAAAAGCTTTGTGGCTTCTGTTGGTTTTGGTGTTGATATGCTCAATGATGCTGATAGTTTTCCTAATACTGAACCAACCCTGCATTCCTAGTATAAATCTTACCTGGTCATAGTGTATCATTCTTGTGATAAGTTGCTGCAATCTACTTGCTAGTATTTTGTTTAAAATTTTTGCATCTATATTCATTAGAGAAATTGGTCTATAATTTTCTTTCTCTATTTTGACTCTTCCTGGTTTAGGTATCAACACCATATTCATATCATAAGAAGAATTTGGTAAAATTCCTTCTTCACCTATTTTCCCAAATAGTCTATATAGTATTGAAATTAATTGTTCTTTAAATGTGTGATAGAATTCGCATGTAAATCCATCTGGCCCTGGAGATTTTTTCCTAGGGAGTTCATCAATGGCTTGTTCAATTTCTTTTTCTGAGATGTGGTTATTTAAGTATTTTACTTCCTCTTCGTTAATCTGGGCAATTTATATTTTTGTAAATATGTATTCATTTCACTAAGACTGTCAGATTGGTTGGCATATAGTTGGGCAAAATAATTCCTAATTATTGTTTTAATTTCCTCTTCCTTGGTGGTAGCTTCGCCCTTTTCATTCTTGATACTAGTAATTTGGTTTTTCTTCTTTTTTTTTAATTAAATTAACCAAAGGTTATCTATTTTATTGTTTTTTCATAAAACCAGCTCTTAGTTTTATTTATTAGTTCAATAGTTTTCTTAATTTCAATTTTATTAATTTTTCCTTTGGTTTTCAATATTTCTAATTTGGTGTTTAGTTGAGGATTTTTAATTTGTTCTTTTTCTAGTTTTTTTAGTTGTATGCCCAATTCATTAATCTCCTCTTTTTCTATTTTATTTATGTAAGCATTTAGAGATATAAAACTTCCCCTAAGAACTGCTTTCCTGCATCCCATAGGTTTTGGTATGTTGTCTCATTATTGTCATTCTCTTGAATGAAATTATTGATTGTTTCTATGATTTGTTGTTTGACCCAATCATTTTTTAGGATTAGATTATTTAGTTTCCAATTATTTTTTAGTCTATCTTTCCATGGCCCTTTATTACATATAATTTTTATTGCATCATGATCTGAAAAGGATGCATTTAATATTTCTGCCTTTCTGCATTGGATTGTGAGGTTTTTATGCCCTAGTACATGGTCAATTTTTGTGTATGTGCCATGTACTGCGAGAAAAAAGTATATTCCTTTCTATCCCCATTCAGTTTTCTCCAGAGGTCTATCATACCTAACTTTTCTAATGTTCTATTCACCTCCTTAACTTCTTTCTTGTTTATTTTGTGGTTAGACTTATCTAGTGCTGAGAGGGGGAGGTTCAGGTCCCCACTAGTATAGTTTTGCTGTCTATTTCTTCCTGTAACTCCCTGAACTTCTCCTGTAAGAATTTGGATGCTATACCATTTGGTGCATATATGTTTAGTAATGATATTACTTCATTGTCTATGGTGCCTTTTAGCAGGATGTAGTTTCCTTCCTTATCTCTTTTGATTAGATCTATTTTTGCTTTTGCTTTGTCTGAGATCAGGATTGCTACCCCTGCTTTTTTTACTTCAGCTGAGCATAATATATTCTGCTCCAGCCTTTTACCTTTACCCTGTATGTGTCACTCTTTTTCAAATGTGTTTCCTGTAAACAACATATTGTAGGATTATGGTTTTTAATCCATTCTGCAATCTCTTTCTGTTTTATGGGAGAGTTCATCCCATTCACATTCACAGTTATGATTACTATCTGTGTCTTTTTCTCCATCCTTTTCCCCCATTTATGCTTTTCTTTCTCCTTTTTCCTTTCCCCCTTCACTAGTGTTTTGCTTTTGACCACCTCCTTCAGTCCCTTCCCCTTTTATTATCCCTTTCCCTTTTCTTCCCCTTTAGTCTTACTGCTTCTTCCCTCCCTTCTTTCCCCCTCCCTTTTCTTTCCCCTTTTCCCTCCTACTGCCTATAGGGCAAGTTAGATTTCTATACCTAACTGATTATATTATGCCCTTCTTGAGCCAAATCTGATGAGAGTAAGGTTCAAACAATGCTCCCCCCCTCCCTTCTTTCCCTCTGCTGTAATAGGATTTTGTGTCTTTTCCTGTAATGTAATTTACCCTTGTCTGCCTCCTCCTTTCTCAGTACATTTTCTAAGATCAGATTGATCCACTTATTTGGATCCATTTAACCCACTTGATTAGATTTTTTTTTATCATTACATCAAAGTCAACTAATATCCACCTCTTTATGTATACTCCTTTAACAAGGTGTAATAACAATACAGTTCTCAAGGGTTGCAAGTCTCATATTCCCTTGTAGGGGTTTAAACAGCCCCCCCTTCTTAACAAGATATTGTATCCTTCTGCCCCATTTACCTTTTTAAATCCTTCCTGAGTCCTGTACTTGAAGATCAATTTTTTTGTTAAGCTCTGGTCTTTTTATCAGGAAAGTTTGGAAGTCTCCTATTTTGTTGAATATCCACCTACTCCCTTAAAAAATGATGCTCATTTTTGCTGGGTAATTGGTCCTTGGCTGCATTCCAAGCTCCTTTGCCTTACGGAATATCATGTTCCATGCCTTGCGGTCTTTTAATGTAGAAGCTGCAAGGTCCTGTGTAATCCTGACTGTGGTTCCATGATATTTAAATTCTTTCTTTCTGGCTGCTTGCAGCACCTTCTCTTTCATCTGGTAATTTTGGAATTTTGCTATTATATTCCTTGGTGTTGTCAATTTGGGATCTCTTTCAGGTGGTGATCGGTGGATTCTTTCTATGGTTATTTTCCCTTCTGGTTCTAGGACTTCCAGGCAGTTTTCCTTTATGATTTCCTGAAAGATACTGTCCAGGCTCTTTTTTTCATCATGGTAGTCCAATAATTTTTAAATTATCTCTCCTGAGTCAATTTTCCAGGTTGGTTGTCTTACTGATGAGGTATTTTACATTTTCATCGATTTTTTCAATTTTTTGTTTCTGTTTGACAGAGTCTTGCTCTCTCATAGAGACATTAGTTTCCATTTGTCCAATTCTAGTTTTTAACACATTGTTTTCTTCTGTTAGTTTTTGTACTTCCTTCTTCAACTGGCCAATTGTGTTTTTTAGGGACTTGTTTTCTTCAGTGTACTCTTCTGTTAGATTTTGTACTTCCTTCTTCAACTGGCAAATTGCATTGTTTAGGGACTTGTTTTCTTAAGTGTATTTTTTTTCCAACTGGCCAATTGTATTTTTGAAGGACTCTTCTACCTCTCTCATTTGACCAATAAAATCCTTCTTGAGCTCTTCTAAGAAGGCTTTTTGGGCTTCAGACCAGTTCATATACCCTTTTGTTGTTGCAGATGTGGGTTTGTTGACAATGTTGTCCTCTTCAGAATTTCTGTCTTGATCTTCACTCTTCTCATAATATGAATCTATGGTATGTTTCTTTTTACTCATGCTGTTTCTTTATTCCCTGGCCTTTAAAGAGCTGTCCTGCTGGGGCACAGAGGGTACTGACCCAAGCTTCTTGTGTTGGGAGCCTAGGTCTTGGTCATTGGCTTTGTGTGCTGGGGCCTCTTATGCTGGCAGTTGGAGACTGTAGGTTTCTGGCAGCTTACAACCTTTGTTTTCAATATAAAAATACAAGGTTGTTTTTTTTATTATGCTCATTCACAACTATCATCTTATATAACTCCAGAAGTCCAAGCTACAGCAACAAGATAAGTACAAAATTAATTTTCAGATGACATGATAGTTTACTGGAAAAATCCCAGAGAATCAGAAAAAGAAACTAACTGAAATAAGCAATCATTACCTAGCATTACAAAAATTATTCTAAAAAAAAGAAAGAAATGCACTCTATCAAATTCCTATCATAAGCCAAAAAAAGTACTTGATACATAAATCACAGAGACAAAGTAGAGAAAGAATACTATAGATCAATTTCACTAATGCATATATGTAAAATAGCAAGATAAAAAATTATAATATCTATCAGCATGTCTATCCAGAAATCACAAAACCAATAAGAAACAATATAAAAGAAATTCCATTCAAAAAACTATAAAAGGGAAACATATGGTAATTACCTTGCAAAAATTCATATGTAATTTGTACAAATACAATCACAAAACAATTGAAGGAAGACTTTAAAAAATCAGAAATATATCCATACTCCTTGTTTGGGATGTGATAATACAATAAAAAGTGATGATACTGCCTAAACAGACTTTATAACCTGGCCCTGCCTTTTTTTTTTTAGGCAATTGGGGTTAAGTGAGTTGCCCAGGGTCACACAGCTTGTAAGTGTCAAGTGTTTTGTCTAAGGCCAGATTTGAACTCAGGTCCTCCTGACTTCAGGGCCAGTGCTCTATCCACTGGGCCCTCTAACTACCCCCCTGCCTACTTTTCTAGTGCTCTCAAATCTTGATCTAAAATTCAGCAACACTGGCTTCCTTTTTGTTTCTCAAAAAAGACACATTATCTCTAGATTGCATGTTTACCAGGGTTCTCCAAGCTTGGAATTCTCTTCCTGTTCATCTCCTACCTCCTGGCTTCCCTATTTCATTCAAATCTCAGCTAAAATCCCATCTTCCACAAAAAAGCTTTCCCCAGTCCTCCTTTACCATAGTTTATCCTTCTTTCTGAGATTATCTCCAATTTATATGGTACATTTCTTGTTTGAACATAGTTGTTTGTATGTCATCTCCCTCTTTAGTGTGAGATCCTTGAGAGCAGGGACTGTTTTGTGTGTGTGTGTGTGTGTGTGTGTGTGTGTGTGTGTGTGTGTGTGTGTCTTTGTATCCCCAGCACTTATCATCACTGCCTGCAAACAGTAGACAACAAATGCTTGTTGAGTTCACGAAAATAATATACAGGTTTAGTACCATGCTACTTAAATTATCAAGGCAATACTTTCTAGAACTAGATAAAATGATTACAAAATACTCTTTGGAGTATTTTTAGATGATATGTTGTGCATAAGAAGAATGTGATATAGAAGCTGGCCTCAAAGCTAAGATGAATGGTAGTATCAATTATCTTAGAGTTGCCACCAATTTAGCTTTGATTTGGATGATGTAAAAAGAATAGGGAAACTTTTGCCCTTCAAAAAATCTCTAGTCTTATTTCTTGGGCAGATGGCATGAATAACATCTCTGGAGAATATTTGTCCTTTCCACTGACATCTATAAAAGGCTAAGTAAAAGAAGGAAGCTTTGAATTTGAATAAACACAGCTTCTTCTACAATATTATTTTATTTTAAAAGCCAAAGTATTTTTCTGGTTTCTCATAATTTTTCCCACAAAGCAGTGGTTTGTATCTTATAAAGCAGCAAGAATAAAATTGTAAGAACTCATTGCACTTCTAATGGTGACACTATCTCTTGAATCTATGCTTCAACATTCTGTTTATTGGTAGATGCACAGCCAATTGAAATAAGTGCTAACCTGTTCTTTAGAAATCTGGCTTCTCAAGGTTATTGAATATTAATTATTCATAGTTATTGCTCACTAAAAAGCTCCTGATTGTTCTTTGGTATTCATATGAATTACAAAACTATAGATTTGTCTTGTCTTTAAAGAGTATTAAATTGGGTTTACAATTGATTAGAATAAAATTCAGACTTTGGGATGTTTCTAGCAAGTTGTAGCTTCCATCTCAGAAGAAAAAAATCTTTCTGTTTCCCTGACTGTTGATTTAAATTACTTTGTGGGGGTTTTTTTTGGATAGGTCCATGTTATGAAATAAAGGAAACAGCACATCAAGAAAATATAAATAAAATATAATTTAAATTTTTTGTGAATTCTTAATAATACTCAAATACTTTCAATTATCTTAATTCCATTTAAATCACTCAAAAAGACAGTTCCTCAAACTAAGTGCTTGAATTTCTAATGATACTTTACTCTATGAATTTCCTTTTCCAAGCAAACTTTTAAGATGATAAGCTTATTAGAGTTGGAAAAGATCATAGAGATGAGTTCACCCAATCACCTCATTTTACAGATGAGGAAACTGAAACCCAGAGATTTCAAGTGCCCAAGTTACATTATGTTGCTGTTTGTCCTTCATATTCAAAGAAAATCAATGACATCATGGGTGATGTCTTGACCTGTGCATGAATTGGATTTAATTGTGGCACAGTTTCACAAAGTCATCAGCTTCAGTTTTTCTTCCAGTCATTGAAGTCCAATGGCAAGACAAAAGTCAAGATGACTGGTGATGGCTTGAGATGCAGTGGATGACCTTGGCATCTTTGATGTCTTATCAAGCTCTAAGTACTCCATAGCTCCTGCTTCAGACACCTTCATGGCCATAAGAAGAAATTGCTCTCATCCAACCATTCCTGTAAAGGAAGTCTTCACATGCTTAGAGTACACATCCCCCTAAATCAGTGACAGGTTTGAGGCTTGTCAGTTACCCTCAACATGATTTACTCCATATGCTGAGGTTTTCATGGGCTGTGGCTACTGTACATGCTACAGTTTCTTGGAGCCACAAGTGAGAATTGGATGAATCAGGTGGACACCAAAGCTCTGAAAAGTGCTCAGGAAGCCCTCACACAAGAAAAGAGTCCTCCCTGAATATCCCCAAAGCCTGGGATGAATCCAGGTCTTCTGTTTCCAAATCCAAAGCTCCTTCCACTACAGATAAGAAAAATGAGAAAGCTATTAGTGCCAATAAGCATTCACCCCAGGAACCTCAGCAAAATTATTTGTAAAGAACTGATTCTTATTAATAATATTAATATGGAAATGGAGGCTTAAAGAAAAAAAGATAATAAAGGTCTCCATTGATTTCTCCATTATTAAAATCCAAAGGTCAATTAATGCTTGTCTACTTCAAGCTTTTAACTTACTTTAACACCATAATTAAACTCCTGCTAGAATAATTCTTTAGTGGTCCACTGAGCAGTTCAGTCCCTCAATCACCTGATGAGGTTGCACGGTGTCTTCCTTTGTCAGACTCTAAAGGTGCATTTCACATGGAGTTGTCCTTGATGTCCTTGGATCATCCCTGAAAATCATCCCTTTGGGATGGTGCAGCAACTTCCAATGGATCCCATCTATTGCCATAAAGGATGGAAGGGGATGTAAAAATTGATTGGACTGATCCAGGAAGAATTATCCACATTAAGGGCTTTGAGATGAACTGAAAAACGAAAGCCATGCTTTTAGAAGGATTGTCCTAAAATGCTTTCTTCTCCTTTAGACTATAAGAGAAAGAGTAAAGAGGATTTAACTACCTTCCTGCCTATTCACAATTGTGTGTGCTTGTCTAGGTAAGCCTGTGCCTTTACCACCTTCTTCTGTATTCTACTACTTACTTTCTTCCCTGAACAAAGATCAGTGAACAGAAATATAGAGAAAGGAACATATCTATTTTTGGCCACAACTATAAATTCCAGATGTTCTAGAATTGGATTCCAGATGACCAGAGAGAAAAGAAGAGAATCTCATGACATCCAAATCATCCAGCAGCTGGAGTCAAGAAGCTTAAACCATGCCCTTGCTGGCCAGAAGATCAAGACCATGTGGACTGCTTAATCAGTGCAGGTCTGATATGAACATGAAAGTGAAAGGTGTATTGCATTATACTCTCCTGGGAGCATACAATTTCATCCAAGAGAAAGACATTAATGAGACAACATACCAAAACATATAGGATGTAGCAAAAGTGGTTCCTAGGGAAAGTATTTCTTTTACCATTTCTTCTGTTCCAATGATATTCTACTACATTTGTATAATTTATCCAGCCTTTCCTCAGTTGATGGGCATGCTATTACTTTCTGGTTCTTTTCCACTACAAATAGAGTTGCTATATGGATAGATAGATAAATAAATTAATATTATTCCTTTTATCTCTTTGTGGAATCAACACAATAGGGGCATTGCTTAAGAACTTTTGAAGTTTAGTTACACATTTTTTTTCCAGAATGGCAATTCTGGAATTCACAGCTCTAGTAACAGTGTATACCTCCAATAATTTGCCTGTTTTTCCACAGTCTCTCCAACATTGTAATTTTCCATTTTTCTCAACATTGCTACTCTGGGGGTGGAATCTCAGAGACCCTTTAATTTACATTTGTCTAATTATTATAGATTTTGAGCATTTTATATGAATATTAATAATTTGAGGTCGTTTCTTTGAAAACTGCCAGTGTATATCCTTTAACCTCAGTTGAGGAATGGTTCTTATTTTTGCAAATCCGAAGCACATTTTTATGCATTTTGGAAGTAGACTTTAAACAGAGAAAAAACTTTACTGCAAATACATTTTTCCTGTTACCTGCTTCCTTTTTAATTTTAGCTACAGTCAAACCACACCCATCTTTTTAAAACTTAATTTCATTTTTTTTCAATTAATGAGAATTCACATTCTCTCTGTTTCACTCCCCCAATCCAAAAATGAAAGGAAAACAAAACTCTTGCAACAAATAAGCAATTGGTTATGTCCAATAATATAAATGTCTCAATCTATATCCTGACTTCATTGCTTCAGGTAGCATGTGTTATTTTGAGTCCTCTGGAACCATGGTTTTTCATTGCATTAATCAGTTTTCTACCCCATTGCTATAAATATGAAGAGGGTAGAGAGAGAGAAGTGTTCTCAGCATCAGCGATCCTCTATTCTGCTTCTCTTTCCCTCATCCAGAGACCAAACAGATTCTTTTCCTTTCTTTCATTTTTACCTCTCTTTGCAATCTACCCTCTGTGTTTAGACTTGGTTTTGTTAAGGGCCAATCTTCCTTACTACCATTCTTCTTGTTCTCCTTCTTCTGTTTTCCCTCCAGTTTCCCAGTTGAATGAAATGTATTTTTTTATTTTTTAATTTATTTATTTTTAGTTTTCAACATTCACTTCCATAAGCTTTTGAGTTTTAAATTTTCTCCCTCCTTTCCCTTCACCTCTCCCCAAGATGGCATGTAATCTGATATAGGGTCTACATATACGTTCATATTAAACATATTTTCACATTAGTCATGTTGTAAAAAAGAATTATAACCAACAGGAGGAAGCACAAGAAAGAAAAAACAAAACAAAACAAAAGAACAACAACAAAAAAAAGAGAGCAAATAGTATGCTTTGATAAACATTCAAACTCTGTAGTTTTTTCTCTGAATGTGGATAGCATTTTCCATTATGAGTCCTTTGGAGTTGTCTTAGATCCTTGAATTGCTGAGAAAAACCAAGTCTATGAAGTTAGTCATCACACAATGTGGCTGTTACTGTGTATCATGTTCTCCTGGTTCTGCTCACTTCACTCAGCATTAGTTCATATAATTCCTTCCAGGTTTTTCTGAAGTCCTCCTGTTCATCATTTCTTATTGCACAATAATATTCCATTACATTCATATACCGCAGCTTGTTCAGTTGTTCCCCAATTGATGGACATATCCTCAATTTCCAACTTTGGGCCCCCACAAAAAGAGTTGCTATAAATATTTTTGTACATGGGGGTCCTTGTCCCATTTTTATGATCTCTTTGGGACACAGACCTAGAAGCGGTATTGTTGGGTCAAAGGTATGCACGGTTGTACAGCCATTTGGACAAAGTTCCAAATTACTCTCCAGAATGATTGAGTCAGTTCACAACTCCACCAACAATGCATTAGTGTTCCAATTTTCACACATCTTCTCTAGCATTTATAATTTTCCTGTTTTGTTATGTTATCCATTTGTGATGTGGTACCTCAGAGTTGTTTTAATTTGCATTTCTCTAATCAATAGTGATCTAGAGCATTTTTTCATATCATTACAGATAGCTTAATTTCTTCATTTGAATGGCCATTTGACCTTTGATCAATTTGGGAATGACTTGTATCCTTATAAATTTGACTCAGTTCTCTATATATTTTAGAAATGAGGTCGTTATCAGAGACTCTGGCTATAAAAATTGTTTTCTTGCTTCTTGCTTCCCTTCTGATTTTGGTTCCATTGGCTTTGTGCAAAAACATTTAAATTTAATGTAATCAAAATTATCCATTTTACATTTCATAATGTTCTCTATCTCTTGCTTGGTCATAAATTCTTCCCTTCTCCATAGTTCTGAAAGGTAAACTATTACTTATTTTCCTAGTTTGCTTATAGTATCAGCATTTACAACTAAATCATGTACCTATTTTGACTTTATCTTGGTATAGGGTATAAGATGTATGCCTAGTTTTGGCCATACTGTTTTCCAGTTTTCCCAGCAGTTTTTGTTAAATAGTAAGTTCTTATGCCAGAAGCTGGAGTCTTTGGATTTATCAAATAGTAGATCTCCATAGTCATTGACTATTGTGTCATGCATACTTAACCTATTCCACTGATCCATCACTCTACTTCTTAGCCAGTTCCAAGTAGTTTCGAAAACTGGAAATATTTTCACATATTATAAAATGCAAAATGGATGAGTTTGATTACAGTAAATTGAAAAGTTTTTTTGCACAAAGTCAATGCAACTGAGATTAGAAGGGAAGCAGAAAGCTAAGAAACAATTTTTATAGATGAAGGCCTCATTTCCAAAATATATAGAAAACTGAATCAAATTTATAAGAATACAAGTCATTCCCCAACTGATAAATGGTCAAAGGATATTAACAGGCAGTTTTCAGGGGAAGGAATTATCTATATCATATTTTAAAATGCTCTAAATCACTATTGATTAGAGAAATGCAAATCAAAATGACTCTGAGGTACTGCATCACACTATCAGATTGGCTAACATGACAACAGGACAATGATAAATGTTGCAGATGATGTGGGGAAATTGGAATACTAATGCATTGTTAGTGAAATTGTGAACTGATCCAACCATTCTGGAGAGGAATTTGGAACTATGCACAGAAGGCCATAAAACTGTGCATACCCTTTGATCCAGCAATAGCACTTCTAGGTCCATATTTCAAAGAGATAATAAAAATGGGAAAAGGGTACAAAAAAATTTATACAGTTCTTTTTGTGGTGGCAAAGAATTGGAAATTGAGGAGATGCTTATCAATTGGGGAATAGTTTAACAAGTTGTGGTATACGAATGCAATGAAATGCTATTGTTCCATAAGAAATGATGAGCAGGTGACTGCAGAAAAACCTGGAAAGACTTATATGAACTAATGATGAGTGAAGTAAGCAGAATCAGGAGAACATTGGAGACAGTAACAGCCACATTGTGCAATGACTCATGATAGACTCACCTCTTCTTAGCAATGCAAGGATCCAAGACAACTCCAAAAGAATCATGATGGAAAATGCCATCCACAACCAGAGAAAGAACTATGGAATCTGAATGTAGATCAACCATACTATCTGCTCTACTTTTCTTCTGTTATTCTGTTTTGTTTCTTCTATCTCATGGTTCCTCCCATTATTTCTTTACATTCTTCTTTACATCATAACTAATGTGAAAATATGCTTAATATGAATGTATAAGTAGAGTCTTCATCAGATTGCACACTGTCTTGGGGAGAGGGGAGAAGGAGGAGGAAAATGTAAAACTCAAATTATTATGGAAGTGAATGTTGAAAACTAAAAATAAATAAATTAGTTATTAAAATATTTAAATCACTTTTATTGCATTTGTAAAATTGAATTTATTGTGAACTTAAATACCTAATAAGATGAGCATTTAAATATATAAATGAAGGCATAAAATACATGAAGTCACAAAGTCCTATTTGGTACTGTTTGTTTTTCCTTCAAGTATATAATCAATTCAACTTCCCACAATCAGATATGGTACTCTTCAAAAAGGAAAAATTTAATACCTACTTCTAACACTTCTCATTTGAATAAATGCAATTGTTTGGGAGATTACTATTCTTCTCCAAAAAGGTACTGAGATTTCATTACGTGCAAGGTGTAATGTAGGATACAAAGTGAATGAATATAAGATTGCCTGCATCTTCTAAAAGCTTACAATCTAGTTGGAGAGATGTGTAGAGATAGGAAAAAACCTGCATATGCTTCATTTCTCATTGCATCACTTTGCTCAAAAATAGAATGTGAATATTTTTTTTCTCCTCTCAAGGAAAAACTTGGGAGTGATCTTTTGTTCATTTTCTTGTCACTGACAAATTTTAGGCCATTGTCAAATACTGCTGCTTCCTAATCCATTTGAACTTCCCTATCTAGTAACCACTCTTATTTCTGTATTCTACTTGGTTCTTAGATGCCAAACAAATTCCACTCTCATCAGTGTTATACAGACACTTACATCTACCTTCTTAAATTCTCAAATTACCAAGTCACCTATCTCCTGAAGGGGAGTGGCTCCTTACATCTATCTACTGGTGACACTCAACTTGACATAATCATCTGACTTTATGCAATATTCCAGCATGCAGTTATCATATTCTCAGTCTGCAAATAAACTGTTTGGTGGTTTCACTTACAATACCAAATGCAATATTGCCATTTTTTATATTCCAAAATGGTAAATACTCATTGGTTCCTGAAAAATGAACTTGAAATTGACAGTTATATGCTCTATTGCTGAGAATTACTGGGTAGGATATCCTAATTGTCTAGGATTATGTATTATGGTAAATCTGTTTGAAAAAAACACAGTTAGAAAAGGAAAGGAAAAGCAGGCAGCCTAGAATTTGCTGAAAGTTCCAGCCTTGCTGATTCCAGCCCAACACAAGGTAAGCTGCCAGAAACCTACAGCTTCCAATTCCCAGCATAAGAAGCCCCAGAACGCAAAGCCAGTGACCAAGACCTAGGCTCCCAACACAAGAAGCTTGGGTCAGTACCCTCTGTGCCCCAGCAGGAGAGCTCAATCTCTTTAAAGGCCAGGGAATAAAGAAACAGCATGAGTAAAAAGAAACATACCATAGATTCATATTATGAGAAGAGTGAAGATCAAGACAGAAATTCTGAAGAGGACAACACTGTCAACAAACTCACATCTGCAACAACAAAAGGGAATATGAACTGGTCTGAAGCCCAAAAAGCCTTCTTAGAAGAGCTCAAGAAGGATTTTATTGGTCAAATGAGAGAGGTAGAAGAGTCCTTCAAAAATACAATTGGCCAGTTGGGAAAAAAATACACTGAAGAAAACAAGTCCCTAAAAACAATTGGCCAATTGAAGAAGGAAGTACAAAAACTAACAGAAGAATACACTGAAGAAAAACAGTCCCTAAAAAAGACAATTGGCCAGTTGAAGAAGGAAGTACAAAATCTAACAGAAGAGTACACTGAAGAAAACAAGTCCCTAAAAAACACAATTGGCCAGTTGAAGAAGGAAGTACAAAAACTAACAGAAGAAAACAATCTGTTAAAAACTAGAATTGGACAAATGGAAACTAATGTCTCTATGAGAGAGCAAGACTCAGTCAAACAGAAACAAAAAATGAAAAAATCGATGAAAATGTAAAATACCTCATCAGTAAAACAACCAACCTGGAAAATTGACTCAGGAGAGACAATTTAAAAATTATTGGACTACCTGAAAATGAAAAAAAGAGCCTGGACAGTATCTTTCAGGAAATCATAAAGGAAAACTGCCTGAAGTCCTAGAACCAGAAGGGAAAATAACCATAGAAAGAATCCACCGATCACCACCTGAAAGAGATCCCAAATTGACAACCAAGAATATAATAGCAAAATTCCAAAATTACCAGATGAAAGAGAAGGTGCTGCAAGCAGCCAGAAAGAAAGAATTTAAATATCATGGAACCACAGTCAGGATTACACAGGACCTTGCAGCTTCTACATTAAAAGACCGCAGGGCATGGAACATGATATTCCGTAAGGCAAAGGAGCTTGGAATGCAGCCAAGGATCAATTACCCAGCAAAAATGAGCATCATTTTTCAAGGGAGGAGGTGGATATTCAACAAAAGGAGACTTCCAAACTTTCCTGATAAAAAGACCAGAGCTCAACAAAAAATTTGATCTTCAAGTACAGGACTCAAGAAGGACTTAAAAAGGTAAATGGGACAGAAGGATACAATATGTTGTTAATAAGGGGGGGGCTGTTTAAACCCCTACAAGGGAATATGAGACTTGCAACCCTTGAGAACTGTATTGTTATTACACCTTGTTAAAGGAGTATACATAAAGAGGGTGGATATTAGTTGACTTTGATGTAATGATAAAAAAAAATCTAATCAAGTGGGTTAAATGGATCCAAATAAGTGGATCAATCTAATCTTAGAAAATGTACTGAGAAAGGAGGAGGCAGACAAGGGTAAATTACATTACAGGAAAAGACACAAAATCCTATTACAGCAGAGGGAAAGAAGGGGGGGGGAGCATTGTTTGAACCTTACTCATCAGATTTGGCTCAAGAAGGGCATAAATAATCAGTTAGGTATAGAAATCTAACTTGCCCTATAGGCAGTAGGAGGGAAAAGGGGAAAGAAAAGGGAGGGGGGAAAGAAGGGAGGGAAGCAGCAGTAAGACTAAAGGGGAAGAAAAGGGAAAGGGATAATAAAAGTGGGAAGGGACTGAAGGAGGTGGTGGTCAAAAGCAAAACACTAGTGAAGGGGGAAAGGAAAAAGGAGAAAGAAAAACACAAATGGGGGGAAAAAGGATGGAGAAAAAGACACAGATAGTAATCATAACTGTGAATGTGAATGGGATGAACTCTCCCATAAAACGGAAAATGATTGCAGAATGAATTAAAAACCATAATCCTACAATATGTTGTTTACATGAAACATGTTTGAAAAAGAGTGACACATACAGGGTAAAGGTAAAAGGCTGGAGCAGAATATATTATGCATCAGCTGAAGTAAAAAAAGCAGGGGTAGCAATCCTGATCTCTGATAAAGCAAAAGCAAAAAATAGATTACCATCAAAAGAGATAAGGAAGGAAACTACATCCTGCTAAAAGGCACCATAGACAATGAAGTAATATTACATTAAATTGAAAAGTTTTTGCACAAACAAAGCCAATGCAACTAAGATTAGAAGGAAGGTAGAAAATTGGGAAAGAATTTTTACAACCAGTCTTTCTGATAAAGGCCTCATTTCTAAAATATATAGAGAATTAAGACAAATTTATAAGAACACAAGCCATTCCCCAATTGATAAATGGTCAAAGGATATGAACAGACAGTTCTCAGATGAAGAAATTAAAGCCATCTATAGTCATATGAAAAAATGCTCTAAATCATTATTGATTAGAGAAATGCAAATCAAAACAACTGAGGTAAGGTACCACATCGCACCTATCAGATTGGCCAACATGACAAAACAGGAAAACGATAAATGTTGGAGAGGATGTGGGAAAATTGGAATACTAATACATTGTTGGTGGAGCTGTGAAATTATCCAACCATTTTGGAGAACAATTTGGAACTAAGCCCAAAGGGATACAAAAATGTGCATACCCTTTGATCCAGCAATAGCACTTCTAGGGCTATATCCCAAAGAGATCAAACAAATGGGAAAAGGACCCACATGTACAAAAATATACATAGCAGCTCTTTTTGTGGTGGCAAAGAATTGGAAATTGAGAGAATGCCCATCAATTGGGGAATGGCTGAGCAAGTTGTGGTATATGAATGTAATGGAATACTATTGTGCTATAAGAAAGGATGAACAGGCTGACTTCAGAAAAACCTGGAAAGACTTATATGGTCTGATGCTGAGTGAAGGGAGCAGAACCCAGAGGACTTTGTAGACAATAGCAGCCACGTTATGCAATGACTAAGAATGTTAAACTGAACCCTTCTCAGCATTACGAGGATCTAAGACATCTCCAGAGGCCTCGGGAAGGAAAATGCTGTCCACATCCAAAAAAAGAACTATGGAAGTCGAATCACTCTCACTTATTTTTACCTTCTGTTGAGTTTTGTTTCATCTTTCTGATGGTTCCTCTTATTGGTTTTAATTTTTACTTACAACTTCACTAATGTGAAAATATGTTTAATGGGTATGTAAATATAAAGCCTATGTCAGATTGTGCGCCGTCTTGGGAAGGGTGGGGGGAGAAAAAGGGAGAAAAATTTTCAACTCAAAAGCATATGGAAAATTTTTTTTAAATTTAAAAAAAAAAACAGAAAAATAAAAAAATAAAAAAAAACACATTTAATCCTCTTTTACTAATAAAGCCTTTTTTTTTCTAATGGTAAAACAGCTTTTACTCCCAACTGAAGAAAAAAAAATCATCGAATGTCTCCAATAGAGACAAGTAATTGGATCAATACATCACTTCTTTGTAGTATTCTATCTTAAAATAACTTTGAAAACTTTAGAGAGTTTCTTTTCTTGAAAAAAAAAATATCTAATGCCCAAGTTATTTTTTGTAGAACTGCAAGGAAAGGAAGAGTAGAGTAAAAAAAAAATCACTGTTAAAACCATATTTTGACATTGCTATTTTTAATACTCTTGTATTTCTATAATTACAGAGTCTTATTGTTATGAGTTTGTTGATTACTTGAAGGAATTCTCTTTTACCAAAGGAATCAGACAGACAAACACAGCAGTGTACAATGTAAAATAGTCATTTGACATGCACTCATCTTGTCATTGCTAAAGGCACTGAGTCCTGACAATGGCTACAATATAATGAAAACTGAATCCCAAGTTCGGAAAAATACCAAAACAAAGTCTTTAATAAGACTTCATTAATCAAGGCTAGGTGAACAAAATCATGCACCTTCTTAGAAGGGAAATTCACATTGGGAGGGATGATCTTTTAATATCATCTGGTTTCTACAACTATGCCCCAAAGTGATGAAAGGCATTTTCTTCTGGAGTCACTATGATAAATGGCGTTTAAAAGATCCTGAAGCTCAAGGATTATAGATAATTTGGCAAATTAGCTTGACTTTTTTGTCATCCTCTTCAAAAGGGGTGACTTTATGTTTTATGCTGGGGTGCTGTACGTAAAATGACATTACACTTAGGTTCAAAACAAAATGATGTAATTTTTTTTTGTTTTCTATATCCCTCTGAGGAGTCAAGTTTAAAGGTTATTTCCCCCTAGGGAATTTGGAAAGCATAACTCTAGGATGAAACTAGATCTGAAAGCTTTTATGCTTAATGTTTGGAGAAAGATGGTATTGTGAATCAGTGCAAAGGAATGAGAATGCTGAATTCCAAACCTAACTACACATATGATTTTATGTATGATCTTCAACATACCTTGTTTGCTTTGATTTTCTCCTCCATTAAAATCATAATAGTAAAGTCTATATTGAAGAGAGATTTTTATCTATTTCTTAAGTGTCTAAATATTCTCAGGAAAAAGTATACATATATATATATATATATATATCTATATGTGTATATACAGATGTGTGTGTATGTGTGTGTGTGTGTGTGTGTGTATGGTGTAAAGCACTGACATTTATGATATCATATACCTTAAGAGCTCAACTTTGCTTCTGGATTCTTTGGCTTACTGTCATTCCCTTCATTGTCATCAATAATTTAGAATGCTTACTATCTGCAAGACATTCTGCATAACATTCAAATATATAGCTGAAGATTTCAGCAAACATTATGCTGAAATTGGGGACAAACTCTTGTGGGATATATTTCCCTTTGATTCATTCATTTACCTTATGGGGGAATTAGACTACCATATTAAAATCTGGCTTTATGAAAATTCTTACAGAGATACAAAGGACCACATTTTCTTGCCCTAAAGGTCATGATGTAGGCTACCTGTTTCTCATTTTACTCACAAGATGATTATGAGTAATGTCTTTCTCTCACTTGGAAACATGCAATATAGACAAGAAACTAATAAATTTGATTTTTGGGGGCATCATAAGGTATTATAAATATCATGCCCATAAAAATTGCTAATTATCTCAAAGTAGCCAATGTGATTATTTTTGTGTGAAGAAAAATTTTAATTCATAGCTTTATATTTGATTTTTCAATAATCATAAAACTTAGAAAACCAGTACTTAAATGTTGTGCCACACCTTAAAATTTACTCAGCTGCATTATTGTACATATTTTCTTATTGGTCCACTTCAGTTAGGCTAATCAAACCCAGCATTTAATTAGAACCACTTATTACTGGCCACTGTCATTAGTGCTGAGATTACAAAGAGAAGAGCAAGAGTCTCTGTTCTCAAGCTTACATTCTTCTAGTGTGATACAGCATGTTAACAGTTAAATAAATACAGGATATACAAAATACCTGAATGATTCTGTGACCTTGTCAATTTGGAAAATCTCTCCAACTTATGTGGATCATGTATTGCAACCCATCAATGTTTGCCTATCCTGTGTGACTCTTGTCCCTGATCTTCCATAAATTCACCACAAGGAGTCTACCTAAAGTACATGAGACCTTCCTTGATTTCTCTTTCTGTTGCAAGAGTACAAGAGATACTCTGACTTTCCACCTGTTATCTTTTGCCCTTGCCAGGTGACCAAGCCTATATCTTCTTCCTATGATACAATTCTTCAACAGTATCCTTTTTCCCTTGCCTTTGTATTTCTTCATTGGTTACATGTTATAGACTGCTCAAACTCACCATACCCCTTTCTATTGCCCCCATGTGATTGTTCACTTTTAATTCTTTAGAGAATATAGCATTCAATGTCTCCCAGTTATATGTAGAAGAAGTAGAATGTTGGTGTTAAAAAAGATGGGAAGATGAAATAACGGGCTGGATTAACTTTTGGAACAAGAAATTGTAAATATAAATAGATAGAGACAGAAAGATAGAGATAGATAACATGTATATGTGTGTATATTGACCTATAACTCTGTGTGTGTATGTGTGTATGTTTGTGTGTACACATATATTTAAGGTTCCCCTTTCACTCCTATACATACATATATTTATGACAATCCCCACATTTTGTATGTATATATATGTGTGTGTATATATATATGTATGTATGCATATGTGTATATATGCAAGTGAGGGGACTGGGAAAGATCTTATAGAAGGCGGCAATTGATTTGAACCTTAGATGGAATCAGGAGATTCAAGAGGCAGAGATAGGGATGAAGAATATTCCAGATATAGCATACAAATTATGCAAAGTTAAGAGATGGAATGTCATGTATGAGAAGTAGCAAGTAGGCAGGTTTGGCTCGAATACAGAATTTGTGAGGGAGAGTGGGGAATCAGCCTGCCATGATAGGCTTTTAAACTATACACAGGTGCTTCTATTTTATTCTAAAAACTATGGAGAGACATTCAACCTTCTCAAGCAAGAGAGTAGTACTGTCAGACCTTTGCTTTAAGAATATCAACTTGGAAAATGATTAGAAAATGGGTTGGGAAGGGGAGAGACTGGACATAGAAGCTAAATTAATAGGCTATAGCAATAATCCATGTGAGCAGTGAAAATGAACTCTTTTGACCATACCAAAAAATAAAACAAATTTAAAAAAACACAAATGAGGGAAACAAATATAAAATTTCCAGTGGACCACATTCAATCAAAAGTCTTGCTTTCTATTTTTGTTGTAAAACAAATAACTTCCTGGAGTACTATTAGGACTGATCAGATAGACTTTCTCCCAATATACTTAGGGAATTATTACATTTTATTAGTATTTAGGAACAATGCCTAGAAGTATAAGAAGTCTAGGCCAATTTTCTTCTTCAATAAAATGATAAAACATATTCCAAGTATTCACTCCACCCCATCTCCACCAAACAGAAAATAAGCCTGTTTGACATGTATCTTTTTGTTCAAATCTAATACTGTGTAAACTCTGACATAAGAATTGAATGTTTAAATTTTGTTTATTTTTAAATTAAGGAATATATTGATACACTTGTTAAAATAATCCTTTGTATAAAAATGTGCTATTTCCAATTGTAAATGAACATGCTTTTATGATCATTTTAAATAAATGACAGCTGTTTGTTTTTCTTAATAGTGTTTTATTTCTATTCAGTTACCACTATGTTCCACTGATCACTCAGTGTTAGGAAAACAAAACATCAACAGACTTCTGCCACAAATACTTTAGTAAAATGAGGACAAAGCCAAATGATAGTCTGTTTCATTTTCTGAAGACAAGATTCCTCCCAAACTATAAAGAACAGTTTCACAGGAGTATAGCCTTTAGGATGGGGATGCCCAAAGAAAAGCTCTAGGACTACAAGAAGGAGCAAAACCCTAATAGTAAGAACACATTTTTAAAATATTAGACATATCCACTTTTCATCTGGATTTGCCAGGCCACTATAAAATACGCACTTCCTTCCTTCTAGCAGCTCGATGTGCTTTCATGCCTATTAGTAGTACCTCATTTGTCTTAATAGGTTTTATTATTAAAAAGATTTATTTTCTGGAACAATGTCTAAATATAGGGCTCCTAAAATATTTTGGTCATGTTATTTTAAAAATATGATTTCATCTTATAATTTATTCTTTTTTGAATGAAATTCTATCTAGTTTGCTGGCTGAGAAACTGATAACAAGAAAATGGCCTGTACACAAACTTTTCTAACTTCTTTATTCTTCAAAGACTCTTGTTTCCTCCTCTAAACTGGGTTTAGAGTAATGAAGACCTCAGTTCAAATTTGGCCTATGACATTTAACTAGCTGCATGACAATGGGCAAATCATTTAACTTCTCCTTGCCTCAGTTTCTTCAACTATAAAATGAGGATGATAATAATAGTATCTACCCTAACAGAACTGTAGTGAAGATCAAATGAGATTATGTTTGTAAAATGTGCTTAGCATAGTGCCAGGCACATATTAGAGACTACATAAATTCTTATTCTCTCCCCCCTCTATCCCCTTCTTAGTATCCTCCTGTCAGGGAAGATTTTTATTTCCCTTTTTCTTAAAGAGTTTAAGAGATAGAATCATGAAATTTGCAAATGTATTGACTCTGGGGTTTTGAACCCAAAAGACTTGAGTTCAAATCCTGTCTGAGTGGCTTTGATAAGTCATTCAACCATCCTGAGCATATTTCCTCATATTTAAAATGTCAGGAGAGGGGCTGCAGACTGGACTATGTGGCCTATGAATCCTTTTCAACTCTAGATCTATATTACTACGGCTCCATACTAAGTACTGTGAACCATATTGTTTCTAAAACAATACAAAATGTGTCACATTTTAATTTCCAGTTCAGTCCTACCTTACCTTCTGGTGTTTAAATCATCTGCCACAAATCTATGCAATATTGCATTTGGCTGATTCCTAACACTGAAACTTCTAAATCTTAATCAAGGACTTGCAGAAGGCAGAGATTGTATGCTTAGTAAACTTACAGGTGACAATCAGATGGGAGGGATGGCTAATACACTAGATGACAGTGGAGATGAAAAAAAATAGTGATGGGTTAGAATTAGTGGAATGAAACTAATAAAATGAAATTTGGCATATGGATAAACATAAAATCCTGTACTTGTGTTAAAAATAATCAGCTATACAAATAAAAGATGGGAGCAACAAGGGCAAAGAGCAGATCAAATGAAAAAGGCCAGGAGGGTTCAGTGAACTATAAACTCAGAATGAATCAGTAGTGTGAAATTAGAAGTCATTTACATAAGTAGCATCCAGAACAAAGGAGTTTCCACTGTATTCTGATCTGATTACATGACATCTGGAATATATGTTCCATGCTGGAAATCACATTTTAGAAGTAGGCATTTAGGGGAAGGTAACCAAAATGATGATAGAAACCCAAAACCATGACAAAGAGGAGCAACTGAAGGAACTGGAGATTTTTGTTTGGAGAAGTTTTCTTCTCTGAATTCAACTGGACACATTATCATTTTCCATCTAGTATTTGAAAGAGCTCTTATATAGAAAAGGGATTTGAATTGTTCTGTTTTGGGGCAGCTAGGTGATGCAGTGGAATCAGGAGAACCTGAGTTCAAATCAGGCCTCAGACATTTGACACTTACTAGCTGTGTGACCCTAGGCAAGTCACTTAATCCCATTGCGTAGGGAAAAAAAAGAAAGAAAAGAATGAATTATTCTGTTTAGTCAAGAAGAATCAGTAGACTTATAAGGATGATGATTTCAGCACAATGTAATGAAAAACCTCCAAAAAAAATCAACATTCTGAATGGCAGAACTAGAATTAAAAAAAGATATTCACAGACTGAAACATTAGGTCAAATCAAAGAATATGATATTAAATATGGATGACACTTAAACATTTTGAACCCAAGTCTTACACTTCAGTTTTTAAAATCAGTTTCATACATATTAGATAGAGGAGCCATGACCATAAATAGTAGTTTGCCTAGAAATTTACTTGACTTCAAACTCAATATTTGTCAATAGTGGCATGTAGTAGCCAGATAAGTTAATGGAATCTCAGAATGTATTAATAAATGGATAAATAAAAAAGTATTTATTAGGTATTTAGTACTAACTGTTAGAGATCCAAATACAAATACAAAGAAAATCCCTGCTCTCTTTTTAATAGGGCAAAGCAATTAGGGGAGTGGTAGACAGGAAGGGATGTTTTGTTCTGGGGAGTCATAGAGACTGTAAGTAGAGTCATGGGGAATTTGATTTAATTATGCTTTACAGGATTAGCAGTGTTGATTTGGTGATTGTTCCCAGAGTAAGAAGTGAAAGGGAAGGAAGATAGAGTGAGTGGTGTGTCTGGGGCCAGACAGATGTGGTGAACTCTCACCAATCAAGGGAACAGAGCTTCAGGACTGAAAGCTCAAGGACTGGTTTGAAGGTGAAAGATGGAAATAATAGCGACAGTAAGTGGCTAGGCAGCAGAATGCTTGTTTCTAGTTCTCAGAGAGGACCATGACATCAGGAAGATGATGCCATGATTTGCAAGTGAATTTGATTTAAGTGAGGGAGGGCTGTGCAAAGTCACCAGTCTCACTCTCTCCTCTGGTGCCATCTGGGTGCATTGGTAAGATATAGATCAGGAGTACTGGAGATGGCCCGGAATGCAGTGGGAGACTTTGGCCTTTTTAAGTTAAGGTCTTTCCCAGGTCTGAGTTTGATTGGAGTAATGCCCATTTAGTAATCAAGGCTGGATAAGAAATGAGGGAAAGAATGGCCTCTTTTACTTAGTCAAAAATTAAAAAAAAATCCAGGAGGGAAAGACCCTCAGGGTTTCTGGCCAAAACAGAAACAATTGCTATTTACACTCACTCTGAGCTATAAGGGCCCAAACCATGACTCAGTGAGGCTTGTTCTGGGACCTATTGCTGGTGATTCAATGAGAGCCAGAATGATTTGGATTCAAGGCATGGTTCTTAAGAAAGAAATCTAGCCCCTAGACCCAAGGATATTCTGAGAGGTTTAAGCCATAGAAATTTATATTCCTTTTGGGCAGAGTACCCTCATATAAGGGTATCATACCCTGTGTAGACAGGAGAGAAGGAGGGAAAGAAGGATGGAAGAACAGAAGGAAGGAAAGTAGGAAAGAAACAAGTTAGGAAAGAAGGAAGAAAGGAATGAAAGGAGGAATAAAGGAAGGAGGAAGGAAGAATGGAAGGGAGCTGTGTTGCCCAACTAGAACTGGCCAGTTGAATCCCCAGTGGGGCAACTACTACTACTCACAGGATGTTGTTTATCCTTTGTTCTTAAAGAGTACCATGACATCAGGAAGGTGATGCCATGACTTGCAAGTGAATTGGACTTAAATGAGGGAGGGCTGTGGAAAATCACCAGTCTCATTTTCTCCTCCAGAGCCGTCTGGGTCCAGTGACAAGATATAGATCAGGACTATTAGAGATGGACCAGACAAGAGAAGGAAGGGAGAGAGGAGAAAAAGAGGAAAAAGAGGGCAGATAGAGAAAGAGAAAGTGTAAAAGGTGAGGTTCATACTTCAGACAGGCATCAGATTAAACACCATCTGAAGTTCTGTCCAACTCTGTAATTCTATCACTCATTATAACAAAAATTACTCAATAAATAACTTCCTTTACTCAAAAAAATTATTTCAAAATAATCATTACTTACCCTTCTCATATTCTGTATCCAGATAATTGAAAACATCTTTCTCAGTTTAAACTTCAGTGACTTGGGGATCTTATAACATAACACTTATGTTGGCATTTTTAATTTCTCTTTTTTTCTGACCTTGATAGAGCATCTTTTGAATGATTCCATGATTTTTCCTTTTCTCTTCCATTTTTCTTTAGTTTAGTTTTCCTTTTATCTGAGAAATTAGGTGAATCTAAAAGTACCACAAAATTATTTAGAAGATTCTCTCTCTCTCTCTCTCTCTCTCTTCTCTCTCTCTCTCTCTCTCTCTCTCTCTTCTCTCTTCTCTCTCTCTCTCTCTCTCTCTCTCTCTCTCTCTCTCTCTCTCTCTCTCTTCTCTCTTTCTCTCTCTCCCCTCCTTTTCTCTCCTCTCCCTCTAGCCCCCTTTTCTCTTTTCCTTCTGGTCCTAAATCTATGACCCTATAATCACAGGTGAAAGAAGATAAATAGAGGTTACAGTTTGTTCTCTGACTGAAAAGATACTTAGACCCCTGATTCCATAGGATAAGATAAATAACTATCAATATAATATGAAATCATTTCTTAAGGACAAAGTTTAATTCATTGAAAAGGTATTGCCCATCAACTCTATTAGTGGAGCATTCATTACAATAACATGAACATCTGCATAGGATATTGACCTAAATCCTTGACAGTATATCAGATAGAGGTGTGGAACAAAGAATACAATGCAGTTTTTGGCCATCTCATTTAATTCATTTCTGCTTTTTCATAGATGCAACATTTAAATTGGGGATTCTTTAATATATTTGAGCAACTAGAATAAGGCAATTAGTGAAGTGCTGACGTTATCACATGTAGAGATGAAACAAGTGTGCTTTCAGATCTCACTGTCTTCAAGGGTCACAGAGGGAATAAAGAGAGAGAAATTCATGACCTGTGTGTGGATTTTCTCACTTCTGTTGTTTTAAGAGAGGGAATAAAATGAAGTGGGAAATGGATAAATTGGGAAAGAAATAGGGAATTAAGGGGAGAAATTTAACTATTTTGTATAAATCAGGTACATGAGAAAAATATAAAACATAAAAGAAGGGATGGACAAAGTAGATAGTTCAATTCACTCATCTGAATTGAATAAAGCAAACACACACATGTTTGTGTGTGTGTGTGTGTGTGTGTGTGTGTGCATGCATGCATGCACACATACCCTAAGAGTTTTTTGCTTAAACACAGTCACTCAACAGGGAAACAGATGAGGAAGTGCAAAGTGAGAGGAAAATATAAGAGGTATAATAAAGCTCAGAAGGGAAAAGTCCCAAACAAAACAAATTTCAGTTTTATAAAGTTATTCATAAAGGGGGAGGACTAAAATGAAATTTAAAAGTATAAGTAGAAATAGAGATCTGGCCTTGGTTAAGAAAGGATAGGTGAAGGAATGGAAAGGAAATGTATAAATTATAGATATTCAGTTGTGATCAGTTTCTCTTTCTCCCAGCCCTTTTTTCTGAGTTTAGCAGAGGCTAAATTGAAGAATAGTGACCATCTCAGGAAGGTATATGTTGACTCAGAATTTAGGTGTATCATAGAGAAGGAACAAACTCCCTGGATGTTTCCAGCTGTGTAGTGATCTAACATGGAAAGGATTGAATGCTTTGGTCCAATTTTTTTGCCCATGTTATCAGCAGGGAGACAAGTTGTTGAGTTATTTAGAAGAAGAAAGTTTCCACTTTGATCTCTTTGCTTCAAATCTCCCACATGACAGATCCATCTAAGAGACTGATTACATTTGATAAGAACAGGTTGAGGGGAAAAGAGGAAAAAATATGAGAATGTGATGGAAGAAGAATAAGAATCATAACTGTGACCATGAATGATAAGAACTCATAAAGCAGAAAACAGTATCTTCACAGATTGGAAAATAGAATCCAAGAATATGTTGTTTGAAAGAAACACATTGAAAAACATAAAAATTTATAGAGTTAAAATGAGGGAAAGGTATAGCATTATTATGATTCAGGCAAAAAAAAGTAGCAATTATGATTTCAAAATTGCCAATAGTAAGCATTTAAGTGATTAAAAGTGATAAAGGAAAGTACATTATGGTTAAACTTCCGTAGGTAATGAAATACGGCACTAAGTGACATAGTATCAAAATTCTTGAAGGAGAAGTAATCAAATTACAAGAAGAAAGACTACAAACCTATAATAGCGAGAGACCTTACCATGTCTTTTTCAGGCTTAGACAAATATAACAAAAATAAATGAGAGAGGTTAAGGATCTTAATGAATTATAATAAAGGTTATATATAATAGATTGAAAGCAATTACTCAATATGAATAGAAAATAACATATGTACCAGTTTTACACGACACCTTGCACAAATTGATTATACATCAGATCATAAAAACCTCATAAAAATGAAGAAAATTAGAAATATTAAGTACATACTCTATATAATACTACACAATAAAATTATAACCAAGAAAGGGCATTTTAAGGAAGGAATCAAATGTTTAAGTAGGGACTAAATAATTTATTTCTAAACAATTTCTGGTCAAAATACAAATCATAGAAAAAATAGATAATTTTGTTAAAGAAAATGAAAACAATATGACAACATATCAGAACTTTTGGGGCACAGCCAAAGAAGTACATAGATGAAATCTAATATTCTCTAAATGTTTTCATCAACAAAGGAAGAAAGAAAAATCAATGAATAAAGTATACAATTTAAAAAATACTAGAAAAGCAACAAGTGAAAAAAACTTTTTAAAAAAGAAATTAATCAAAGAAAGGATCTACAATTTGAAAGCAAAAGGTTTTTTGGGCACTTTGATATAAAATTATAGTCCCTGAAGTTGGGGAGGCTGAAACCATTAGATCATGAGTTGGAGAATTCTGAGGTACAATAAAACTAAAGTCAATTGAATGTCTCCACTAAGTTTGAAAGGCAATTAGCTGTCTATGGGAAGGTCAATGAGCTCAGATCACAAAAAATGGAGCAAGTTAAAGTTTCTTCACTGATGAATATTGGAATCAGCCTCATGAGTGGCTGCTACATTTCCAACCTAAGCTAGATAGAGAGACCAAATCTCAGAACAAACAAACAAAAAAAGTAAAAAAAAAAAACCTCTTGAATTTATAAATAGAATAAGGAGCTTTAAAAAAACAATAAAATGGTGGGGAAAATTGTTATCCCATTTGATGTAAAAAGGAAAATAAAACTTTCTATATAAAAGTTGTAAAAAGGAGAAATGACTACAGATAAATAGGAAATGAAAAAGTTATATCAGTTCCACATCTCAAACTGTATTACAAAGCAGTAATCATTAAAACAATTTTGAACTGGTTAAGATCAGTAAAATAAATGAGGTACATAAGATCCAGAAGCAAATGAACATTGCAGCATAGTGCTGAATAAATACATGGACACAAATTTTGGGGGGGAGGGTAAAAATTCACTATTTGTCAAAAGAAACTTGTTGGGAAAATTGGAAAGGAGTCTGAGCAAAAGTAAGGTTAGACCAATATTTCACATCGTATACTACATTAAGCTCCAAATGAATATCACACACACACACACACACACACACACACACACACACACATAAAGTTATACCATAAATAAATTAGAGAAAGAAGGATGATTTTTGCTTTGTTCAGTCATTTTCAGTCCTGTCTGACTCTTTCGATCCTTTTTAGACTTTTCTTGGCAAAGTTATTGGAGTGGTTTGCCATTTCCTTCTCCTGTTCAATTTACAGATGAGGAAACTGAGGCAAACAGGGTAAAATGGCTAACACAGGGTCACACATCTAGTAAGTGTATGATGTTAGATTTGAACTCAGGCCTTCCTGACTCCAGGTCCAGAATTCTATTCACTGTGCCAACTCGCTGCCCAGAAAGAAAGGCGATATCTTTCACAATAATGGAAGGGGGAAAAAATCTAGACCAAAACAAAGGACAGAAACTATCACAGGAGTATTTAGTGATGCAAACTGGTTTAACTGGTACAGCCCTAACTACCCCAGGATGCATATATGTCAAGGCTAATAAATCCAGAGATTGGACGTTAACCTCCATCAGCTCTTTTCTACACTGACTCAGTTTGGGTTGCTTCTTACAACTTTGCCACTCATTCCTCACTCTTTATTGAACAATTAGTAAATAGCCTTTCCTTACTGGTCCTATAAATAATAGCTAATCTCCCTTTGGTGTGATACTGGCTCTTTATCTAAAACTCTGTATAGGTTTGAACTCTGTGAAGCTCTATACCTTTGACTGGAGAATACAATTCCTTTTTCTATCATCATATATTGAAATGTTCATGTTTATTGATAATTCTCTAACTCACATATTTTTATTCATATATAGATTTAATTTCTTTCACTAAGTCATTATTTTTAATGCTTTTCATTGTATGCAGTCTGGAGAGTATAACCACAATTACCATTATCATCTATGACAATAGACAGATTTTAAAATATTAGAAAACTACAAAAATGACTAGCTCATATATACTACTAAAACTTGAACACAATATTTACTGGTTAATGGTACTGAAAATGATAAATGCAGAATGGAACATTGAAGACAAAAGCATATCCAAAATTAATAATGTATTATTAGCCTAAACATTTCATAATGGTACATGAATGACTTGTAAAATACTTTTTACCAGATTCTTCTCTGATCCAATCCCTCATCCTATCCCTTAAAAGAAGACATTACCTATTACCAAAAGATGACATTAACTATTACCAATGACCACCCCAAATATAGGTGAATTGCATGTTTTTATGCCTTATGCAAAGTATTCATACATTGTATCAAGTCATTTATAAGTACTTAAGAAAATAGTATATTAGGTAAGGAGCAAAAAAAGAGTGCTAAAAATGGTCCATAGTTATATTATGAATTCAGTATTTAACAAGTAACATTAAGGTATCATGACATTTTTAGCATATTTATTTATTATTTGTTTGCTTATTACAGATTATTTATTACAAAGTCTTTTACTCAGTTCTGCACTCATGGCTTATTCATGTAGAAAGAATTAATAAAATTAATCTAAACCTAATGAATTTTATTTCCCTGTGGGAAACTTTTTTATTTAACAGGGTTTTTTTTTAGCAAAAAAAAAGTTTTAGCAGATATTATCATACTAGATGCTTATATGCAATAAGCATCTACAAACTATATGGAATGAAAAGCATTAAAATAATGAGTTAGTGGAAAAAAATTAAATACATATGTGAATAGAATTAGGGATATGCCACCTATCATCCTAATGCTACTGTACATCTTCTAAAGATACTTTGAGTAAATCACAAAAGATGAATTTACATTTCAATATTCCTATTCAATTATGTTTTCAGTGTGTTATTTGATTCCGTATTTCAAATTGTAGGTGGCCAATGCATATTTGTTGAATTGTATTAATCTCTTAAATAATCATATGAGGCCATTATTCCCATGATACATTATCATTGTATTATTTTGGTGACGCTCTATTGATCTGAGTTGTAAATTGTCCAAAATAAAATTAAGTTGTGGGTTACATTAAAATCAGTGGACAGGACCATGGGCAGGCATGAGCAAGCTTCAAAATGTTATAATAAAAATTTCATATGAGAAGTAGTATATAGGAATACATGTGAGAAACAGGGAACATAATAGACTGTACACATGGAATTAGGGAGACTTAAGTTCAAATTCTAAGATAATTGTCAGCTATGTGATATTGGTCAAGTTATTTAACCTCTATAGGCCACCACTTCCTCATTTGTAAAATAAAGGAATTGGCTTTTATTGTTTTCTAGGTTTCTTCTAGCTGTGTATTCATAATCTAATGAGTCTATAAAATGTATGACCAGAAAGGGAAGTTGGATGGTCACATAGTGAGAGTGATGTATAGTCTGTATGTTCAGTTGCTAGCCACACAATATCAACAGATGTAGAAGAAGGTGCTCATCATCAGGAGGACTTCATTTGCTGGATTTGTGAAAGGACAAGGGCCATGGTCACACAGGATGAGAAGGAATGGATAGACTGACATTCACACCATTGGAAGAAATGTAAATACATGAAAATATCAAATATTAGGAAAACATCTGGTGACAGATCATTGACTATTAACAAGTAAACCCTCCCAGGGGATTTCATAGGATTTAGACATGTGTGTGACCTGAGGTCTTAAGGCTAAGTGACTTACCCAAGATCCCAGAGATGTTAAGTAGCATAGTGAATATTCATACTCAGGTCCTTTATTTCTAACCCAGAAGCGTTCTTTTCACTACTCTTAGATTCCTCTAGTCAATGGGATATGAACACACATATGAGAAAGAAGTGTCTCATTACAGTAAAAAAAAAAAAGTTATCAATTAGGTTCCCCTTACCCTCTAGTCTTTAGAAGACAAGTAAAGGTAATTGTATTATCTGTT
Organism: Phascolarctos cinereus; assembly: GCF_003287225.1. NCBI lineage: Eukaryota > Metazoa > Chordata > Mammalia > Diprotodontia > Phascolarctidae > Phascolarctos > Phascolarctos cinereus. Next base: position 273,125,598 of record NW_027555847.1, on the reverse strand, counting down.
CTTTTATTGGCATTAAACTATTTTTTCAGTCTTGGACTTGTGTAATGGATACTATCAGAGTCCTATGTCTCAGGAAGTCAAGGAAAAGATTGCTTTCATTTGGCAAGCTGGATTTTACCTGTTTTGAGAGACTAGGCAACTTATCTATTTACAAAAAAACAAAAAACAAACAAAAAAACCCCTCTAGATAATGGAAAGGGCCCTATGAAAACTATTCACTGCAACTAAATATAGAAGAATTAACTGGACTTTCTAACAAAGAGAACTGATGGACACTCAAACAAAATTTGAAGAAAAGAGATTGTCTACCAGCTGTCCAAAGCTGTCCAAATGCTTTTTGACCCAAGATATGGGGGCTGAAAATGATATATCCAGTGAAGGAAATTGTGAATGGGCAGAAACCCAGTAGCAACTCCTTTCCTGCCCAAAACTGCTATAAACACTACTGAAGGAGCAAGAACATGCTGATAGCCAGCCTAACATGACTACTAGCCCAGATGTAGGCACACAAGCTTATGAAGACCCATATAGACAGCCCATAGCAACTATTTACTCTGGTAGAGGAGCAGAAACATCAGTCAGTGACAAGAGAACTAGGCCTATTAGACCAATCTAATCTAGTCTAAGTTATGATGTTACAGGTAAATCTGAAAATATCATGAATATAAATCTGAAGACACACATGTATCAAGGTGACAATACTAGAGATTGCCCATGTGAAATTTCTTGAATGTAATTACAACATGTTTGAATGTTTTTTTTTATTTTGCTAGTATATTCATTTGACTATGTTTTGTGTTAAGTTTGTGCTGTAGCTATATTTGCTTGTAAATTGTTTTGTATGCACACCATTTACAGTTAAGTCATCTATAGGCCTATTGATAGCATTACTGTTGCAACTAGCTAGCTTTGCTTTGTTAGCTAGCTGTGCTTACATCTTTTCATCAAGTGCCATGTGCTATGAATTTGCATATTTTTTTGAAAGGTGCTTCTGTTTTCCTGTATGTAGTTAGACATGTTGTCATTGCAGTATCCTGCCAGGTAGCCTCTGTATAATGCCATGTCTACTTTATGTACAGTTAATGTGCATTTGTCTTATTTTAGTTTCAATAATCCTGAAGGATGGTTACCTGGAACACCAGGGGAAAAAATCTCGTTGCTGCAAAGCTCTGATTTTTGTGATTGTGCTATATAGTTACAGGTTTTAGACCTGCCCCACCTTTGTAAGTGACTGGAAAATGTTTCTTCTCAAGGGAGAAATGTAACTGAAACCTTAAAGTCCATTGGTATAAGACGCTCCTCATTGGTGAAGATTGGTGCTCCATGCCTGTGTGAGGGATAAAGTAGAGATAGCAAGAGAGATATATGGACTCCATCTGGAAGCAACCAATTTGCTTTTAAATTGGGCATTTTGGTTACTTTCTTCAAATATAATGCCTTATACTCCTTTACTATTGCTGGGTAAAGCAATACCAAGTAGTTTCAAATGAGTTTTTCTAAGTTCTTATTGTTTTTATTATGTTCTCTGAGAATATCACTCAAACTTCTTTCATCTTTTTTATAAGAAAGTATAAAGTTTTTCACAGCTGCCACAGAGTAATAGACCTTGAGTTTTATTAATCTTATATGGGATATATTAGGATACTTTCCAAATATCTATATTCTATTACAGTGTCCCAAAAGTATCTATTAATATGAATACGGGGTATTAATTGTTTTAAATATATTTTTTATATTGGGCTTTGAATTTGGGAAACAAATAAGTCTCTTGACACATAATCACAGCTTTCCCTTTGATAGTTTCATGCTTAATTTGTCATGCCCAGAGAAAATTAAGTTATTTATAAGTACTAAGTTATACATTGGTTATATAAAGGACCGCATTGGTTCAATTTATCCTCTGGATTAGAGCTTGAAGTCTTCACTCTGTTACTATTATGTACATTAAAACTTTTTTTTTACAATCGAGTCATTTCCTGTGGGCAAAGATTCCAAAGAAGGAAAATTTATGAAATATTTTGGTGGAGCCACAAAAATTGATGTTATCTGTGTCAATGGTTAATAAGATGCTCTGATACAATCGCATCTTTAACTTGAAAACCATACTTGGCTCAATGTAGTAGAGATCATAATGGAATTAAGGCTAGGAAAAAAAACATAATGGACATATAGTTGGAAAGTACTGTCCTTGAAAAGTACCATTTTATATAAATTGTTCTGGATGATATTGCCTTATCAACATCATCTAAATAACAAAATTTTCTATATATACATCAAATAAACCAGTGTTCTCATGGTTTTTGTAACTTTGCTACATATCTGCAATACCCTGAGTCAACCAAGGCAGAACTCAGTCAACAAAGGCAGTGTAATTGTTATAATTCTTTGAGCATGTTGTTTGATAACTACCTTATCAATAAGTGTCTCTTTACACTCCTGAACATCTTTAAGACACCTTTTTTTGCTCCTCAGTCTATTACTATTTTGTGTTTTAAATTTTTTTTAATGATATAAGCTATGAAGGATTTATAGAAAGTACATAAACATGTCATTAGACTATATTTGGAGGGGACACTGATTTTCTCATTGTTTGATAATAGGCATGTGAAGCCTTCTGTTAAGAAAAGTAGAATCAAGCTTGAGTCTGAAAAGAATGTGATAAACTGTTTAAATAGTAATTTATATATCACCATGAAGAATTTAATTATGGTCCAATTTTGCAGAGAAACTAACTGTAATTACCTCTCTTTATGTAACTGTTCTTATATTCTAGTACTAGTGGGCAAGTTTGTTCTAACTTTCATTTTTGTTACTTTGGACTTTTTTCAAACAGAAATAGCCAGAACTTTTTCCACGTTTCATTCTCTGAGGTTTTATATACACTAGCTTTCTAAATTACTTTGTCTTTTATAATTAGTCTTGTGAAAAATGATTCTCAGAGCTTCCCCCCAGTTAGCCCCCTTCTGAAAAGTTCTTCAGAAGGACATTACCAATAACAAGATTGCATTAAGTCTTATTCTGGTCAAATTACAACCCAGGCTTGAATTGATTTAATCTGCTCAGGTTTGGGTGGAGACAGATTCTTCTGCCTAGATAGCCCAAGGTAGAGAGAGGTCTGGTTGGAGGGTGGTCTGACAGAACAGGTCTGTCCAGAAGGGAGGTAGAATGATGGCAGATTATATTAACCCCTGTTGAAAAGGTATTGTACAGAGGAATGTGACCTAAGTCATGGACTCAAGACCTCATTTTAATAAAGCCCATCTCCTAGTGTGTTGACCAATCAGAGTTGATTGGCACCCCTTGGGAGCACCTACTCTTCAAAGGGCATATAACCCTGTATCCCCAAATCCCAAATCGAGCCAGTTCAGGACTGGCCTCCTTATGGGGGCCTACTTCTAGACTGTAACTCCCATGCAATGCATGTCAAGTCAATTTGAGAGAAAAAAAAGACATAGACACACACCCTAATCCATTTGTCTCTTTCTTAGAACAAATTCTGTTTTGGGGGTTAATAGTCTGTAAATCAGACTTATGCCATCAAACTCCAAAAGGGCTTTTCAGATTTCCAGTTTAAATATGCCCATCTTCTTTTCAAAATGACTTGATAGATCAGTGTTGGTTATTAAATTGTATTGTTTCTAGTCCTCTCTATGTAGTCTTTTCCATTGATGTACTTTTCAATTTTAAAAGCAATGCCAAGTGTTTTTGATGGGTGCTGCTTTATAACATAGTTGGAGGTCTGGAAGTACCATTTCCTTTTTATTCCTAACTTTTCCCCCTTATTCTCTAAATCAATTTATTTTATTGAGTTCTATAAAGTATACCTTTAATAATTTGTTTGGTATAACATTAAAACTATAAATTAATTTAGGTAGTATTGTGATTATTATATTGGAATAGCCCATTCCTGTGCACTGAATATTCTTCCAACTATTTTTCCTCTTCATTTTTTTTAATTTTCCTTTAGTTTATGGAATAAAACAAGCATTTCTATCATATAGGACAACAAAAAAGATGATTGCACATAAAACTGCAAATCTACTGTGCACAACTTGCTATTCCTTTTAAATATACAACAAAATTATCATGTAAATTTCTTTTTTTCCCTCTCCCATCCACCTTAGAGATGGCTGCCCTTAGACACAAATAGGCATATGTGTGTGCATATATATATATATATATATATATATATATATATACATACACACATATGGTAGATAAACCCCCAAATATTTTATACATTGCATAATAATTTTAAATGGGATTTCTATTTCTATTATTAACTCTTAAATTTTGATATGTTTATACAGAAATACTATTAATTTTGTGGACATATTTTGTGCTCTGCAACATTGCTAAGGCTATTAATTGTCTCATTTAGTATCTTTGCTGATTTCCTAATATTTTCTGAGTAAACCATCATGTCATCAGAAAATTGGGGTAGTTTTATTTGCTCTCTGCTTGCCATTACACTTTTATTTTTTCTCTTGTCTTATTGCTATTGGCAGTATTTTTAGAGCTATGACAGTTAGGAGAATGGGCATTCTTACCTCTGTATTTATTTGGACAGTTTTTAGTAATATAACCATAGCAGATAATGCTTATTTTGCTTTTACATAGTTTTTTAAACACTATTTTAAAAAGTCCCTCAATGCATGTACTTTGTAGGCTTTTAAAATTTGTTTTTCTTATCTCCTTTTTAGTCTAGCTATTTAATTTTTTACCCACTTTTTCCTTTTACTTAAGTACTTAAAAATGTATCTCTGAATTGAATTCTTTCTTCTAAACAAATTCTGTGTTGTTACCATGTAAATCTTGCTCCCTACCCCTTTTTTGTTGTTTTTCCCTATTTTTAGAAGTACTGATTACTGTTGGAGATGAAGATAGAAATATCACTCCTTGGTAGAAAATTTTCCTGATTCCCTGATCATAAAGTCCATTTCTATAATTTTTGCCCTGCTTATGATCATTTTTTTCCCCATTTGCTGGGAAATCTCCTGTCTATATCCATGCCTTCCCAGCCTCCTGGATACTGGTGGAGAACAGGAGCTTGGATTTCCCTTCTGGGGCAAGATGCTGTCCTTGGAGGAACAATACATTCTAAGATATCTCTCTGAGTGCTAAATTCCATCAGATTACACTCAATGAAGACCCTCATCTCTCTTTAAAGAATATATCTCTCCCCACAATGAAAATATTCTTCAGTGGGACACATTCCCACCAGTAATTGTCTCCCTTTTCTTTCTTCAATTTTCATATTTTCTCTTTATCACCTCACCCATTCTTCCATAACTCCTCTTCTTCCTAAGAGATTAGATATTTCCCTTTCATTGTCTACCATTGACTTGATTAAGGAACTTCATAAATTCCTGTCAATCTCCCTCTCACCTTTTATGTGCTTTCCTACTCTGAATTTTATACACACATACATACTCTATTCCCTCTATTGTCTTTCTCTCAGTCTCTCTGTCTCTGTCTGTCTGTCTGTCTGTCTGTCTGTCTCTCTCTCTCTCTCTCACACACACACACACACACACACAATTCTTTTGTACACATGGTGTTCTAAGGGTTAGCCCCCTTATTGTTTCAGGTCTGTCCCTCTAAAATCACCCTGTTGATTCAAATTCTACTTTTATCTTTCTCTATCAGTGTACTTTTAGAAAGAAATCTTTAAGTCTCTCTGTTATGTTGTTTTTAACCCCAAAGGCATTCTTTTCTTTCTTAGGGTAATTTATTTTATTACTTGTGCTTTCCTTGTTTGCTGCATTTATTTTCCTTTTTCTGTGTTTCTATTATCTGGGGTGTTTAAAAAACAAAAAAAGTCTTTTCAAGTCTGGTTTCTTCCTCAAGAATGCTTCAAATGCCTCTATTTCATAAAATATCTTTTTTTTCTGACATTGACATTTAGGATCCAGTGTGCAGATTATATCACCGTGTGTTCCATCTTGAGCATCTTTGCTCTTTGGAATACTCTATTCCCTCTTGCACTTTCTGGTAGATTCATAAAAGTCTGGTGATGTTTTAATTTCTTTTCCTTTAGATTTGAAAGTTTTTCTCCTGGTTGCTTGTAAAATGTGGTTTGTCATTGGAATTGTTAAATTTATTCACTATGTTTCTTAGACAATTGCAACATAGGGTTTTGTTTTGTTTTTTTGGAGGTTATACATGGATTCTCTTGGTTGGCACTTTGTTTTTTGTATTCAGAAATGTCTTGTATTATTTCTTGTTTTACTGTGTTCAGATTTTTACTTTCTGTAATTTTGGGATGACTAAGATGCTTAAATTGATGTTTTGTTCAAGATCAATGTTTACTAAAATGGACATTATGTGTTATTTTAATGTTAATGCTTTTTGCTTCTCATATTCCAGCTTGTCCTTCATTTCTGCATAAATATACATTCTCAATCAGTTGTTCTCTCAAGTGTTTCTTTGTGAAGACTTCTTTGAAATTTTTCCCTATTCTTCCATTTATTTCTGCTGTGCAAGCCTTAAATTCTTACAGTCACTCATTTCTCCCTGGAACCATTTGAGATCACCAGCTATGGTCTTGAGAATGTACGACATCTTCTGTCTGTCTCATCAGGTATTGGTTCAATTTCCTTTATATTACAATATTTATTCAGAGACTTTTACATTCAATTAAATGTTAGGGAGGTCCTCTTTCCTTCTGTTTTAATAGCTTCTTGCTTGTGCTCAAAGTTTTTCACCAAATTTTCTTCCAACTGAATTATTAGTAATACCAGTCTTTTTTTCTTATATTCTTCTATTACTCTCTTTATTCCTCTCTGATGGCGGATCAACCGAGGACTAAACCTCAAGCCTATTTCAGTTTCTTTCTATGTTGGGGAATTCACTTTTAAATGGCTTCAGTTGCTGCCCTACATGACTTCTGGGGGGACCGAACTGGACCCATATGGATCTGCATAGAAACATATGCTAGAACCTTGTATTGATTCCCTCTGTTCTTTAGTTCTCTGGTTAGGCATTGCTGTGGCATGCTGCTACCCCAAACACAGCACACTTCCACTTTCCTATATCTCCACCTCCTTAGATGTGTGTGTGTGTGCATGTGTGTGTGTGTGTGTGTGTGTGTGTGTGTGTGTGTGTGTGTGTGCAGAGTTGAAATCTGCTGCTTGTTGCTACAGAATGATGGAATGTGGGCAGGTGCACGGTGTGTAGCAGAAGCAAGTAAACTGCTGAGTAAATCCGATAGCACAGACCTCTTATCCTTCCCTGTCAGAACTCAGAGGCTAATAGGAGAAATGGTGCTGAGCAAGCTCATTAGGGAATAGAGATTAGTATCCTCTGGGATTAATTCATTGGTTGTTAACTCATTGACTTCTTGGTGCCTTCATCCATGGTGAAAGCTACAATTACTTTATTTCCTGCACTCAATTGGTTTTGGAGGAAGGAGTTTTGAGAGTTCGTGAATATTGGAGGAAACTTCTGGTACTCCAAGTCTTGTTGTTCATAAGACCCAGAACTCTAAGAGCATAGATTCTAACAAGAGAAGACAATACATAAAAGAGATCTGGAAAAGGGTGGTGTAGTGTGAAACTGGATAGGAAGTGATCTGGAGGCCTGGTTTTAGGCCAGATGACTAGAAATTCCACCCATCAGGGTTAATAGGCTCAGGGAAAGAGTCAAAGACTTCAGTGAAGGGTGGGAGCAAGAGAGGTAATAATGGCAATGGAGTTCATAGCATAGTGAAGAAATTACCAGTAATCATTTTCATCACAGTTACCAAGATGTTAACTCAATTAAAGATATTGTCAGAATTTAGTTTATATGCATTTCAGAGGCCTGACAAGTCTATACATCTCTGTCTGAGCAGATAGAATCCCCATTGTACATTACCCTAGCTATGATTCCCCTACTTTCCCACTGTCTTCTTCTCAACATAGATAAAGGGTTAGGATTTTAGGAGGTTATTAAAATTATTACTAATTTTACCTGCTACTTATACCAGCTATACTGGATTTCCAGCACTACTTTTCCAAATATCATCACTTGCCAGGGACAATTCATCAGCTACATATCCCATTAGATAGAATGATAGATAGGGTTTGGATGGAAGGCAAGAGCATGAAGACAAGGGAGATCACTTAGGAAGCTATTGTAGTTGTCCAGGTGTGAAGTAATTAAGAACACCAGCTACTCTTGGCAGAAGGAACAAAAAAGGAAGGGAGAGATGCAAGTGATGGAATGAAATAATTAAAGCTTAAAGATTGAATAGATATAGAGACTCAGGGAAAGGAAAACAAAGATGAATTAAAGTAATTAATCCTCTTAAGTAGGCAAGTGTTGGTTCCACTAACAGGAATAAGGTAATAGAAAGAATAGGTTATTTTGAAGAGCAACTAGGTAGGATAGTGAATAAAATGTTAGACCTTGAGTCAAGAAGACCTGAATTCAAATCTTTTCTTTTTTTAGTTTTTAAATATATTTTAAACTTAAGTACAAAATAAGAAAAGAAAAAAAAAAAACATTGCCATGTATACAGTAGAACATGAGAAGCATCAATATAAAGCAACAGATTTCCATTTCAGGAAAACCTATATAATAAATGCTACACATTATGTTCAAAGCTGTTCATCTTTGCTTCCTTGCAGGTTTTATTTTGTTTGCTGCTATGCACTTTTTACTTTATTTTCCACTTCCCCTCCCAAGAAGACTACAATTAAGCACAGATATATATGTACGTGTATGTACATATATATCCACATATATCCACACATGCATAGATAACCATAAATATACACATATATACACTCAAACATGTATGTGTAAGACCATATGATGCTTATTTCTACTTGTCATATGTTTTTTCTGAAGGTGTATAGCATTTTCATTCATAAGCCAAAGCCTTTCCATATTTTCTAAATCTACCACCTCATCATTTCCTACACCACAACAATATTCTGACCCAATCACATTTCATCTGAGAGATTGTCTATGAGAGTTTTTTCCCCCATTTTTCTGTATTTCCTCTATTTTTGGCCACAGAGATTTTATTTATACAATAAATTTTTAATTTAAAATAATCAAAATTATCTACTTTACACTTCAACACTGCTCTCACATTATAATATGGTTTAAGGTCTGATACTACTGAATCTAGTTTCTTCACATCTTTTCCCCCTGGTTTCTTGCTCTTCCAAATGAACTTAGTTATTATTTTTTCTGCCTCAGTAAAATAATTTTTAGCAATTTAATTGGGATGGCATTACATAAATAGATTAGGTAGGTAAGATTGCCATTTTCATTATATTAGCTTTATCTACCTGTGCACAACGAATATTTTTTCAATTATTTAAATCTAATTTTGTATAAAAGGTATTTTGTGTTCATATTTTTATAGTTCCTATATCTGTTTTGGCAGGTATACTCTCATATTTTTTAATATTGTCTAGCGATTTATGGTCTAAAACTATTGATTAATATGGCTGTAGTTTCCCTATTTTTTTCTTTTGATTAAATCTATTCTGACTTCAAATTTTCCCTCAGAAACTTACTAGGTGTGTAACCCTGAACAAGTCACTTAACCTCTGTCTACCTCAATTCCTTCATCTGTAAAATGAGGATAATTATAACACCTATTCCCCAGGGGTGTTGTGAGGAGCAAACAAGATAATATTTGTAAAGCATTTTACAAACCTTAAAGCAGTAGATAAATGTTGGCTATTTGATGTTTGTTTTGGGACACCTTGAGTGTAAGATGCCAGAAGATGAATTAGGAGATTGTCATGTTATCTGATTATGTTTTGCCCTGTGAGATGATTACAAATAGAACCTAATAGCTCCCTCAAATCATCACAATCTCTATTAGAATCTCAGCTATAAAAATTCTTCTAAGAGAGTGTTATATGAACAAAAAGAAATACAGTTAGCTTAATTATCCATGGATGAGATGATGAGGAGTAGAAATTAATTAAATGCACAGATGTCCTCAAACTTCATTTTAGCCATTAGTTTCACTAGGGCTTTAGTCAGGACTGCTAAAAGTTTTTTTAATTAAATTATTAGAATTTTACTTATTTCTCCTTCCCATCCACTAGTGAAAGTGCAAATGGACAGACTGTTACCCAAAAGGTAGGAAGAACAGAAAGAATTCTGGGCAATTAATAAACCAGATTATTAGCCTTGAGTAATTAAGATCTAGCACTCATATATCAACTTCACCCCATTACTTTCAGAATATGAGCAAGCAAGAGAACAATAAAGTATGAACGTGAGTGAGCAAGAGAGAAAAAAAAGGCTGAAGGAAAGAGAACTCTAAATTATAAATAAAGGGGGTGGTAATTATACCACATGTACCTTAATGACACATTACCAGAGAAGTAATTAAATTCAATTCATTCAGCAGGACATGTCACATTATTGTTCATAATATTTCTAAGAGAGTTGTTTCCATTTAACAACAAATGTTTTTTGCTTTTCTCCCTCTAACAAAAAATACTCCAGGTATTTGAAAGCTTCCCAAAAGATTGAGGAATTAAACAACTATTATTTCCAATGAGAAATAAATATTTTCCATTACTAGTCATAGTTATTAGATTTTGATTCATATATCCATATTTTTAAATAGAAAAAATAATGAAATGAAGGTTTCACAATTAACTGAGAAGTTTATAACATAAATCTAGCATTCTAATATGAAATCCTTGTCTTCCACAAGATAGAAACTTCAAATGAGTTCTCTTTTTGGAAAATACTATTAAGTTTATAGCACTAGGAAAATTTATTTTGGAAATTTTAATATAATTTGGGTCATATTTTGCTGAATTTTGAAGCATTCCTATAGTATTATCCTACTTATTCTTTTGTAATTAATCACATATCATATTGAGAAGTTGACTGGAAAGGTTAAAGCATGTGCTAGGCCTGGAGTCAGGAAGACTCATCTTCTTGAGTTCAAATCTGGTCTCAGATACTTACTAGCTGTGTGATCCTGGACAAGTTACTTAATCCTGTTTCTCTGTTTTCTCTTCTGTAAAATGAGCTGAAGAAAGAAATGGCAAACCACTCTAGTATCATAGCTAATAAAACCCCAAATGGGATCATAAAGACTTGGACAGAACTGAAACAACTGAACAAAATAAAAAACAATAATTCCATATAGTGTCTCTTCAAAGAAAGATATCACAAGATCAATACTCTGTTCTGAACTCATTATTTAGTAACAACATGCAGTTCTTCATAGATAAAGGTGAGACAACTGAAAACTTCCAGTTTAGGAGCATGACTTAAAAGACCTTACCAAGTCCCACTGCTTTACCAAACACCTCAACAAAGATTTAAAATAGAAAAAAAAATGATCAATAAAAACAAAGGGAAACACCAGTAAGTTTCTCCATTGACTTCATGACTATATAACAAGGCTCAGTAAGGGACATAATAATGTCCTTATCAGGAAATAATCCCCAGCAAATGAACTGAAGCCAATGGGATCTTGGACCTTACCTGCCAGTGCTGCAACAGAGAACAGAGCCTGTTCTTGGCTACAGCACTGTACAAAGAAATAGAAATAGTAGACAAATGATGGGTGAATGCGCACACACACACACACACACACACACACACACACACACACACACACACATGTTTGGTGTAGAAATATACTAAGTTCAACAGGAAGCTAACCATGCATAGGGAAAGGAGAATTGGGGAGGGAATATTGTAGTTACAATACTACAGAGTAACTTCAGACTTTGAATCATGCTAATTAAAAGAAAAAAAGGAAAATATAAAAACCAGAGTTCAGGGTCTGGGCTAGGGGAAAGAGTAGAAGCAGAGGAAATCAGGACATTTCAAGTACAGATTACTTGTGTTAATCACATTCCTTTTCTTTCTGGATTTTAGTTTTCTTAGTAAAGAGTAGAGGAGGCAAAGAAAACTTAAAAAGGATACAAATTTTTGAAAGTATAATTGATAACCAGAACCATGAATATAAATGGGATGAACTTACCCAAAAAATGAAGGAAGGAAAAAGAATGAATCACAAAGTAGAATCTAAACATAGGTTGGTTACAAGAAACATATGTGAAACGTAAATATTCATACAGTTAGAAAAAGGATGGGGAACAAAATTTATTATGCCTCAGATGAACTGAAAAAAGCAAATATGATCATCAAGATCTCAGACAAGGCAAGAAAAAAATGATATGATTAAATGCAATAAACAAGGAAACTATGCTATGCTTAAAGGCACCATAATGAACTAATATTAATAGTTAACATATAGTGAATACAAAACGATATATATGTACTTAGATAATATGTCATTTGGGGATTACATAGCTGTATTCATATTAAAAGACTTTAAAAATTGAACTACAGGGAAAAATACACAATAAGACTATTGGGGACCTTAATGTTCCCCTTTCAGTCTTCGACAAATCTAACAAAAGAATTAAGAAAAAAATTAAGAGCCTGAAAAAAATTTTAGAAGAGTTATATATGAAAGAGTTCTGGTTTTTATTGAATGAGAATTGATATATCTGGCTTATTTACAAAAAAATAACCATATTCCAAAATATTTTAATAAAATCCCAATCAACAAATGAAAAGAAACAGAAATATTAAACATATATTTATTTACCACCATTCAAAAAAAATTAACACATAAAGGTCCTTTGAGGAAAATATTCAGACTTAAATGGCTGGACAAAAAACAAATCACAGAAACAATAGATAAAAACATGGATTTATTAAGTAGAGAGATCACATTATCTGGTGTGAGTATATATCTGTCACTGCAAATATAAGGAAACATGCCAAATAAAACTACTAACCTGTTTTGAAAGGTTTTAAGGGTCAGCTAGGTGGCACAATGGATAGAGCACTGGCCTTGGAGTCAGGAGGACCTGAGTTCAAATCCAGCCTCAGACACATAATACCTCCTAGCTGTGTGACTCTGGGCAAGTCATTTAGCCCCAACTGCCTTACTTAAAAAAAAGTTTTGAAATTTAATCAATTTATTTTCAGTAAAAGCATATTTCATTCATCTCCTACCAAGGAGGAGATTTCATGCTAATTTTGTCTCTTCAGTCAACTCTCTTGTTCTTTGGACAGAAAAAAAAAATCACAGAGGGATAAAATACTATTCAGACTTGGTCATTATCAAACATATATGGCAATTTTAATGTTCACAATTGTTTGGGTTTGTTTTCTGAGAATGGTTTCAAAATATTCTTTTAACATATCTATTGATCAATCCAAATGAAATTATATCACCAACTGCATCCTCTCTGAGACAGAGTATGGGAGAAAGGAGTTGGTAGTGGAGGAATCAGGAGAAGGGTGTTATAAGAGAGGAAGGTTGAATGTGGGGAAGAAAATGAGCACCCAGTAGAGGGTTGTTTTTTTCCTTATTGATGAAGCAACAAATCAGAAAGCCTTTATTAGTCTCTTACTATGTAATAGGGGCTGAGGATACAAAAATAAAAAAGAAACTGCCCCTTCCTTCAAGGAATTTATATTCTGTTGAGACAAGGTATACATGTTGTTCAGTCATTTCAATCATGTTCAAGTCTTCATGACCTCATTTGAAGTTTTCTTGGCAAAGATACTGGAGTGGTTTGCCATTTCCTTCTCCAGCTCATTTTATAGATGAAGAAACTGAGGCAGAGTTAAAAGACTTACCTATGGTCACATAGCTAATAAGTGTGTGAGACCAGATTTCAACTCAGAAAGAGGAGTCTTCCTGATTCCAGGCCAGGCACTCTATCCACTTCACCACACAGCTGCTATACACATATAAGGATATGCAAAAAGGGTAAGGGATAATGATAGGATCAGTAACATAATTTGTAGGGAACTGCTAGATGATGAAACTCCTTCTACCAATTCAGGTCAACAATTTGTCTTCAATCTGCAGTATTAGACAGTTTCCAAGAATTCTGAGAGATTGTGTCCACCTATGTCTCATTTCCTCAAGTCTCTCTCCCTTCCAGACCATACTCCACTCAGCTATTACAATGATCTTCCTAAAGCTCAGATCTCCTCCTTCTTATTCAATAAACTCCAATGGCTCCCTATAAGCTTCAAGATCAAATATAAAATCCTCTGTTTGGCATTAAAACCTTTTATAACCTGGCACCCTTCGACCTTTCCAGACTTCTTATACGTTATTCATTGCCATTATACAATATTCACCATACACTCCATAAATCAGTAACACTGGCTTCCTTGCTAGTGCTCACCCAAGACAATCTGTCTCCTGACTTCAGGCATTTTCACTGACTATCCCTCATGCCTAGAATTATCTCCCTCCTCATCTCTGGCTTTCCTAGCTAAAATGGGGGGGCAGCTGGGTTGCACAGTGGATAGAGCACCAGCCCTGGAGTCAGGAGGACCTGAGTTCAAATCCAGCCTCAGATACTTGACACTTACTAGCTGTGTGACCCTATACAAGTCACTTAACCACCATTGCCTAGCCAAAAAATAAAACAAATTAAAAATAAAATATCATTTTCTACATGAAGCTTTACTTAATCCCCCTTAATTCTAGTGCCTTCCCTCTATTGATTATCTCCAATTTAACCTGTATATATCTTGTTTGTATATAGTTTTTTGCATCTTGTCTCTTCCATTAGACTGTCAGCTCCTTACAAGAGAGACTATGTTTTGCCTTTCTTTTTATCCCCAGCACTTATACCAGTGTCTGATACATAGCAGATGATCAATAAATGCTTGTTGACTTGACTATATAAAATTAAAAAATAAATTCAGAGAAATCTGGGGGAAAGTGTGGGTTGATGCAAAGTGAAATAAGCAAAACCAAAAGGATAATTTATACTATAACATCAACATTGGGAAAACAAGCAGTTCTGAAAGATTAAGAACTCTGATCAGTACAATGGTCCATTGGGATTCCAAAGGGCAGATAATACAGAATCCTACCCATATCCTAACAGAAAATTTATGGACTAATATGCAGGATAAGCATTGTTAGACATGGCTAATATGGTCATTTATCTTCTTTGACTATGCTTTTTTTATAAGGATTTTTTTTAAATTTTGGGGTAAGAGACAAAATGCTTAATAATTAAAGAATAGATAGATATAGATATATAATTTTAAAAGCTATTTGTAATATCTAAAAGCTTAAAAAGCAGGTCGATGGAATACACTAGATGAAGAATAAGAAATAATTGAAGTCAATAACCCAGTGCTTTGTAAACCAAGAATATAAGTTATTTGAGAAAGACTGCTGTTTGAAAAGAATTGCTAGGAAAATAGGAAACAATGCTGGCAGAAAATAGGAAACCATGCTGGCAGAAAATAGGGTTAGACCATCATCTTATTCCATATCTAAAACTAAACTTAAAATAAATAACTGACCTGAATATTAAATGTATATGAGAGAGATCTACTAAGAATCTGATATCCAAGCTATATAGAGAATTAATGACAGTATACAAGACTATTAACAATGTATAAGTAACAAACAGTTATTAGAGTGAGAGTCCAAAAATTTTCACCATCTCTGAAATCTCTTCATGCTCTAGAAGCATAATCCCATTACGCCATTAAATTCACAAGAATGGGAGGAGGAAAGGGAAGAAAAAGAGGAGGAAGAGGAAGAAGAAGAGAAAGGAGGAAGAAAAGGAGAAACAGGAGGAAGATGAGGAGAAGAGGAGGAGAAGGAGAACAAGAAAAATAGGAAGAAGAGCAAGAACAAGAAGAACAAGAACTAACATTTATATAGTGTTTACTATGTTCCAGGCACTGTTCACAGACACACAAATTAGGGATAATAAAGAAGGAGGAGTAAAGATTTCAATTTAAAGAAGCAAATTCAATTTCATAGGTACCTTTGGCACCTGATAGGGTGAGGCTTATAATTGGAATATGGGTCAGAAAAAAGTATATCTTATTCAAAAAGAATAAAATTGACTTTAAAAAAGGTTTTGGAAAACCACTCTATAAAAAAGTGGTGAATGCATGTAAGGAAATATATGAACTGGAGAGAGAAAACAGACTGAAGAGCATTTAAGTGAGAATTAGTGGAGAAGGAAGAAACAGATGAGTACTTTGGGAAAAGTAAAAAATCTGGCTTGGGGAAATGATATAATAGTGATAGGGGACTTCAAATGATCTAGACATCTGCTGAAGCTCTCTCTGTGCAAAAAGCAGAGCAGCTCTTGAATGCTTGACTTATCTTAATGATAATTCCATTCTTTAAAAAGTGAAAGAAATTATGAAGGGAATTCATATTCTGGACCTGATTGTGAATAACTGGTTACTAAAGTAAAACTGTTGAGAAACTTGGAAAATTATATGTACCCTTCCAGATTTTGCAGAGTTCATTCTATATGGAAAAAATAGATCTCATTATCTTCTTCCAAAAACCCACTGCTCTTCCAGATTTCCTTATTTCTATTCTTCCAGACTTCCATGTTCATGGTCTTGATATTTTCTTTGACTTCTCACACTCTCTCACTTCACATATCCAATTAGTTTGCAATGTCTCTCCTCACTCCCCACAGCTTTCAAATTTATTGAAGCTTGGCCCCAGTGGTATGGAAAGTTCTCAAGAATGAAATTCAAATGACAGAATAACTCCCTCTCTGGGATCACCCCAGCAACTTGCACTGGCACTGACCTGGATCCCAAGAGGAGTAAATATTAGTTTTTTCAAGGATCTAGGGGCAATCCTTACAGACCTAGTTCTTAGTAAAATCATTTACAAGGCCTCACTCATATGCTTTCAATAAAGAGAAACTATTAGACAAGTAGCTTTTAGCAAAGATATTTATTAAAAATAGTACAGTAAGAAGAGTTGGTACAAAACATTCCTCCTAAAAGCCTGGGGCACAATATCCATAAATGCAACAATTTCACTGGGCAGAGAAGGCTCAAATTTAGAGAAAATGGTAGTAAAGAAAACATATAAAATACTAGTGTGACGAAGTAACACAATTCATTGAACTTTTGTGCCTAAAAGTCTTTTCTTGAGGTCATAATCAGCAATCTTCTCTGATGCAAGGCATCACGTTCCTTAAAGCTGCTTCCTCTTTGCCTACCATAACAAGAAACTAATTTTCACGTTTATTTCTTCATAGCATGTTTTCCTAGTCAAATATATTGTCTCCTCTAGATCCAGTTTCTGTGGTCAATGGATGGGGGAGTGGTGATGAGAAAGAAAGAAGGAATTTCCTCTTGAGAATATGACTCCAACTCTTAAATTGGTGTCTTCATTTCCCAAACCTGGAATTCTATACCTCCAGAGTTGCCTGCTGCTGAAATTTCTCTAGTGATTTAAGCCCACTAGTGGTATGGCTGTCATCTGAGAAAAGAGTAAGTTTTGTTAGTCTTTACTATCAAGAAGGCAGTAGTGAGGAAAATGATTGAAAGTTGTAAGGAGGTAGATTTATTGGCCTCCTTACCTCCCTTCTAATCTATCCTCCACACAGTTGCCAAATTAATGTTCCTAAAGAATGGCTCTGGCCATTTCCCTCTCAAAATAACATTTCAGTGTTTCCCCCATTACCTCCAGGAAAAATACGAACTCCTTAGATTGACATTTAAAGGCCTCCTCAATCTGGGTCTCATCTACCTTTCCAGGTGTATTTCATACTATCCCAGTTTATCCACTTTCTAATCTAGTCATACTGACCTGTTTCTCATAAATGACATTCCATCTCCTGTCTGTGCCTTTGCATATGTAGTCCCTGATATCATTAATAAATACCATCCTCACCTTCACTTAAAGAATCTCTAGCTTTCTACAAAGCACAGCCCAGTTGTTACCTCCTTCACCAGACCTTTCTTGATCCCCCTACTACACTCTCAGGTACTAGAATTATCTCCCTCTTGAAATTATAATGTATTGCTTTATGTTGTATTTTACATATACTTTATTGCATTTGTATTATATCCCGAAGATAGAATATCACATCCTTGAAAGCAGTTATTTATGTCTGTGTTTTCATCCCCATCACTAAACATAGCATATATGTGTGTATGTATGTATATGTATGTATGTGTGTGTGTATATATATATATACACACACACACACACACACACATATATATATATATATATATATATACATATATATAGTATTTTGTACCTATATATATAAAGTATTTTATAAATATTTTTAAAATTAAATTTAATTGGATTGAAATTTAGGCTCAATGTAAGGTACAGATGCACAAATTCCTAACAATTAAATCTACCCCCAAAGTGGAAAAGTGGAAAAAAGACAGACTAGACAACCTCTTTTTTAAGGTGCTGCAGAGTAGATTCCTGCTAAGGTTGCTCATTGTACTAGATGACCACTGAAGTCTCTTCCAATGCTTAGATTCTGTGATGGAAAAGAAAACTGGACTTGGATTCAAAAGACCTGGGTTTAAGGTCCAGATTAGCACTTATTATTGTAGATATTGGACGTGCCATTTGATGTGTATGGATCTCAAATTCATCAGAGCCACTGGCTCCACATTCTACTACTGACTTGTGTGTCTTCAGGAAAATCATTTGACCTCGTAACCTCAATTTCTTGATCTGTAAAATGGTCATAATGTGTTGCTTGTGAGGATCAGATGAAATAATGTGAATAAAGCACCTTGTAATACAAGATTGAGTTATTAGAATAATTGTTTTTTAATTTTTATATTTCTTTCATAATTTATAATTCAAGATTATAGGAATTATTATAGCACCACCATGAATGCCAAGTTTGTTCTTTAACTAGTCTGTTCTATATAATTTGTATTTGTTCAACTTGATCAGTACCTCACTAGAATATTTCATTTATTCAGGTAGGGGGAAAAACCCACCTCTTCAGCCTGACCCCCATTCCCTAAAAACCAAGAAATTTAACAGTTAAGTCTTCTAAGCCTAAACTATAAACTATGACTATAAGGTTTAACTATTGGCATGAAATGGAAGATAAAGAAGGGGGGAAATTTCACTTACCTGTTAGCTATGCTCCATGAACCACATGTGCATGATTAAAATCTTGAATTGTGGTGAGCACATGTAAAAACATATGGAGTAAGTGTATCCTTGTTATTTAAATAAATCCTAACCTCAATGGGATAAGATATAGGAGTTGTCTGAGTGTATACTGATTTTTGCAAATCACTCATAGAATTATCAATTTACAGGGAGGAAGAAATCCACCACATCAATTTTATGTTTCACAGTAAAAATTAATTAACCACAGAAGTCACAGCATTCCAAACTGCATAATTGTGGCTAGTAACACAGCCAATTTTTTGGAAAAAGTGATTATTCTTATGCTTGTTAAAGCAATTCCTCCTTTTTTCCAAGAGAGACAATTAATGAGAAAAAGAAATAATGGTCAACACTAGTATTGAAAGGTAATGATGGAAGGTTGACAGTGACCTCTATTCCTTAGTTTTTAATTGTGTCAAATCAATTGCAAAATTAAAGCGTTGTGGGCAAATTAATGCTTGGCTTTGAAATATCCTGTGAGTCTTCCTCCATTTCTTCCAAAAGCAAAGTATCATTTTTTTTTCCAATTCAAATGTCTGACTTCTCCTGGATACATTTTGAATTGAACCATGGCTGACAGTTTTATTGCAAATATGCTGCACTTGCAATTTTTACAGTAAAGAAAGTGATTGAAAAAATTTACAAAGCTATACAATTGGACTCCAGCTCTGTGGAGATCAAAGAAACAAATGTTAGCTTTAAAAAATAATATCTTCAGAGATACATGCAAATTTAAATTGTATTCGTTGTTCACTTTGGATGTGGCACTTTTTGTTTTAGAAAACCCTTGAAAATATACCTCTTCATGAGAGAATTGACAAATCATCACTCATAGATTTATTCCCCATATCTTTACTGTTGAGGATCATAAAAATTATCTGAATGGTATACACAGAGTTGCTAGTTTAACATCTCCACCACACTATTCAAATGCCTGTCTGACCAATCTGTCTCTAGGGTTTTCATGAAGCAGCTTTCCTAAAGGTTACAGGTGATGTTATGTTTTCTAAGAATACCAGGTCTCTTGACAATCATCCCTGTGGGAAGACATGAATGGACCTTTTTATACTTCTAATTGCAAAATAACACAAATATTTTATAACATAACAAGATTCATATTATGTTATCTCATTCATAGAGGCCCTGGCTTCTCTGCTGGCTGTCATTAGGGACTCCTTTAAGACCCTGCTGACCTAGGTCATGAAACCTTTGATGTGAAACAACTCTCAGGCCCATCTAGCTAAACAAGGACCTGTCTCACTCTTGGTTAGGAGCTTCCATTTGCAAAGGGCAAATGTGTAAATTGTATATAAATACCCACTAATGGCTAAAAGAAATTCAATTTTATAACATTTTAAAATATTATAATTCTGGCAACTGGAAACATATACTATAAACTTTGGTATGCAACTTCAGTATAAATAAAACACATTTTTTATTGTTGCAATTCTGAGAGTGTACTATGTGGCAAGTCATTAGCCTGTGATTAGAACTAATTGCTTTGCCTGTTTTTGGAAAAAAACTTCATAGAGATCCAGTTTATTATAAATCAAAATTCTAATGTCTCTACATTGAAAATTTTCTCCCCTGGGTGTTTTCAAAGCTTTAAATTTTGTGTTTGTGAGACATGCCACAAGCTAGGTAAAAAAGAGAACTAAATTAGGCACCACATCCTTCCTACCCCTTCCTGCCCTTTAAGGTTGGGAGATCACTCAATTATAAAATGATTTTGAATAGCTGCACTGAATTAATGTTCTTGGCACCAAGAAAGTTGTGATATTTTGACATTGCCAACCAAGGACGTGTCTTAATATGAGATACTCAGAAAAATGTAACAAGCAGACATTGAGTAAAAATGCGTGAGGTATATGAAACTTTGGCAAGAGGATAATATAGTCCTGAGTTGGGGATGTTATTTTAAAGCTGACATGTAAACTACTAAGCCTTCCCTAAGATTATATGGTTACCTAACTAAAGTCCATTGAAAAAAAACAAAGCTTGACATGACAATAAACAGCATAGACTAAAAAAATAAACATCATATCAGGGTTTTGAAGATTTGACAAGGCTATAATTGAAATAAAAACATTACAGGATCCCCTTCTATCTGTTCCCACTTGCACAGCTGACATCATGTGCCACTGCTAGTGTTTAGTTCCTCCTACTTGATGCTAATACTAAGGAGCAATTTCAGAGTTAACCAATCATTCAGATTAGAAGACTGAGAAAACTTCATTTCCTGAGTGGTAATAGTGTCTACCACTGGAGAGAATTCACCAAAACATTCTACTACAAAAGTTCCATGAAAATTTCCTGAAACTTTTATATGTCTATTTGTAGGAAATAGTTATAGAAGACTCAATAAAGTTTTTGAGTTACAGTACTCAATTATGTATATAATACAAAGGATACTGCTCTGGAAGTCAGAAAACTGTATTCTAATTCCCATTTTGCCCCCAATTTAGTTGTGAGATTTTGGATGAATCACATATAACCTAACTGAGACACAATTTTCTTCAGTAAATAAGGGGGTTGGGCTAACTGATCTCTAAGTTCCCTTCCAGCTATCACATTCCATGATTCTAAGACACATACACAATATCAAATGGATATGTTGTTTCACTGCTTAAATTTATTTTCTTGAAATGTTGATTTCCAAATAGTCTCAATATCTACATAGTCTAGGAATGTTTAATAAACTGAATTTAATTTTAAGAATGCTCATATAAATTTTACCTTCCAGTTTATTCATTTTTTTATTTAATGAAAAGGATAAATCTAAAGAAATGCATGGAATGTAACTATAGACCAAGAGAACAGTGTATGTGGGTAAAATTATTCACTCATTCATTCATTCCATGAATGTTGATCAAGCATTTACTTTGCAAAAAACCACTATGCTAAGTTCTGGGCATAAAAAGATTTTCAAAGAAAGAAAAAAGTCTAGGACAGGAACTAGCACATAGCAGGCACTTAAATATAGTAGGAACTTAAAACATGCTTGTTGATTGATTGAAAACCTAAAATTTAATTTAAAAAATTAATATTAATTCCCTGATTGTTGCATATATACATTCATAGAATTTTTTAGCTGTAGGAACTCAAAGAGATAATAATAACATAGTTGGGCATAAATGTCTGACTCTGACCTGAATTTGCAATTCTTCTTGATTGAAAATATGCGGTCACGGTTAACGAGCCAAGAATAAAATCTAAAGTTCCAGTTTGACAATGACTCCAAGGCCAATGTTTTTTTCCCAAGGGCTTATCTGAGGTGGTTAGTTTAATTGATTGGACAATGGTAGTAATGAAGCCAAGTTTAAGTTTAAGTTTTATCCCCACATGGAACACTGAGAAAAACACTGTTCCACGGACAGAGGCTGCAAGCCAAACCAGATGTTTCACGAATTCATGCCTTTGTTGAAAAGGGAAATAGACAAGAGAGTGTAAATTATTTAGAGCAAACTGATCATTACTTGGCAAAATTATACAAAATATATGCCCTGAGATGGAGGTAAGGGAAAAAGATGTCAAATCTATTTTCTGCTCCTTTAATGGAACAACTACACCCAAATTACTTTCTAAATGTTCCTACAAAAATGAAATTAAAGGTGAAAATAGAATTTCATTCCAAATGAACAGTTCATTAAAAGGGACAGGGGAACAGTCTGATATATTTTAGTCCCACAGCCAGGAGATGCAAAGAAGATCTAATTGTTCATTGACAATTTTTTCAGGCTTCTGAAAAGATTGCAAAGTTTCCACTTGCAAAGAAAGATCCCAAATGGTTATCCTGATGTTCAGCAGTGAGAATAAAACCTGAGTATTTATAGGCCTCTCACACTGTCAGATTCAGAAACACAGGATGTTAAACAGACTACCGATTCACTAGAGAAACATTTCCAGCCATCTCAGTTTTGTTTACTACAATATACAAAGAAAGAGTCATAGCTCATAGATCACCATGTTATAAAATGGAGACAGCTCATTGCCAAGGGCAAATTTAGAGCTCTGAACGATGAACAGTTTGCTGACCACATACCACCATCCACCAAAAAGACAGGTGCTTGTTATGGGCATAGCAATTAGACTTGTCACATATTTTGTACAACTACATATAAAATAGAAACAGAATTGTGTGGATTGAACTAGATATGAATGGTAAACTTCAGAATAAAACAATCTCTACAGGCACACAAAGGAGGACTGTCCGACCTAAAGCAATTAACTAAACCAGAAATTAAGTGCTTTATTTTTGCACTTATTGACCAATTATACCAAGTAGTAGCAGAATTTATCTCCTCCAACCTAGACCATTATGTTAGGGTTCAAATATGTTTAAGCACACAAATAAATCATAAATTTAGGCCTTGTGATAGCAAGATTTGGGAAAGCATACAGTATTTCTAGCTGTCTCTCATAATATGACTAGTGTTCTTGTTGAGCTGTTGTTCAGTCATGTCTAACTCTTTGTGACCCCATTTGGGGTCTTCTTGTCAAAGATACTGAAGTTGTTTGCCATTTCCTTCTCCAGCTCATTTTACAGATGAGGAAACTAAGGCAAACAGGGTTAAGAGACTTGCTCAGGGTCACACAGCTAGTAAGTATCTGAGACTGGATTTGAACCCAGAAAGATGAACCTCCCTGACTCCACCTGACACTCTATCCACTGCACTACCTAGCTGACCTTAAGAAATTAATTTAATGTTCTTCCAGTTCAAGTATACAATCTTCCTCCAGGAAGATGCTTTAAGAAAGAATTAATGAAAAAAGTAGAGAAGAGAAATAAATACATCTAAGGTTAGAGTCAGGATAATTAAAATTTTTCTTTTCAGGTGTCCAAGAGGCGATAGTCTAGATGAAAAGGCAATAGAAAATTAAAACTTTGAAAAGATTTATGAACTGGTGGATCTGATGTTTCAAAAGAAGTAAATCAAATACACAGTATAGGAGAATGAATGCGGGTGAATGATATAAAGTATATATAAACATATATTCATATATATAAAGACAATTGTATATACATATATGAAGTGTGAATATGCACATGTGTATATATATGAATATATGTAAATATTTACTATCTATATGACCTTTGGTAAGACATGTGATCTTTCTTGGCCTCAGTTTCCTCATCATTAAAATGAGAGTTTATTTTAGATGACCTCTAAATTTCTTTCCAATTTTATATCTATGATCCTAATAATAATGTATATTTACATAATTATATATTTCTGTATTAATATTTATATAACAAGAGGATAGATGATATAATGGATAGAGAGGACTGTCCTCAGGGTCAAGAAGATCTGGGCTGTGTTCCTATTTCTCTCTGACTACAGGTGATTTGGATGACTGTGGGCAAGTCCCTTTATTTCTTAATGCCTTATGAAACAACCTAATCCTATATATTATAAAGGAGTTTCCACAATAGAAGTTCACTACTCTGATGAAATTAGAGGTCTAGATGACTTACCCCAACCCCAATACCCATAGATACACATATACACACATAAATACATAAAGAGGCAGCACTCAAAGCCAGGTCTGCTCCATATCAGGTCCTATGTCTCTAAGTTTAGCACTCTTTTTAGCATAACACTGATTTCACACTTCAGATAATTAAAGTACGATGCTAGATGCCAAAGATTTATATCCCTATGTATGTCTGAGAGAATGACCAAAGACAGAGATAGGTAGAGATATGATGCTACTTAATGTAAAAAGAGTTCAAAGTCAACTCTTTGTTTTTCAGTTAGCAAAGTCTTCTTGGGATCTCCCTACCTCCTCTTTTGGAATCTCTAATCCATTTTAACACTCTTTAGTTCAGGAGCCCAATGCCCTTTTGTTGTCCCATGGCTCTCCAAGGTTGTTCTCCTAAGGCAGTGTGCCTTGCTCCAAACTTAACTATCTTCCCCTTCCTGCACACCCCTCTTTGATCCCTCATCAAATAACAACTTGCTATCCTGGGATTTTACCAAACTGAGCACTTGTACACTTCACCACATTCAGTGCACTCCTAGAGAAGTATAACAGTGTTCTTTGGGTTTGTGCATGTGCATATGTGTGCTGGTTGCACACTGAAAGTGGCATATAAGATTGTTCAGTTTGGAAAGAAACCTAGTGAAAACTGATCTACCAGAAATTTTATTAAATTCTTTCCAAATGTGATCTGTAGAATCTATTGATCTAGATTCTTTAACAAGTGAAACTTTCTTTTAATATCAAATAGGAAGTCATTATCAATAAGCTAGAGATATATCTGTGATGTTCATTGTGTATATAGCATTTTCATAGCTGTCACAAAGGAGATCATAGGGCAAGCAGGCAGTCTATGAAGTTCTGACACAATGCTGTTCTTTGGGGCTACAGACCTGTGAGCTATTCTTGCAGTTACCTTTGGTGTAAAACAGGAAAAACACTGGAACCCCAGATTGAAAGGATGGGATTCTTTTCTACTGTTGACCCAGAAAGACGTTATCTGTTCACTAACCTATGGGCAAACGATGGAAAAGAGGAGGTGATAGCTAGGGGTATCAGAGATTCTGAGGCAGCCAGCTGGAAAGGACACCACAGTCTAGAGCAGTGATGGACAATAATTCTAGTGC
This sequence comes from Phascolarctos cinereus, assembly GCF_003287225.1. Taxonomy (NCBI): domain Eukaryota; kingdom Metazoa; phylum Chordata; class Mammalia; order Diprotodontia; family Phascolarctidae; genus Phascolarctos; species Phascolarctos cinereus. Next base: position 273,100,017 of record NW_027555847.1, on the reverse strand, counting down.
TAAGAGGCTTGGTAATAGTCTAGGAAATGAGGGCTACAGCACAGGAAAAATAATAGTGCTAATCTACTCTAACAAAACCACTGGAGATGGACTTAGAAAAGCACTTTTTTTTCCTATTGCCTGAATGAGGAAAAAGGACTTCTGACAAGCAATTACTATAGGTAAGCAATCATAAAAGACATAATTACCTGTGATTATTCATGTATGACAAGTAGGTGCTTTGATCAAAGTCCTGGCCCACATTATCTCAATTAACTTATTGATGTGTTCCCTTCTCTAGCTGTGGGGAATATAGTGTCTTAGTCCTTGTTCTTGAGAATTTTTCAATTTAATCTTACTCAAGTGGCACAATGCCTTAAGTTATTCATTCTAATTCATTTCACATCCAGTCATCAATGATCCCCACTACCTGGTTCCTTACCCACTCAGGACCTGTCTATATCATTTCACTTATAGCACTTCAGCAAGAAAGAAATTAAACATATATGTTCATTTTCCTTTCTGCCTGCCCTTGGGATCTGACTCTGAGAGTGCTCCAAGACTGTGGTGAGGCCTCCATCCTGCTCTCTCTGATTTCCCCAGTCAGTTTTTCATGGTGTGTGGTCTATTCTGAGTCTACCAGTTTAAGCTAAGTATATAGATCACATCTATAAGTGCACATACATTGCCAATTTTTATTCCATTGTCTTCGCTTAGGTTATCCAAGTGTAGTTCTTGCCTTTATGCTCTCATCATCCTTCCTTCTGCTACCACAGCTGGCTGCTGTCCTTGAATCTCACTGCCCCCACTGACAAAAATGCAGGATTTATTTCAGCAATCAGAAGAAAGAATTTAATTGGTAAGCCACAGACAGAGTTGGACTTTTATATTTACATTCTCATACAATATATCAAAAAAGGAGCCTTTAGCATGGAATCTAAACAATCATCTAACCATCTCTGCTAAGCACTGAGCACTAAGTAAAGTTTGATCATTACTTGGAAAGACTCAATAGGAACAGTCTCGCTCTGTCTCTCTCCTCCCCTCTGTCTGTCTGTCTGTCTGTCTGTCTCACACACACACACACACACACACACACACACACATACACACACACACGTTATTTGTCAGGTTAGTTGTTAGCTTTGTGTAGAACAGAGATAAACATTTTCCTTTTGTGTTAAGTCCTATTATGGGAAACATTCTTCCAAGTAACATTCAAATTTTTTTCTTCCCTGTAATTCACTAAAATTATAACAGGTTACTGTCATGGAAACAATGACTGTTAGTCTGCTTTAAAGATATAAGAGCAGAATAAAATTAGCAAAAGCATAAAACAAAACTGCTTAATGATATCTAGATTGTAAGTTATCAATGACCTCATAGATTCAGGATAAACAGCACTGTGGAGGACACTAAGAAAAATGGAACTGACCTTCCTGAATGAAAATCTATAACAAGAATTAAACAGACAGAAGTCACAGGCAGGCCTAGTTTTGCAACCTTATTGTGCATTTCTACTTCCTATACTATAAGTGCTAGACAACCTGAACTATTCACTATTCTACTACCATATCCCATATTTCCCAATTCTACTCACACCATTCCCCAGGCCTAAAATTCTCCATATTTCCATTTACTGAAATCCTGCTCATTCTTAAAGAATTAGCTCAAACACCATGAGATGAAAACCTTTCCATGAAGATATCTTTGACTCCCCCAAAATTTTTACTTTGCTTCTGCATAATTTCTATGGTACCATATTTGTATTTCTCTGATGAATTTATCATGCTTTATTATCTTCCCTTGGAAGTTCCCTAAAAACCAGAACCTTATCTTATTTATCCTAGTCTCTCTCCAGCAGGAAGTTGTGTATCAATTAACACTTTTAAATGTTGCCTGATTTCTTCAGAAGGAATGATTATCAAATTTACAAGAGGCAAAAAGTTGAGAAAAGTTAATAATACTGCAGGACAGAATTAGGGTTCAGGAAGATCTTGTTAAATTCTCACAAGAAGACAGAATTCAACAAATACATAAAATACAGTAAATATTGCATTTACTTTCAAAGCATTGATCATACAAGTACAAGATAGATAGACCTACAGTAATGTATGGAGGGGAGAAAAAACCTTTCAGCTGACCATAAAACACAAGTCAACAGTGTGCCACAGTAGTGACCTAAAACCTTAGGCCATTTTAGATCAAGAAGTAACAGCTGTGTTGTACTTTGTACTGGTTAGACCATATGTTAATAGAAATACTGATATACAAGACATATATGGCCTGGGATATAGTGGATGACCATGCCATCTTTAATGTCTAAGCAAGCTGTAAACACTTCATAACTCCTGCTTCAGCCGCCTTCATAGCCATTGGAATAAACTGTTTTCATCTACTATTCTACCTGGGGAAATCTTCACATACTTGGTACCAACAACCACCTAACTCACTAATAGGTTTGAAGCCTGTCTGTTATGCTCAGTGTGGCTTAGCCAGTCTTCTGAGACAGTTTTATCAGGGTATTGGCATTATTTATGCTACAGATTTATGGAGCCACAAGAGAGAGAGTGGGGTGTAAGATGGATACCAAAGGTGGATGAGCAGCCCCAAAAAGGAATCAGTAAGTCCTCACACCAGAGGTGCTAGTCCTCTCTGTATACCCCATATACCCCATCTATTATGTATATATTATGTATGAATGTATAAAGACATACATACATGTAGAATTTGGATATACTTTTGGATTAACTCAATATGCTATTCAAACAACCAACATCATGTCATAATTTGTGAAAATTCTTCATCCCTTTCATTTTTCCTATAAGGATAGTTGGATGCTAGTCTCTATAAATATCCATGGATCTTATCCACAAAGTCTTGTAATATTAAAGGGCTTAAAGCCAATAGCAAAAGGTAGTCTCTAAGCAGGAGTTCAAAGAGAGTTTTCAAGGACCTTACCATTTATGAAGATTCCCTCTTCCATTTAGACTCTATACATAGGATATTCCATAACAATACAAGATACTTTGACAATCATATTATTCCTTCTTTATGCCTTGATTGATACTTACATTCAGAGAATCATCAAAAAATTATCTCTAGTTGAATCCATGTAGGAATTTTAGATTTTTGTAAGGACGGCCTTTAAGGTTGTGTTATGCTATACCAAATCAAATGTCTTCTGTTAACAGCAAATAATATATCCAAAGGGATCATGTATAGTTTATACCATTCAGTAAGTTGTTTGACAGTTAAGTTGACAGCATTTATTAAGTATCTTCTATTTGCCAGTCATTGTGCTAAACACTGGGGATAAAAAGAAAGGCAAAAGACAGTTCCAGTCCTCAAGGAGCTTACTATCTAGTGGAGGAGACAATATATAAATAACCATGTATAATAATTTTTATTATATTGGCTGTGCCCTCCCATGATGAAAAATTAATATTTCTCTAATTATTTATATCTGATTTTTTAATAGAAAAAAAATTTCATAATTAGGTTCATGTAGTTCCTAGGTTTTTCTTGGCAGATTTATTCCCAGGTATTTTATGCTGTCTACAGTTATTTAACTGTAATATCTCCTACTATTTCTTCTTGCAGGGTTTTATTGGTGACATGTAGAAATGCTAATGATTTATGTGGGTTTATTTTATATCCTGCTACTTTCCTAAAATTATTGTTTCAACTTAGCTTTTTAGTTGAATCTCTAGGGTTTCCAAATATATCATTATATAGTCTGCAAAAAAAATTATAGTTTTATTACCACATTGCCCATTTTTATTCCTTTAATTTCTTTTTCTTCTCTTGTTTAGTAATTGATTTTTTCTAATACAATATTGAATAATATTAATGACAATGGGCATCCTCATTTCACTCCTAATCTTACCGGGAAGGCTTCTAGCTTATTCCAGTTACAAATAATGCTTGCTGATGGTTTTAGGTAGATGCTTCTCATTATTTTAAGGAAAAATTGATTTATACCTATGCTTTCAAGTGTTTTTAACAGAAATGAATGTGGTATTTTGTCAAAAGTTTTTTTCTGCATCTATTGATATGATCATATTATTTTTGTTACTTTTGTTGTTGAAATAATCAATTATGTTAATTTTCTTTATGTTTAATCATCCCTGCTTTTCTGGTATAAATACTACTTGGTTGATGTATAATCTTGTGATATATTATTGTAGTCTCCTAGATAGTTATTTTGAGATTTTTAAAATCCATATTCATTACTGAAATTGGTCTGTAGTTTTGTTTCTCTGTTTTTGCTCTTCCTAGTTTAGATATCAGCACCATATTTGTTTCATAAAAGGAATTTGGCAAGATTTTTTCTTTGCCTATTATTCCAGATAATATTGGAATTAGTCGATCCTTAAAAGTTTGGTAGAGTTTACTTGTAAACCTATTTGGTTCTGGTGGTTTTTTTCCTTAGGAAGTTCATTTATGGCCTGTTCATTTTTCTTTTTCTAAAGTAGGTTTATTTAGATACTCTATTTCTGATTCTGTTAATATAGGGAGTTTATATTTTTGTGAGTATTCTTCCATTTCACCTAAAATAAATTTTTCAATTTATTGGGTTATATTTGGGCAAAATAACACCTAATAATTGCTTTGATTTCAGCTTCCTTGGTGGTATAGTCATCCTTTGCATTTTTAATACTAGTGATTTCATTTTCTTCTCTTTCCTTTTAATCATTTAGTTTAATCATAAACAAATGGCTTCTCTATTCTATTTTTTTTATAAAATCAACACTCAATTTTATTAATTTCAACTTTATTTTAGGATTTTTAATTTGGTGCTTAATTGGGTATTTGAAATTTGTTCTTTTTCTAGTTATTTTTAAATTAATATGCAATTCATTGCTCTTCTTTATTTTTTAATTGCTTGGGTTTTTTTAGTTTTTAAATTTATTTTAAACTTAAATACAAATAAAAAAAGAAAAAAAATTACCTTGTGCACAGCAGAACATGAGAGGATTAAATATAAAGCAATAAATTTCCATTTCAAGAAAACCTATATAATGAAAATTATACCTTATTTTCAAATCTGTCCATCTTTTCTTTACTTCCTTGTATGTTTTCTTTTGGTCTCTGCTGTGCACTTTGTACCTTTATTCTCCTTCCTCCTCTCCCACCAAGAAGGCTACAATTAAGTGCAAATACACACACATACACATACACAATATGTATATGTAAATATACATATATATCTACATATATCTACATAGATATCCATAAACATATACATATATACACACATATGCACTCAAACACATATAAATGAGACTTTACTATGCTTATTTCCACTTATTATCTGTTTCTCTGAAGGTGGATAGTATCTTCCTTCATAAGTCTGAAACTTTCCATGTTTTTCTAAATCTACCAGCTCAGCATTTCCTACACCACAACAATATTCCAACCCAATCACATTCTATCTGGGAGAATGTCTATGAGAGTCTTTCCCCCTGATTTTCTGTGTTCCCTCTAATCTTGGCTACATAGGTTTTATTTATACAGGAAATTTTTAATTTAAAATAATCAAAATTATCCATTTTATACTTCAATACTGCTTTCACATTATAATATGGTTCAAGGACTCACACTACCCAATCTAATTCCTTCATATCTTTTCCCCCTGTTTATCCTGAAGTTTCTGACCCTCTCCTCTTCCAAAAGAACCCAGTTATTATTTTTTCTGACTTAGTAAAATACTTTTTTAGTAATTTAATTAGGACGGCATTACATATATAGACTAGTTAGGTAAAATTGTATTTTTTATTATATTAGTTTTACCTACCCATGAAAAATAAATATTACTTCTATTATTTAGATCAAACTTTGTATAAAAAGTACTTTGTGTTTATATTTATATAATTCTTGTATCTGTTTTGGCAGGTATACTCTCATATATACCTATATATTTGTTTACTGTCAAATTATTTTATATAATCTAAAACTGTTGATTAATACAGCTGACAGTATAGTTTCCCTATTTTTCTCTTTTGATTAAATCTGATCTTAGCTTTAACTTTGAGATCATGGTTACTATCCCTGCTTTTTTACATAGTAAATTCTACTCCTGACCTTTATTCTATATTTGTGTATATCTCTCATTTTCATAACATTTCTTGAAAGCAACATATTGTTTAATTCAAATTTTTAATCTGATACTTTCATTTTGTAGGTAAATGCATCCCATTCACATTCTAAACTATAATTACTTGTACATTTTCCTCCTTCCTATTTTCCTCACTGTCCTTCTAACTCTATCACTATCCCTACTCACTCTTCTACTTTACTTCTATTTGTCCTCCTATTCTTTAACCTATCCCCTCCTCCAAGCATCCCTCCCTTATGCTCACCCTCCACCCTAACCCCCTTATCCTCTTATTCTTTTCTGAATTTAGAAGATTTTATACACTTCTAAATGTTGTTCCCTCTTTATCCCATTCCCATTAATCTACACTCTTCTATACTCCCCCTATCTTACCCACTAGCCCTCCCTAATGCTCTCCCCTCTCCCTATGCCTCTTATTTTTTTCTGAATTTAGAAGACTTTTATACCTTTCTAGATATATATGTATTGTTCCCTTTTTAACCCATTCCCAATGAGAGTAGGGTTCCAGAACTACCTGCCCTCTTTCTCTATCTAATTCCTCTGTATCAGGTATTCCTTTTGCACCTCATTAGTATGAGATAATTACTCTTTTTTACCTTTTCCTAAATAATTTTGCCTTTTAGAATCATATCATACTCAGTTCTACATCACTTTTTCTTTCAAACTACTCAATTACTAATGACAACCTTAGATGTATGGTTTACATTTCCACTTATAAAAAAATTAAATAATTTGTCTTTATTGAGTAACTTATAACTAGTTTTTGATATTTACCTTATATTTCTCTTGGATCTTGGATGCCAATTTTTTTTTGTAAGTTCTAGTCTTTTTGCAGTAAAATCCTGAAAGTCTGCCAATTCATTGAATATCTTTTTTTTTTCCCTTTCAGGATTGTACTAAGCTTTGCTTGGCATGATATTTTTAGCCATAACCCCAGTTCTTTTGCTTTTGATATACAGTGTTCCAAAACCTGTGGTCTTTTAGTGTAGCTGCTGCTAAGTATTGTATAATTCTGAGTGTGTCTCTGACATATTTGAGTTGTTTCTTTTTCTTGTTGCTCATAATATTTTCCCCTAACCTGGGCATTTCAGAATTTGGCTATGATATTGCTATAGGTTTTCCTTGTAGGATCTCTTTCTGGTGATGATTGGTGGATTTTTTCTATTTCTATTTCCCCCTCTTGTTCTAACACTTCAAGATAATTTTTTTTAAATTATTTCTTGTATTATTGTATCAAGATTATTTTGTTGATAGTAGTTTTCAGGTAGTCCAATTATTCTTATGTTTTCTCTTCTTGATCTGTTCTCCACATCAGTTGTTTTTCTTTTTCATTCTTTATATTTTGTTTTGTTATTTCCTCCCAAACCAGCTGCTTCTAGGTCTCACCAACTACTATTTCAGCAGACTTAGCATGGAGGTGTTTACACTTCACTCTGGCAGAACCTCTGGCTTTCAATCTTTCTTTGGATCCTCTCTGATTGTTCCAGGAAGACCACTATTTTGTCCCAACTCTTGTTTATTTCTGTTCACTCTGAGCCACTATCTGTCTTGTTTGGGGAAGAATTCTGGAAAGCTTGGAATTTTCTGATCTACTCCACCATCTTCCCAGAATCCTCTCTCTGATCTTCTATTTTCCTAACTTATTGATGTAAGCATTTAGAGATATAAATTTTACTGCTTTTGCTGCATCCCATAGGTTTTGTACATTGTCTCATTACTATTATTCTCTTTAATAAAATTATTTATTGTTTCTATTACCTATTCTTTTTTTAGTTAAGAAACTATATTTTATTTTATTTTTTATTTTTTAATTTATTTTGATTTATCAACAATCATTTCCATAAGCTTTTGAGTTTTAATTTTTCTCCCCCTCCATCCCCACCTCCCTTTCTAAGATGGCACACAATCTGATATAGGCTATACACATACATTCCTATTAAATATATTTTCACATTAGTGATGTTATAAGTAAGAATTAGAACCAATAGGAGGAACCACCAGAAAGAGGAAACAGAACACAACAGAAGAAAAAAATTAGCAAATAGTTTGCTTCGATCTACATTCAAACTCCATATTTCTTTCTCTGGATGTGGATAGCATTTTATATCATGAGGCCTTTGGAGATGTTTTAGATCCTTGTATTGCTGAGAGGGGCTAAGTCTATCAATATTAGTACTTGCACAATGTGGCTGTTACTGTGTACAATGTTCTGATTCTGTTCACTTCACTCAGCATCAGATCATACAAGTCTTTCCAGGTTTTTCTGAAGTCTGCCTGCTCATCATTTCTTATAGCATGATAGTATTCCATTACATTCATATACCACAATTTGTTCAGCCATTTCCCAATTGATGGGCATCCTCTCAATTTCTATGACCTGTTCTTTAACCTATTCATTCTTTAAGATTAGGTTGTTTAGTCTTTAATTTTTAGTCCGTGTTTCTATGGCCCCTTATTAGATGTAATTTTTATTGCATTATGATAAAGATGCATTTAATATTTCTACTTTTATGCATTTAACTATAAGGTTTTATATATTGTCAATTTTTGTAAAGGTGCCATCTTACCACTGAGAGAGAGACAGAGAGAGACAGAGAAACAGAGAGAAGAAAAAGAGTTGAGGTAGTTAATTTTACTGTAATTCCAAAGTCTCAAGAGGTATCATTTCATGGGACACAATCATTTCCTATAATAGTGATCATGATAATCTTTTCCTGAGATCCCTGATATACATATATGAATGTTCAGAGTAAATGAATAAAAGAATAAAAACACATATATTTGTGTGACATGTATATGATATGTGCATATGTACAGATTTCCCCCAATAAAATGCCAGCACCTTAAAAACAGGCACTGTCTCATTTTTGCCTTTATCCATTGTCTTATACAGTGCCTAGTGCTTAACAAATGCTTGGTGATTGGCTGATTGATCAGTATTTGAAGAAAAAACTACCATGTGTAAAAGGGAGCATCTGTTTTTGGACATGACAAATGTGTGGATTTGTTTTGCTCAATTAAACTTAATTATTATAAGGATTGTGCTTTCCTTTTTTTTTTTTATTGGAGTGGGGGGTTGCTGTGAAGAGAGTAAAGCTAGCAACAGTGTTTGCCAAAAAGAAAAGAAAACAAAGAGGGTCAAAGAAGTATTTTTAAATGCAAATAAGAGAACAAAAAGATTATACAGAAAAGGGATATGGTGAGAAGTAATATTACACACAGAAAAACCCCACTGAAATTGATTGTATTTTAATAGATAAGAAAGAACTGGTTACTGAGATAGAAGTTATATGAATCATCTTCTCTGTGAGCAATCAGACCACCAACTTGTTAGATCAAAGATCAAAATCAATATTAAATTGGAAGAATGAGTAACAGTGAGAAAATATTGTGTGTAAATGAAGCAGCTCCAACCTGACATATTAAACCAAACAACTGGCATGGAAAATGGGAAATGTATACTACAATAAATATTAGTACATACTCTCACCCTTTCCTAAGGAAGTTTAACCAATGCCAGTAACTTGGTATTATAAGGAAATCAAACCACCTAAAAAACATCATCTAACAGTTGACCTCCTTAAAAAGCAAGTAAAGAAGGCCACCAAGGGTAACACAAGTCTAAAAACAGGAACTGGTTTGTAAAATTTTACAGCCAAGATTTTTATCAAGATGGCAGAGTGAAAGGGCATTCCATCTATGTGGGATATGCTGAAGATAAAGGAGCTCTGAGTTTATAATGTTCAATTCCCACTCTACTTTGTATTGACCAAAGTTTGAACCCCGCAAATCTGTGCAACTCCCTTATTTGTAATAGTCTTCTAGAAACCTACTGTGACTTTCTTGGTTGCCTACATGGATGTGGTTTTCATTTTTTAAAAAATCCTAATTAGACTAATGGAAGCTTCTCTTCTTATCAAACCATTAATGCTAGACATTATAGATTACCTATAGATTACCCATTTCATAGGGTGTCTACCAAGATTTTCCCCTGCTACTGGAAATAGGAACTTATTCCCATTCTATAAAAATTCTTTCTGCTAATGTACTATGTTTCCCACTATTCTGATATTCCCATGGTCTGAACATAGGCTGCTGTACTTATCTGGGGAGAGACCTCCCTATTTATTTCCGTCTCACCAGGTTATTCTTCTTAACCCTGAAAAGCTGCTGCAATGGCAGACTGATTCAGGCCATGCCTGAAGAGATACTCTGCAGAATCAGTTTTAGAGGCTATCCTACAAAATCACCATCTGTTCTTGAAAACTAACTGAATACAAAATTCTCCACCTTGTCTTTGCATATGGAAATGTCTACCCTAAAATCTCATTCTAGGGAACTGAAAACTTATGAGTCTTTTATTCAGGGGGTAGACTGTATTATAAAAGGAAATTTTCAAAAGACTTTGTAAGAAAAGGGTGAACAAAGGGACTCTTTCTTGGTTTATAATTATCAACATCTGCTCAGCAAGGCAATGAATGGTGTTGAGCCCAGCAGGCCTGCAGAATCACCTTATTTTTACTAACTGCTGGAGCTCTATACTCTCTATATTGTACACCCAAGGGTGTTCTATGTAAAAGTGTCACACTAATTGGCCAAGTGGAATCTTCTATATTATGCAAGTGATGCCAGAAGATTCACCTACAGAGTGTTTCACAGGATTTCTACAAGAGCTTCCAGTTCTTCTAGAACTAAATGTGTGTGTGTGTGTGTGTGTGTGTGTGTGTGTGTGTGAGAGAGAGAGAGAGAGAGACAGAGACAGAGACAGAGAGACAGAGAGAGCTTGTTTTGATTTGTTACCACATTGGATATCACCGCCTTAGTGCCTTCATAATTCAAAGCCAGACCTTATATGGGTTCCACGTCCCTTTGCACATTCCACTACTACCACCCGAAACTCTCAATGATTGTGTCAAATAAAATAATAAAAAAAAACAACATAGGAAGAAAATTATGTAAATCACTGAAAGACTAAGCTATTGACTTGCCATTCTTAGCTTCATCTAGTACTACCCTACGTAGATGGTTCAGTAGATGGAGTGCTGTACCTAAGTTCAAATCCAGCTTCAGACAGTTACTAGCTGTGTGACCCCGGGGAAGTCACTTAACCTCTATGTGCCTCAGTTTCTCATCTGTAAAATAAAAATGATAATAGCACCTACCTCTTAGGATTGTGTGGACAAAATTAGAGATTTGTGAAGAACTTTGGAAACTTTAAAGTTTAATAATTACGAGTGTAGCTATTTGATACAGTACAGAATGGAAGGAAAACCTAGCTGTGGATTCTACTGAAAGTCATTCTTCAGAAGTATCCTAATTAGCCACCTCCACCCAATAATGGAGAGAGATCATAGATTTGACATACATGACTCCAGTACTCTGAATTGGTGAGAGTACAGTCATGGAAGGGGGGAAAGGATCTAACAATGCTGGGCATCCATTAATTCTTTCTAAGAGAGATGAGAAAGTAAAATAGAGATAAGGCTGAAGATAAAGTTATCATGGGAAAAACCAACAGAGACTGATAAAATAAGACAAATGAGTAATCTAAAAAGGAGCCAATATGGTGAATAAATGCTACAGAATTATAGATAGAGAGTTTATATGCATATACAGTGTGTGTTTATGTGTGCATGTGTGTGTATACAGAGAGAGAATCACATAGGAAAATTATTCAGAAGCATCAAAAACAGTGGGCAAAGAATTGCTTGTTGTAATCCACAAGACATCAACAAAGAGTTGTACTTTAATTCACCAAGAAATATCATGGTCAAACTTGAGAACTATAGTATAAAACACAAAATATTGCAGGCTACCAAGAGTAGGTCCTTCAAATTTCAAGAAAAAAATTAGTCAAAATCATGAAAGAATATGCTTTATTTATAGGATATGAAGGAATAATGTCATATGAGATTTCAACAAGCAAAGGAGGTTGGTTTGTGCCCCCATAATAAAACACCTTGCAAAGCTTAGTTTAATCATCACTGAAAAAAAATGTATACTTTGAGTAAAAGGGGTGAATTCAAGTTATTCCTTCAAAAGAAACTGGAGACAAACAGGGCACTTTACTCATTAAACAAAACAAAGTAAAACCAAAAAAAAATCATAGCACCAAATACACACACACACATATACATATATGCACATATACATACACACAACACAACACACACACACATAATGGAAATTCCCCCAGAAATCCAACCTTAAACGAAGATAATGGAGACAATAAAGTTGGAATGTAAAAACAAAATCTATGAATGAGAAAGTAGACATTAGAGCATCTCAAAAAAAGAAAGTAAATGGGTGGTTAAATCAAATCATCATTTCTTCAAAAGGAATGACAAGAGAGTTATAGAGAGATTTAGCAACTGATTACATATATGGGAGGTGACTACAAGTGAGGAACTGAGGATAATACTAAGATCATGAACCTGGATAACTGGAAGGATAGCTGTGCCCCCAACAGAAATATAGAGATAGTAATTCAGAGAGATAAGTTTCTGAGGAAAGATAATTAATATTCATCTCCCTAGAACACAAACCCTGCCAAAACCAGTAAATAATCTAGAGGTCTGAAGATAGGTAGGCTTGGGGTGGGGAAAGGGATTGAATTTTACCAATGGTATTTGTACAGCTGCTGAACCAGAGAGTGACTAGGTTATAACTGCCCTGAAAGGCAGATGCCAAAAGCAGAAAGAAAAATGTAGGGACCCTGAAGGAAGAGGACTGGCCAGAGAGTTAAAAAGCATTGGCTGAAATGGCTCAAAGGCAGATGTTTTGGAGACAAGAGATACGACTGGCAACAGTGGAGAGAGTGAGATCCAGCCCATCTTTCCAACCTCTAATATGCTGATAAAATATCCTATGGGGTCATGCCACAGACACAACTTCAGAGACCACTGCCCTACTTAATAATCCAAAAAGGAACTTATTACATTTAATCAATTACCTAATACCATCTCTCTTTACTTCAGCATATAGTTTCTCATTTCATCATTATCTCTTTCCTTCTTCTTTGTATTCTTTTTCTTGTTGTTTTTGTCCTGTTCAAACACTCCAGCAGTTTTTTGCTGCTTTCAGGGTCACATAGAATATTAACAACTAATATTGCACCCTAACCCATAGCAGATGTCTCATTCTCCACATCACTGGGCCCAAGAGAAGTGAATATAGGGCAATACGCATAGTGTCAGATGAGTGACCTCATTGGTTAGCACATTCCCAACTAGTGTTAATAGTGAGAACTGAGATTCAGGAAACAACATAATCAACACAGTCATTTCCCTAAAGGCATTGATAAAAATGCCTTTAGCAGAAAAAGAAGCTGATTTCAATTTTGTATCTTTAGCTCTCAAAATCTTCGTAAAGAATGCATATACAATTATGTGGGTATTTATCTTGGTTTTTTAATTGCACCTTTTGCATATATCACTTCAGGGCACAAGTACAATAAGTTAAAGCCAAATTAAAGGCATAAAATAACTGCAGCAGATAATGAATTAGCATTTTAAATACCAGAGTAAGTTCTAGTTGATCAGTAAAGTCTATTTTTGGGGGAAAAAAATAGTTTCACATCATGCCCACAAGTTTAGTGTCTTCCTTTTCCAGAAGAGCAGAGGTAGGACATTAAGAAATTAGGGCCAAAAAGGAAATATACTCTGCCCCCAATTTTGTGAGCCATGAATTTTAAAAGGGTAACTAATAGTGATGAATTCATTTCAACTTTCGTGATGAAGCAAAAAAAAAAAAACAGTGCCAAGGTAACAAGAGTCTAAACCATAACAAGATACACAATATTTTTCATTTTTAAGGTTAAAAATGACCAAAATAAAAAGAGAGAAACCTGAAAAATATTTAAGGGTGTGACTAAATAAAGAAACCATCCTCACTGCATGTGTGTGTGTGTGTGTGTGTGTGTGTGTGTGAGAGAGAGAGAGAGAGAGAGAGAGAGAGAGAGAGAGAAGGTATAACTCAGTGAAGAAGAAAATAAAGTATGCTCCTCCTACAAAACTATTGCCCTCCCCCAAACTGTGTTCTGATTAGTTTACTATCAGCCCTTGTATCATCCATTCCCTTCAAGCTTGAAAAAACATCTATCTCTCTGCAAAGCCAATTAGAGGAAAAAATGCCCCCTGTGAAAGCAATGGTCTCAATAACAATGTTTTATCCATCAAGAACTATGTGGAAAGGGAAAAGTGTTAATGAGTTAGATCAGCTGCAAGTGCCAAACTGCTTGGAAAGGATATTGTTTTTAAAGGGCTTGCTAGTTAGTGTATAGCTTCATCTCTGAAGGCTATAAGATCTTTCACTTCTACTCCATTTCTGCCCATCATGTACTGAAATTAGAGCAGTCAATCTAAGCTATGGCCAGCATCTGCCAATTCAAAACTGCAAAAAAAAAAAAAAGGAAAAAAAAACCCTAACTTGAACAGGAGAGAAAATCCTAGTTGCACACGATCATTTCTGCTGGGACAATGATTTCATGGGCATGCCATGTTTAAGTACATCTGTTTAATTTTATTTGCTGCTTTCAGGCAGAGAGACAACATTGTGGCATCATATCCAAAGCAACTGAAAAGAAAAGTAATACCAAAAAATGTCAATATAGTTATAATGGCAGCATTTTAACCCATAGGTATGAAGGTCATGGGTAGCTAGGTGGCACAGTAGATCAAATGCCATTCCTGGAGTCAGAAACACTTGGGTTCAAATCTGGCCTCAGACTAGCTGTGTGGCCCTGGGCAAATCACTTAATCCTGTCTACCTCAGTTTCCTCATCTGTCAAATGAGCTGGAGAAGCAAATGGCAAACCACTCCAGGACCTTTGCCAAGAAGAAGAATTGGAGGTGACTGAAAATGACTAAACAACAACATGAAGTTCCCAAAGTTGGACTTCAGACTTTCATACATGTTCTTTCTATAATTTATGCTTACTATATGTAAATCTAAAATCCTACTTGAAGATAAACATCATATTCAATTTAACGAATATATATATTAATTTCCTGCATCGTGCTACATATTATACTAGGTAACAAAGTTACAAAGACATGTATAAAAAACAGTCTCTACCTTCAAAGAGTTTACAGTAGTCTGATATGCATAGGAGGGAGGAATAGAGAGACGACACGTTCATAAATAGGTATATACAAAACAGATATAAGGTGATTTTGAGGGGAAAATGAGTAGCAGGGTGATCACATAGAAGGTCATGTTTGAGCTAAGCCTTGAAGGAAAACAGAGACTGTGAAAGACAAAAAAGGTAGGGAAACATTACATGGTAGGCATGGGGAGCAGCCAGTGCAAAGGGATGATGGCAAAAAAAAAAAATGGACCACTAGGTATAAAGAATAGCAAGGAGGTCAAATTGAGTAGACAACAGTGTGTGTTCAGGGGACCAATGTGGAATAAGGCTGCCAACATGCTTCTATATCCATGTATATAAATAAGTAAACACAGACCAATGTAAAGCAATCTCAAGAGTTAGAAAGTATTCACAACTGAGGGATCAGCAAAAGTCTCATGTAAGAGAAGACACTTGACCCCTCCTAAGGAAAATAGGGATACTAAGAGGTAGCATCAAGGATCACATTCCAGATATAAGAACACCATGAACTTTTTGATGCTGCCTCTTAGAATCTCTACTTTCACTCAAGGCAAGGCTCACATATACATATACTTGGGTATATATCAGTATACATATATGTGCGTTTGTAAGTATTCCATAATGTTAACATTCTATATTATAAAACCAATTCTTTTGACCTGCCCTAGATTCTCACAGTACTCTGTATATAGTGTTATACCATTATATGGACATAGGCAGCTAGGTGGTTTAGTGGATAGAGGACTGCACCTGAAGTCAGGAAGACCTGAGTTTAATTCTGGCCTCAGACCCTCACTACCTGTGTGACCTTGGGCAAGTTACTTAACATCTCTGCCTAAATTCACTGGAGAAGGAAATGGCACACTATTCCTGTATTTTTGCCAAGAAAATCCCATATGGGGTCATGAAGAGTTGGAAATGACTGAACAATGACAACAACTGTACATTCTTTTATTGAGTCAAATAATCTCCCATTTCTCCCTACCAGTTTAAAAATTACTTTTTTATATGATATATATTTTATATATATTTTAATATATTTAATATATTTTAAATTACTTTTTATATCTTAGGAAGATGCCACATGTCTCATTTGTTTGTTATAGCAGCTAGATGGCACACTGAATGAATTGCTGGGCCTAGAGTCAGGAAAACCTGAGTTTAAACCTAGTCTCAGGGATTTACTTGTTTTGTTACCCTAGGCAAGTAACTTAACCCGCTCTGTCTCATTTTCCTCAATTGCAAAATGGAGACAATAACAGCGTTTACCTCCCAGGGTGGTTGTGAGGATCAAGTGAAGTGATATTTGTAAAATGCTTAGCAGAGTTCGTGGCACTTAATAGATGTTTAATAAATGCTTCTTTACTTTCTCTCTTACTTCCTGTAGTCACCTATGTTCCCCAGAGGTCCAGAGAATATACCAGAGCTACTGGACAGGTGAATCTCCTTGCATATCTGTCTACCTAATAGGTAATATGACTTTTTTCCTCAAGTAATAAATCAATAAACATTTATAAAGTGCCTACTGCTACTACATAGCATGTAAGTACTGGGCAAAGTGCTATGGATATAAACAGGACTGCCTTAAGGGCATAACAAGGCATAATAGTAGCAACAGCAGCAATAGTAATAGTAGAAGAGGGGTGGTGATGATGGTGGTGGTGATAGCAATAATAATAATGTTTTGAAGGTGGGGGTGACCAGAGAAGGGGAGAGGAGGTGACAATGAGAAAACAAGAGATTATCAGTGAGAGTGATGCACAGCAGATATACTCTGCCCTGATATCATTAAGGCATTAAAGGAAACTCCAATTAGGAGCTCAAACTCAAATAAAACTAACTCTGGCAGTACCAATTATTGAATTGGCACGCTGGTCAGGTAATGGCATCTAAGAATAAAAAAATGATAATGTAGCATAGGGTTGCAGGCTGACTCTACTTGGAAACATCATAATAATTTAATCAGCTTAGTAAGCAGAAAGTGGCATGCCATTCTCTTCTGGGAACACCAGAAGAGAAAGAAAGGAAGGAAGGAAAGAGAAGGAAAGAGGAAGAAAGAAGGAAGGAAGAAGGAAGGAAGGAAGAAGGAAGGAAGGAAGGAAGGAAGGAAGGAAGGAAGGGAAGGAAGGAAGAAGGAAGGAAGGAAGGAGAGGAAGGAAGGAAGGAAGGAAGGAAGGAAGGAAGAAGGAAGGAAGGAAGGGGAAGAGGAAAAGGAAGGAAGAAGGGAGGAGGGAGGGAGGAGGAAGGAAGGAAGGAAGGAAGGAAGAAGGAAGGAAGGAAGGGAAGGAAGGAAGGAAGGAAGGAAGGAAGGAAGGAAGGAAGGAAGGAAGGAAAGAAGGAAGGAAGGAAGGAAAGAGGGATGAAGTATTATAATTGTCATCATATACTAGTACTACATAACAACATTACAAGTTGTAAGTGTTACATCCTATTTTTTATTTGTTAGCAGATGATACCTGAACTTCCAAGTAAAAAATAATATACTGCAGATCTGTACAGGGCAATCATAAGACATAATTTAATCTCTATGGCTACATTAGATTAAATAGGAGGAGAAACTTAGGAGTTGCTTAGTTCTGAAGAAGAAGAAGATGAAGTAGCTAAATAGTTTTAAAACTTTCACTTTTCAACAATGCCAGAAATTTTACCCAAAATGATATGGATAGGGATTAGAAATGTGAATCCATTAGTATCAGGATCTCAGAGATGAAGAAAGTCTTCCTATCAATGCAGTCTGGCATCTTCTCCACAACATATAATCTTAGACAATTACTTGCCTAGGCAGGCCCTTTAAGGGTTAAATAAATTATAGAGGGGGTCATAGAGCCAATAGCTATCAGAGCTTGATATATAGATTCCTGATCATGAGATCAGTTCTCTATCCACTAGAAAACACTACTTCATATGATATGGATAAGAAGAAGTAATGGATGTGTCTTGAGCTATTGCAGAAACTTGGGCACACTTAGTTTGGAATTTTAAAAAGTCCTTTATTACTTTCTCAAACTTGCACCCAGTATAACTGGATACATCTTGAAAGATAAGCTGCTATTTCAGTGTTCTAGGGCAATAGTGTCAATCTCAAATGGAAACCAAGGTCACCAATCCATACAGAAGGATCCTTGAAGGCTGTATGCTGACATAGTTTTATAATGTAGTATTATTTATATCTTATTATATTTTTATTTACTTTGTTAAATATTTCCCAATTCTATTTTAATCTGGCTTGAGCTACACTCAGAAATGTAGGTTGGCCTCTGTCTTTGACACTTCTAATATAGAGTATACTCTGTGGTCCCTCTCTTCAAAAACTGCAGATCACAATGGGCTTCTCATTAACAATCAGTAAATTCAATTAGCTCTGAACGGTCACTTATTCCAATACTATAACAAGAATATCAATTAAAACTCCCTTTCCATAAATCTTCACTCACCCAGAGTTAAATATCATCTTCATGTGGAAGAACCACCAACAAAGTACAATGGTAGTAGACAACTAACAATACTCCACAAATGCATAAACTCAATGTCCTTTCTGTCTTCCTACTGTCACAAAATTTTCAACTGTGATGGATAGGTAGCTCATTTGAATTTGACTCTCACCAGAGCAAGGCGTCTCTACTATTTGGTTCAATTCGTTGGCCTCTCTAGGCTTGCTCTACATTGGGTAGCTAAAGGTTCTACTACATACAGCTTCAGACTGAGCTAGAATCTTTGGTGAGAATATGGCCACCATACAATTTTTGTAATACTGTTAGCACTACAATTTTATTAGAAGATTACCTCAATGTCTTATAGTTATAGGTAGCAAAATTTGAAGGTCATAACCATAACCTGATTAAAGGCAAGAAAGATTTATAGGGGATAGAATACCAAAACAAAAGTATATCAGATAAATGTTCAAAGGATACGAACAGGAAATTTTCAGACAAAGAAATTGAAGTATCTACAGTCATATGAAAAAATGGTCTAAATCACTATTGATTAGAGAAATGCAAAGTAAAACAACCCCGAGGTACCATCTCACATGTATCAGGTCAGCTAATATGAGAAAAAAGGAAAAATGCTAAATTTTAGAGGGGATTTGGGGAAACTGGGAAATTAATGCATCAATCAAAAATTTTATTATAGTATCTGAAAAAGTAAATAAATTAGAGAAGAAAGTCCTGAAAGAAAGAAGATGTGAAAAAATTCTGGTCGTCAGTATCCAAATTAGGGGCTGCACAGCCCAGGAGGCACAAGTGTATAATAAACTATGGGAATGTGTAAGAAAATATAGGAAAATATTGATTCCCTAGTGCCCAGGGCCACCCAGCAACCATCTAGATTGTTTTTTTGGAAGAGGTTTCTTTACCTAGTAGCTTCTCAGGCACTGGGGGGGGGTTGGCTACCAGGCCTTACCTACTTCCTCATCTCCTTCAAAGAGTCCTTCAGTGGGGGCAGTGAGGATGGCAGACTAAATTACTGATTTTTGTGGCCACGTGTGGCAGCTCTGGACCAGGACTCCAGGGTTACCACCTTGAAATAAGTCAACAATTGCAAGAGTCAGTGATTATGAAGTTTGAGGAAGCACATCCAAGAAGAGCAGGGCTAAAGTAGGATGGAACTTGAGGAAGGGCACATGAAATCCATTGGGATGGCCATGGTCTGCTTTTCCCTTCCAATCTCCCTCTAACCAAGGGAGAAGACCAAAAAAGTGACAGATAAATGGTTGTCATATGGATCTTTTATGGGAATGGAGGCATTTATTATGGGATGTCAGGATCAAGTGGCCAATCCCATCAGAAACTATAGACAGGTCACCTAAAACAAGCCTAGTCTTCTTAATCAATTAAGATCATGGAAGAAAATTATAGAAAAAGTTTAGCACCTACCAATACCAGGCAAGGCACAACCTGATGTCTAGAATTATATATCAAAAACTTGCAGTCTTAGAAGGACTGAGCAGACAGTAAATCTCTACATTAGACATGTTTATATAGCTATATATAGAAGTCAACAAACTGTTCTAGAAATGGACTGTTATTACAGGTCAAACAATCACCTACATATAATGGTACCATATGAATTTGAGCATATTTTTAATAGTTCTCATCATATTCATATTGTCCAAGGTTGGAATAATTAAAAGGTTTCCTAAATATAGAGATCTAGCAAAGAATTCAAAGTTCTATAGGAACAGGATAAAGTACAGTCATCCCTATTGTTCTGTTACTAGAATTGTCCCAAAGATGCTTTCAGCGGGTCTACAGACGATTGCCTTATATCTTAATGTTTTAGCATGGTGCCTGGCACATTGTAGGCTCTTAATAAAGGTTTATCAATTGGTTTATAATTCATCTAAAAATTTTGTTCATCTCTGAAGTAGTTTATGGAATAGGGTAGTGAATATTCACAGAAATATTTATACCTGAACTCTCTCAAGTGAGATGAGAATATTTTTTTCTAAAACAATAATAATAACAATAATAATGGTTAAATTTTGTATAGGACTTTGAGGTTTGGAAAGCAATCTACATTATTTCATTTGAACCTCAATAGTCCTGTGGAGTAATCACTACAAATATTTTTGTCTCCCTTTTGAATGAGGAAACTGAGTCTCAGAAAAGTGAAATGATTTGCCAACAGTCACAAATCTATCCAACATATGCAAGGATCACAAGATATATATATGTATATATGTATGTATGTGTGTATATATATATATATGTATGTATGTATATCTATGTATGTATGTATGTATATCTATGTATGTATGTATGTATGTGTGTGTGTATATATATATATATATAATTGAATATAATTAATTAGTTTCACAAACAGATTAATAAGCATCCATTAATAACCTACTATGCCCCACTGTTTTTGTTAGGAGCTAGGTGTAGAGACAAATATAAAACAACTCTTGTCTCCAGGAAGCTTATTCTACATGAAATAGAGGGAACACATGCACACAGATAAACCACAAAAGCATGAAAAAATTTTAAGTGGCAATTTAGGTGAAAAAATATTATAGAAGGAGTTAGTTCTATACAAACAGCTCAAAATGAAATTTAAATTACTTAAGCATGGACCCTAACAGTGATAACTCTTAAAATATTCCTCTTATTTATATTAGCCATCAACATCAAATTAAAAGCACAAATATTTTCTCAGTATCTACTACTTTATATAAAGCATGGATCAAAGAAGATCCTGAGAACAAGATTTTAAAAGTCATCCTTTTTTACATAAGGAAAGAACACTGGACTAAAAAGATGTTAGACCTGGCTCCATCATTTACTATTCGAGCTTGGGCAAATCAATTAATCTCTCCAGATCTCCTTTTTGCAAGTGAAGGGTGAGTATAACTAAGGTCCCTTCCAATTCTATTTTTTTAGTCTTCTCAAATTATGTGTGTGTTCAAGAGGAAGTTTCTGTGGTGTTCTTTGTATACACTTATTCTATCCTCCCAATACTTATTTGCACTAGTGGACTTAATCCCCAAAAGGCATCTGCTACCTGTCCCTCTATTGAATTTAAGGGTAATCCAAATGGGTGGAGGAGTACTATATCAAATAATCCTCCACTGGTGTATTTCACCTATAATTATTCATTGATATGAATGAGCTAGCCAGGCTGAATTAGCTTTTAGAATTGGCTATTTATTATGGTTCTATATATGGTATAAAATATTCCCTCAAAAGTCTATGACATGTTCTCTCATCAGTATACATTGATTTCAGAGGAATATGGGCTCAAGCTTAAAACATATGTGATGAAGGCAGTAGCTCACAATTCCTGGAATTCCTTTTGCTGATATCTTTTTTTAAAATTCCCATTTTTGTTCAGTCATTTCAGTTGTGTCTGACTCTTCATGACCCCATTTTGGGTTTTTCTTGGCAAAGATACTGGCATGATTTACCATTTTCTTCTCCAGCTCATTTTATAGATGAGGATCTGAGACAAAAAAAAAAAAGTTAAGTGACTTGGCCAGCTAGTAAATATCTCAGGCCAAATTTGAACTCATAAAGATGAGTCTTACTGATTTTAAGCCCAGTGTTCTATCCACTGTACCACCTAACAGTAGACTTCATATTAACTTTCTTCTGGGCTCCTCAGAGCCTTGAATCTGTCTTTTCTCATTATGTCCAACCTGTCTTCACTTCCCAATATTGAAAGTACCACCAACTGCTACTGTCCTTGGGAAAACATTAAGATGCCAATTTAAAAAAATCCAAATCTTCAGTTTATCTAAAGTTCATGAGATCAAGAATGCAGTCAAGAATGAGGTAGAACAGTAGCAACCACTTTGTGTGATGACTAACTTTCATAGACTTAGCTCTTCTCAGCAATTTCAAGGGTCATGGACGTCTCCAAAAGTCTCATGATGGAAAATGTTGTCCACATCCAGAAAAAGAACTATGGAGTTTGAATGCAGATCAAAGCATACTATTTGCTCTTTGTTGTTGTTGTTGTTGTTGTTTCTTCTGTTTCATTTTGTTTCTTCTTTCTTGTGGTTCCTCCTATTGGTTCTAATTCTTCTTTGCAACATGACTAATGTGAAAATAAAAAAGAAAAGAATCAGGTAGAGAAAAAGGCCAGCCTGAGAATTAGGAACTCTTCTTTCCTCTTTTTGTCCCCTAAGTGAGTCTTCAGAACCTTGGCTAGAGAATTCTCTAATTCCAAACTTACTTTATAATTATATGCAAACTCAACAGGCAATAAGCAAGTTCTTCAACAAATATGAACAATTTCCTGCTACACCTAACTGAAACATCTTACTTGAATGGCTAACAATGTCCAGAATTTGTTCATACCTAGTTTAAACCTCCAGTTGATGGATTCAAGTGAGATGGGTTCCTCACTGGGGAAAGTTATGAGAGTATAGCATCTTATTTTAAGTGGGAGGGGCAGGGTGATTTTATTGATTGACTCAACCAACCTTAAACTTCGAATGGTAGGCTATTTAAAAGCAACTTTTAATATCTAGACCTTACATAGGGTATAAGGCAAGTACCTATCAACTCATTAGTAGTTCAATTCTCTTTCAAATGTGGGTTCCAGGCAGAATCAACTTGCAGGAGCCAAGATGGAGGAGTAAGCAATAGGTCACTCTCATTCTCCCTTATTGACCTCTAAAAACCCAGCAAAGATCACCCCAGGAGCTGAGTCATCAGAAAGATGAGGCACAGCTGTCTTTTAGCCTGGGAAACTCAGAGGATTAACAGGAAATATCCTGCTCAACCCTGGTGGAACAGAAGAAGTACAGGACAGAAGGTGTCCCAGCAAGCCAGCAGCAAGCCCCATCTCAGCAAACCAGCAGGAGATGCAGAGCCCCATGCCAACATCAGGATCCCCCCAAGTGCCTTGTCATAGGCAGGGAACCTGTAGGCTCCAGCTCAGAAAACCACCACATGTACTGGCGGGCAGGAATCCTCCAGCAGCCAAATCTCCTCATGCTTCAGCACAACTCCAGGAAGCACAGCTCCAGGCATGCAGTTATCCTCCAACAGCCAAACCTTCTGGTGCTTCAGAGCAGCCCAGGTGAGCAGTCTTCCACTAATGGCCAGACCCCAGGTCAGCACTAGGTAAGCTGCCAGACCCCTACATCCTCCACCTGCCAGCACCTGAGGCTGCAGCATACAAAGCCAGTGACCACATCCCTGGGCCCCAGCACAAGAAGCTTGGATCAGTGCTCCCTGTGATCCAGTAGGAAAGCTCAACTTTAAAAGCCAGGAAACAGGCAAACATCATGAACAAAAAGCAGAAACAGACAATGACCATGGATTCTTTCTATGGGGATAGGGAAGATGAAAACATAAATTCAGAAAAGGACAACATTGTCAATAAACCCACATATGAAAACCTCAAAAGGCAATATGAAGTGGTCTCAAGCCCAAAAATCCTTCTTGGAAGAGCTCAAGAAGGATTTTTTAAAAATGAGAGAAGTAGAAGAAAAATTGGGAAAAGAAATGAGAGATATATAAGAGAAAGTCCATAGTTTCGAAAAGGAAGGACAAAAATTGACTGTAGAAAACAAGTCCTTAAAAAATACAATTGGCCAAATAGCGGGGGGAAAGTACACTGAAGAAAACAACTCCTTAAAAAGTAGAATTAGCCAAATGGAAAGGGAGGCACAAAAACTCACTGAAGAGAAGAACTCCCTAAAAAGTGAAATAAGCCAAATAGAAAAGGAAGTACAAAAGCTAATTGAATAAAACAATTTGTTAAAAATTAGAACTGAGCAAGTGGAAGCTAATGACTCTATGAGACATCAAGAATCAGTCAAACAAAATCAAAAGAAGGAAAAATAGAAGAAAATGTTACATGCTTCATTGGAAAAACAACAGACTTGGAAAACAGATCCAGGAGAGATAACTTAAGAATTATTGGTCTCCCTGGAAACCATAATGAAAAAAAGAGCCTGGACAACAACTTTCAGGAAATCATCAAGGAAAACTTCCCTGAGGTCCTAGAACCAGAGATTAAAATAGGTATTTAAAGAATCCACAGATTACCTTCAGAAAGAGATCCCAAACTGAATACATCAAGGAATATTGTAGCCAAATTCCATAATTATCAGGTCAAGGAGAAAATACTTTAAGCATCCAGAAAAATACAATCTAAATATCATGGAACCACATTCAGGATTATACACAACCTTGCAGCTTGGACATTAAAAGATCAGAGGGCTTGGAATATGATATTACATGAGAAAAAGGGGCTTTAATTATAACCAAGGATCAATTACCCAGAAAAATTGGCATAATCTTTCAGGGGAGGAGATGGATATTCAGTGAAGTAGGGGACTTCCAAACCTTCCTGATGAAAAGACCAGAGCTCAACAGAATATTTGATCTTCAAATGCAAGGCTCAAGAGAGGCATAAAAAGGTAAACAAGAAAGAAAAAAAATACACACACACACACACACACACACACACACACACACACATATATATATATGTTATTCAATATGGACAAACTGTTTACATCCTTACATGGGAAGATGATACTTGTAATTTTTGAGAACTGTTGTCATTATTACCACATTGAGAAGGGATATACATAGACAGAGGGTGTGGGTTTAAGTTGATTTTGATGTGATGATAAAAAAAAATCTAAGTAAGTAGTGAAAAGGGAGTGTACTGGGAGAAGAGAAAAGAAGAAAGAAGAAAAGAGGAAAGAAGCAGAAAAGGTTAAATTTCATCATGTGAAGAGGAGCAAAGACCTATTACAGTAGAGGAAAAGAACGGAGGGACAAGAACATTGTTTTAACCTTCCTCACATTGGATTTGGCCCAAAGAGGAAATAACATATTCAGGTACAGAAATCAAACTTACCCTATAGGAAGTAGGAGAGGAAAGGGGGAAAAAAAGGGAGGGGGTAGATAGAAGGAAAGAAAGATGTAGTAAGGGAAACGGGAAAGAAAAGGGAGAGGGCATATGGGAGGGAGGGCAGATTGAGGGAGGAGGTGGTTGAAAGCAAAAATATAGTGAGGAAGGAAAGGGAGAAAGGAGAGAGGAAAGCATAAACAAGGAGAGAAATAGGATAGAGAGAAAGATACAGATTGTAATAATAATTGTGAAACTGAATGGGATGAACTCTTCCATAAAACAGAAGAGGATAGTAAAGTAGATTAAAAATCATAATGTTGTTTACAAGAAATACATTTGAAACATAGAGATACACACAAAGTAAAGGTAAAAGGTTGGAGTAGAATAGATTATGATTCAGCTAAAGTAAAAAAAAAAAAGCAAGAGTAGCAATCCCAATCTCAGAAAAAGCAAAAGCAAAAATAGATCTGATTACAAGAGATAAGGAAGGAAACTTCATCCTTCTAAAAGGTACGACAGACAATGAAGTAATATCATTACTAAACATATATGCATCAAGTGGTATATCATCCAAATTCTTAGAGGAGAAGTTCAGGGAGTTACAGGAAGAAACAGACAATAAAACTATACCAGTGGGGGACTGCAACCTCCACCTCTCAGAACTAGATAAATCTAACAAACAAAATAAACAAGAAAGAAGTTAAGGAGGTAAATAGAATTTTAGAAAAGTTAGATGTGGTAGACCTCTAGAGAAAATTGAATGGGGATAGAAAGGAATATACCTTTTTGTTGGTGGTACATGGCACCTACACAGAAATTGACCATATATTAGAGTATAAAAACCTCATAATCCTATGCAGAAAGGCAGAAATATTAAATGCATCCTTTTCAGATTACGATGCAATAAAAATTACGTGTAATAAACGGCCATGGAAAGATAGACTAACCCACATGTACAAAAATATACATAGCAGCTCTTTTTGTGGTGGCAAAGAATTGGAAATTGAGAGGATGCCCATCAATTGGGGAATGGCTGAGCAAGTTGTGGTATATGAATGCAATGGAATACTATTGTGCTATAAGAAAGGATGAACAGGCTGACTTCAGAAAAACCTGGGAAGACTTATGTGGTCTGATGCTGAGTGAAGTGAGCAGAACCACGAGGACTTTGTACACAATAGCAGCCACATTATGTAATAACTAAGAATGTTAAACTGAACCCTTCTCAGCATTACGAGGATCTAAGACATCTCCAGAGGCCTCGGGTTGGAAAATACTGTCCACATCCAAAGAAAGAACTATGGAAGTCGAATTGCTCTCACTTATTTTTACCTTCTGTTGAGTTTTGTTTCTCTTTCTGATGGTTCCTCCTATTGGTTTTAATTTTTACTTACAACTTCACTAATGTGAAAATATGTTTAATGGGTATGTAAATGTAAAGCCTATGTCAGATTGTGCACCGTCTTGGGGGGGTGGGGAGAAAAAGGGAGAAAAATTTTCAACTCAAAAGCATATGGGAAAAAAATTTTTTTTTTAATTTTAAAAAATGAAAGAGAAAAAAAGATAGACTAAAAAGTAATTGGAAACTAAATAATCTAATTCTAAAGATTGAATGGGTCAAACAACAAATCAGAGAAACAATTAACAACTTCACAAAAGAAAATGACAATAATAAAACAATACACCAAAACATATAGGATGGCAGCAAAAGTAGTTCCTAGGGGAAGTTTTATATTTCCAAATGCTTGCATGAATAAAATAGAGAAAGAGCAGAGCAATGAATTGGACATGCTACTAATAAGCTAGAAAAAAAAATTTTAATCCCAATTAAATACCAAATTAGAAATTCTGAAAACCAAATGAGAGATTAGTGAAAATTGAAATTAAGAAAACTATTGAACTAATAAATAAAACTAAGAGCTGGTTTTAGGGAAAAACAACCAAATAGAAAATTCGGTTAATTTAATTAAAAAAGAAGAAAACCAAATTTCCAGTATCAAAAATGAAAAGGGTGAATTCACCACCAATGAAGAGGAAATTAAAACAATACTTAGGAGCTATTTGCCCAAATGTATGTCAATAAATTTCACAATCTTGGTGAAATGGATGAATATTTACAAATATATAAATTGCCCAGATTAACAGAAGAGTAAATAAAATACTTAAATAACCCCATTTCAGAAAAAGAAATTGAACAAGCCTCATTGAACTCCCTAAGAAAAAATCTCCAAGGCCAGATGGATTTACAAGTGAATTCTATCAAACATTTAAAGAACAATTAATTTCAATACTATATGAAATATTTGGGGAAATAGGCAAAAAAAAGAGTCCTACCAAATTATTTTTATAATACAAACATGGTACTGATACCTAAACCAGGAAGACCCTAAACAGAGAAAGAAAATTATAGACCAATTTCCCTAATGAATACAGATGCAAAAATTTTAAATGAAATATTAACAAAGAGATTACAGCAACTTATAACCAGGATAATACACTATGGACAAATAGGATTTATAAAGGAATGCAGGTCTGGTTCAATATTAGGAAAACTATCAGCATAATTGACCATATCAACAAGAAAACTCTCATAAACCACACTATTATCTCAACAGAAAGCAGATAAAAGTTTTGACAAAATACAGCACCCATTCCTATTAAAACCATGAGAGTATAGGAATAAATGGAGTCTTCTTTAAAATGATAGGTAGCATCTATCTAAAACCATCAGCAAGCATTATATGTAATGGGGATAAGCTAGAAGCTATTCCAATAAAATTGGTGATAAAACAAGGATGTCCATTATCATCACTGTTATTCAATATTGTACTAGAAATGTTAGCTTTAACAATAAGAGAAGAAATTGGAGGAATTAGAATAGGCAGTAAAGAAACAAAACTATCACTCTTTGCAGATGATATGATGGTATATTTAGAGAATCCTAGAGAATCAAATAAAAACTACTTGAAATAATAAACAATTTTAGCAAAGTTGAAGGCTATCAAATAAACCTGCATAAATCATCAGCATTTATATATATATATATATATATATATATATATATATATATACACACACACACACACACACACATATATATATATATATATATATATATATATATATATATATATATATATATTACTAACTAAGCCCAACAGCAAAGGATAGAAAGAGAAATTCCATTTAATGTTACTATAAACATCAAAAATATTTCAGAATCTATCTGCCAAAACAAACCCAGGCACTACATGAACATAATTACAAAACACTTTTCACACCAATAAAGTCAGATGTAAATAATTTGGAAAATATCAGTTTCTCATGTGTAAGCCAAGCTAATAAAATAAAAATGACAATTTTATCTAAATTAATTTACTTATTCAGCGCCATACCAATCAAACTACCAGAAAGTTATTTTGTAGAGCTAGAAAAAATAATAACAAAATTCATCTGGAAGAACAAAAGGTCCAGAATATCAAGGGAATTAATGAAAAAAAATGCAAGGGAAAGTGGCCTAGCCATATGAGATCTTAAGTTGTATTATAAAGCATCATCAAAATCTATTTGGTACTGGCTAAAAAATAAGAGTGGTGGATCAGTGGAATAGGTTAAGCAGGCAAGACATAGTAGTCAATGACTATAGTAATCTATTATTTGATGAACCCAAAGATCCCAGCTTCTGGGATAAGAACCCACTCTTTGACAAAAACTGCTGGGAAAACTGGAAAAGAATGCAGCAGAAACTAGGCATAGGCCAACATCTTATACCATATACAAACATAAAGTCAAAATGGGTATGCGATTTAGATATAAATGATTTAGATATAAATAATACTATAAGCAAACTATGAAAGCAAGAAATAGTTTACCTGTCAGATTTATGGGGAACAGAAGAATTTTTGACCAAACAAGAGATAGAGAACGTTATGAAATGCAAAAAGGGTGATTTTGATTACATTAAATTGAAAGGTTTTTGCACAAACAAAGCCAACGCAACCAAGATTAGAAGGGAAGCAGAAAGCTGGTAAACAACTTTTACAGCCAGTGTCTCTGGTAAAGGCCTCATTTCTAAAACATATAAAGAACTTAGTCAAATTTACCAGAATACAAGGCATTCCCCAATTGGTAAATGGTCAAAGGATATGAACAGGCAGTTTTCAGAGGAAGAAATTAAAGCTATCTATAGTCATATGAAAAAAATGCTCTAAATCACTATTGATTAGAGAAATGCAAATCAAACAACTCTGAGGTTCACATCACACCTATCAGATTGGCTAACATGACAAAACAGGAAAATGCTAAATGTTGGAGAAGATGTGGGAAAATGGGAACACCATTGCATTGTTGGTGGAGTTGTGAACTGATCCAACCGTTCTGGAGAACAATTTGGAACTATGCCCAAAGGGGTATAAAACTGCATACTCTTTCATCCAGTAATACCACTGCTAGATCTGTATCTCAAAGTGATCATAAAAATGGGAAAGTGACCCACGTGTATAAAAATATTTATAGCAGTTCTTTTTGTGGTGGTCAAGAATTGGAAATTGAGAGAATGCCTACCAATTAAGGAATGGCTGAACATGTTGTGGTATATGAATGTAATGGAATATTATTGTTCCACAAGAAATGATGAGTAGGTGGATTCAGAAAAACCTGGAAAGACCCATATGAATTGATGCTAAATGAAGTCAGCAGAATCGGAACAACCTTGTACACAGTAACAGCAACATTGTGTAATGACTAACTTTGATAGACTTAGCTCTTTTCAGCAATGCAAGGATCTAAGACAATTCCAAAAGACTCATGTCGGAAAATGCTATCCATACCCAGAGAAAAAACTATGCAGTTTGAATGCAGATCAAAGCATACTCTTTGCTCTCTTTTTTTTTGTTGTTTGTTTGTTTCTTATTTCTCATCACTTCTCCCATTGGTTCTAATTCTTTATTACAACATGACTAATGTGAAAATATTTTAATATGAATGCATATAGAGCATTTATCAGATTGCATGCTGTCTTGGGGAGGGCAGAGAGAGGGGGAGAAAATTTAGAAATCAAAATCTTATGTAAATGAAAGTTGAAAACTAAAAATAAATTAATTAATTTTAAAAAGTAAAAAAAAATGAGAGATGCACACAGAGTTAAAAAAATAAAATATGGGTTCCAGACTTAATATCTGAAAAACAGGCATTAAATGGAATTAAACTATATTTTTCATATAACTTATTGGATTTTTCATTTTAAAAAGATCATCCCAAATAGGTATAGAAAGTGAAATATACAAACATTTTAGGAAGGAGTGTCACAGAAATAAGTTGTACCAAAATGTCAAATATATATAAATTTGTTTAAAAAATAAAGTTTAATCGGAACTCCAAGACAACTAAAGCAATCGAAGTGCCAAATTTTCATGGAGAGTGATGCTGCTGCCACCACCATGGAAGGCATCCAGCTACTGGAAGGTAAAACTGATCTCACACAGCTGAGCATAAAAGCCTGCAGGGATCCCAAAGAAATAAGGTACTGAAAATTGTGTGAATTCTATATAGCACTGACTCTCTATTAAACTCAATATCATTACCTTTAGCTTGTATTCCACACACCACCACCACATTTCTTCATTTATTCCTCAAATTCTGCTTGTTCCAAATACTGACCTCTGCTCCTAGTTTTACCTTCTACCTTAAAACCCATAGCTCAGACTCCCCTGATTCTACGTTGTCAAACAGATACCTCTGGCTCATCCCCTAAGTAAAAATCTTATAATGATAGCCTATTTTTCCCTATTCCCCACCATAGTCTTTAGGCTATACCTTTCAACATGCATTTGCAGCCTATTGTGGGGAAGAGAGACACACATTTAAATAAAATAAAAAGGCTCTCTCTTTGAATTAGAAAATAATTTCAAAAGGAAACCATCAAAACTTTGAGACTGTATATACAGAATGGAAGTAGCCAGAAGTTCATGCTAATAAACTTCCTCAAAAAGTGAGAAAGGTATTTACATGACCAGCTAGAATTGATCTTGAAGTTCTTCACATGTTCACATATACTGCTCCCCCTACACTATGTACATATACACAAAACTATAAGCAATCACTTGTTCAATTCCTAATTATACAAAATAAGCATACTAGGTATTCTTTAGCTGTATTTTCCCAAGATAGGTGATAGTAGCATATATTTTTTTCATCATCTAGTACTATATAACCATTTTAAATGACCATAAAACCATGTAAAAGAAAAATTATAGCCTAATGAAGAGAACTCTACACCAAGGAACATAAGAAATGACCTGGAGTTCAACATCAGAAAGAGCGGATGTTTTAGTAACTTCTAGAATAGCAGATGACCCACAGAAGTAAAAACATTCATGCTTTTTGTTTAAATTCTGTTATGAAATTACCTTCTCTGCCTCATGTGTTGCTGCCAATGTGGTCCTATGAAGTAAGCGCCAGGAGGCATATTTTGCAGCAAGATTGGCAACTGAACAACTACAGCTGCACGTGGCAGGAACGTTTACTGATACAGAGAGTATTTACAGGGAGACAAGCAAGCAGCCAGCTTTGTTATAAAGAGAGAGAATCACCCGCAGATGCTCACAGCAAGAGAGGCTACAAAAGTCCAAAAAAGTGGAAAGTTTTATTTACTGTGAATCAGTTGAGTGCCATTGACATTCATATTAGCTGCATCCTGTGCAATGCAGAGATTTCAATGTGTAATCTATAATCTTTCACAGATGCACCATTATTAATTGGAAATAATGGATATTGAACGTACTAAAAGGACCCTTTGGATTAAGGCAAGACCAGTGTGGAGGTGCTTCAAATAATGAGTAAGAGACTATTAGTACCATCAGTTTTCCTTCCTCTATTTTCCATAGGAAGAGGGAACAAAGACTGACTTTCAAAAAAAAAATAAATAAATAAAAACACTACTTAAAATATTTCCCTACTTTTGAAATTGAAAATGATATAGTTTTGAATTCAATAGTTTTAATAGGGTTAGCTTGTTTTTGCTTCCCCAAACTATGCAATGCACTAGGAAGGAAACCCAGGAGTTATTTGGTTGGATCATTTATTATCTTGACTTGAGCAGGTCATTTAACTAGTGCAGTTTTTTTCTATCGCAAACTATACAAGTGATTGTAAAATGCAAAGTAATTTTTTTAAGTAAGGCATTTTGATGCTAGGGCAATAGGTAATGTAAATTTTGTTCATTAAAAAGCTAACAACTATCAGGATGCTCATTACTAATCAGCACATGGGCTCCTAAGGACTGCCAGAGCACTCTCTTAAGTGCCACAATATGTAGGACTTCACACAGACTCAAGGGAGAAGCACTTTTCCTGCTCTCAACTTTATGGAGAGCAAGATCAATTCTGAAAATTATACTGTCATCTCAGAATGAACAGAATTACAATATACTTGTGCCTCTCTCTAACTGCCACCTGTGGTTAAAGTCAATTTCTCTTTGTCTTCATTTCTTGGCCTTCTTTTGGGCAGACTCTCAAACGCAGCACCTTCATTGAGGAATACCTCAACAGTTATAATAGAAGCAATAGGCTAACTATTTGGCCATGGTGTATAAATATCCCAATTAGTGCCCACAGAACACATGTATGATCAGTAAAACAATCATTTTGTAAAGCACTTATAATGTGTCAGCATTGTACAGAAAGGAATAGAAAAAAGTACATAGTTCCTGTCCTCAAAGAGCTTATATTCCATTGCAGGAAACAACATATACAGGTTCTTTTGCCTACCTGAGAGTTTGCCATACTAATCAAATCTAACTCTTACCCTCTATGCTTTTCTAAATCACCATGTCCCAACTAGTATTGCAATTGCTTTATCTTCTCCTCTAATTCAACTTGCTAAAATCACTCTGGCCTTTTATTCTCATATCACATTCCATTTCCCAGAGGAAGGTTGTAATCCATGTCAGTAGCCAAGTTTAGTGCCTCATGATCTCAGAGTTTATGTAGTAGTTATGTCAATCAATCAATCAACAAGCACTTATTAGGCACCTACTGCAACCCTTGAATTCACTAAACAGCTAACGGATTTGGTCTATTGCTGATTCTGTTCAGCCTAACTTTTCTTTCTTCGCTCACTTCTTCTTTTTCTCTTATAATTCTTTTTTCCCCTTTCATCATCATAGTTATGCACATTTTTCAAAGGCCTAATGCCTTTACCTATTCTGTGCTAGTCTATCTACAATCCTATATAAACAGCTTATTTTTTTTAGGGAAGGTGGCAAGGTAATAGGGGTGAGGTTAGTTATGGGGTGATTATTCCTCCATTGCAATATGTGCAATGGCAAACACACATTACACAAAAGAATATAAGCTAAGAAACATTGACCTTGATCATTTTCCTCCTACTATTCCTTTTAGGTTCACGCATGAGTAATTTATTCAAACCTCACTAGGCTACATTAGGTCTTAAATGACACATGATATATCAATTTTAGGTCTCCAAAGTTAGAACTCAATCAACATTCAGCTAGCAGAGTATTTGGACAACTGTTTAAGTTTCCAGAAATGTAATTCAGTTTTATAAGTTGTTTTTGGAAATCATTACTACTGTAAAAAAAAAAATCATTTATATCATAAAATGAGCGTTTGGCAGATATACACTTAACTGTTAGATAATATAACTTCCCCACCTGGGATTCCCCCCTTCCTGTTCTTTTATACTTCTAGAATTACAAAGGTAAGTGAAGTGAAGAGGATCTGCCTGATGTAGATATACTCACACTTATCCTATGAATAGATTCTCATGAGAATCCAGCAAGAAGGAAAAGGAAGGCAGTATTTCTCAAATTTCTTTTGGACTCACTGCCTGATTTTCACTAGACCCACTGCCTGATTTCTTTTGGGTCTCTGACATGGAGTGTAAGCTATTGTTTAATTTCATGGTTGCCTTACTTCATAAACCAAGTAGAAATTGGATTGTATGAATCTATGAGCACAGATTCAGATTCAGTGAAATACTTCAGTAAGAATGTTTTTTTCTATGAGAATTTCATTCTAACTCTCAAAAACCTAATCAATACTGACAGAATTCAATGAATCATCCAATTTTAATTTTATTTGGCATTTTAGGTATAATTTATACCATGAACACACTATGAACATATTTCTTTTTTTTTTAATGATCCCAGTAATCAGAGAGAAATTAGGGCTTTTTGCCAAATAATTAAAAGAATGGATGATGAATGAATAAATGAATGAATGAATGAATGAATGAGTAATTTGTTAGGCACTTGCTATGTGTTTAAATGATAGAAATACAAATAGGAAAAAGCCAGATAGACCCTGCTCTGAAGCTCATATTCCAATTGAGGGTGTCAAAACACATAAAAAAGCTCAGCAGCTATGAAAGATTGAAAGACCCAAAAGTTCTAACTATGAAGTGAAGTAGTGGATGGTAAGGACCAGGGATCCTTAATTTGTATTAAGAGGTGTGATAAGTTGATGATTCCCATCACATCCAAGCTATAAGAGTAGTAAAGTATCCCACATGGGTTCTGGGCAGCCTTGGCCCAGGGAAAGAGTGAGGGGAGTAGCCAAGGGGGGCAAAGAAATATATAAGAAATGGGTAGAGACACTCACAGGCAAAGAATCATACCACCAAGGGAAATTCCATTCTCAGAACACACAGACACCAACAAAAGAAAAACTCCACCTTTGAAATACCATGGTGTATAATAGTTAAATTTTGAAGTTTCAATACAAAAGAATTTTGAAAAAGTCTGAAAAGGGTATGTCAAATACAAAAGAATATAAATTTCATTAACTCAGAATTACTAGATGGCCACAAGAAATCAGAGGGGGGTGGGGAGGAGAAGATTTTCCTAAAAGCATGAAGTTCAAGATACAATTCAAAACAATGCATCCTGCAAAGGTGAGCCTAATTGTTTATGAAAATAAAATGAGCTTCAAAGAAGAAAGGTATTTGAGGAAGTCCTGAGGGAAAAAATAAGTGAGCCAAACATTCAATTTGTAAACATACCAAAAAAGAGAAAAAATTGATAAATGGAGATAACAAGAAAAGATTAATCACTGAAACAATTTCTCTCATGATTGTAGACTATCTTGGTTTTTTTTCTTTTAAGAAATTGGATTGAGAGATAAAAAAATCAATGAAGGACAAAAATGATTACATGGGCTGAGAACTTAAGGAGTTCTTAAAGCATCAGGAGAAGGTAAGGAAGAAAAACTGAATTAATATTCAATGGACTAAATACCTTGTTCCCTACAAATTCTTCAATATCTTTTGTTGAGGGAAGAATAACATAGAGGGAAGTTATTCATACAGGGGAAAGTGAAGGCAAGAGACAGGGAGGAACTGGAGATGTACTCTTACTCAATCCAGAAGTAAGCAGAGAATGGATTTATTAGTCCCTTAATAAGAAAAAATAATGTCTGTTGATGGATTGAAAAGGGGGTCTTGCTCTAGAAGAGGAAATAAATGAGTTTCATGAAAGAACATTCATTTGCTGGGGGTAAATGTCTGTAGTGAATAACAGGGGCTTTTATCTGAATGGGTTTTATCTAAAGGGAATGAGAATTATAAAATACCACATGCTCTGAGAAAGAGCTTTATCATTGTCAGAGGAGAGTGTGAGACAAGCACATTAATGCAGTGTTGATGGAACTGTGAATTAGTCTAAGCAATCCGGGAAAGCAATTTAATATGATGTGACAGATGTGATTAAAAAATTCTTGTCCTTTGATCCAGAGACAGCACTACTAGACAAACGTCCCAAGAAGGTCTAAAGTAGAAATAAAGGTTTTCTTTTGGTAAATATATCAAGCAAGCAACAAGCATTTAGTAACTGCTTGTTATGTGTGAGGCACTCTGCTAAGTACTGGGAATACAAAGAAAGATAAAAACTATCCCTTCCCTCAAGGAGCTCACATTCTAATAGGAGAGGCAACATTTAAACTACTATGCACAAACAAGATATATAATACATATGGCAATCTGAGATAATCTAAAAAGGCAGGCATTAGCCTTCTCAGGGGAATGGAAAAGGCTTCTTTAGAAGGTAAGATTTTAGCTGAGACTTGAAGGAAGCCAGGTGAGCCAAAAGGTGGTAGTTAGGAAACAGTCAGTCAGCAGTAAAGGCAGGAGATAGAGTGATGTGCGTGAAGAAG
The DNA here is from genome assembly GCF_003287225.1 of Phascolarctos cinereus. Classification (NCBI taxonomy): domain Eukaryota; kingdom Metazoa; phylum Chordata; class Mammalia; order Diprotodontia; family Phascolarctidae; genus Phascolarctos; species Phascolarctos cinereus. The sequence goes on along the minus strand of NW_027555847.1, from coordinate 273,063,323 downwards.
AGCAAGAAGATCAGTATCACTGGATTGAAGAATATAGGGAAATAAGTAAAGCATGATTACAAAGGTAGGAAAGGGTCAGGTCACAAAGGGTTTTAAAAGCTAGAGGATTATATTAAAGGTGACACAGAGCCCCTGGGATAGGAAGAGTGACATGTTCAGACCTGTGCCATAGGAAAATCAATTTAACAAATAAGTGGAGGCTGGACTGGAGTGGGGAGAGACTTAAGATAGGGAAATCAACTAGTAGGCTATATAATAATCCAAAAGCAAGGTAATGAGGGTCTGCACTAGATTGGCAGCTGTGTCAGAGAAGAGGCCACGTATAAAAGATGGCATGAAGTCAGAATTGCCAGAACTTGGCAATAGATTGGATATGTGGGGATGAGAAAAAGTATAAAATGAAAGGTGACAGTTAAGTTCTGAGCCTTGCATGAGTGAGAGAGTGGTGGTGCCCTCAACTGTAATAAGGAAGTTAGGAAAAGGGAGACCTTGGAAGGGAGGGGGAAGATCATGAGTTCAGTTTTGGGGACATGTTGACTTTAAGACATCTACTGTACATCCAACTAAAGATGCCCAATAAATAGTTTGAGATGTGTAGAGATCAGGAGAAAGGTTACAACTTGAAAAACATATCAGAAAAATCACCAGCATATAGATAATAATTGAATCCATCAGAACTGATGAAAGAGAAATAGTACAGAGGGAGAAGAGAAGAGGGATCAGCACATATCAGCAGACATAGCAGGTATAGCCGGGATGAAGATCCAGCAAGAGACTGATAAGAAAAGGTCAGATAACTAAAGGAAGAACAGAGAGAAAAACAGAGAGAAAAAAAGAGCATGTCAAGAAGAGAATGATCAACAATATCAAAAGTTACATAGAGGTCAAGAAGGATGAGAAATCAAAAATGAAAGTCATTAGATTTGGCAAATAAGAGATCACTGGCAACTTTGAAAAGAGTAGTACTAAAATATTCATTATGACGCATCTTGTACATTCAGTACCAAAATACTCATTATAACGCGTATTATAATATCAAGGAATTCAAAATACCATGACCAATCAATAATTGGAAAATGTCCAAACAAATTCAAATTGTAATAGTAATTATGAGGGATTCAGAGAAGTATCAGAAGAGATATGAATTGAGGAAACTAACTAACCATAACCAGGAAAATAATACATACAATGACTATGACCTTATAAGCAGAAAAAACCGGGAAAATGAAAGTGACTGTTCTTTAGTATAATCAACAATTTTGCCTCTGGAGAAAAGATGAGAAAATTCACCACTCTTCTTTGATTAGAGATGTGGAAGACTATGGATATGGAATGTTGCATATGTTGTAAGTATGACTGATGTATAGATTATTTTTCTAAACTTTTAAAAAAATGTTGGTACACGAGAAGGCTAGATGGACAATTAGGAGGGCAAAAACATATTCAGAAATGAATGCAATATAAAAATAAAAGGCAAAAATACATTTTTTATGTAAAATTGTTAAAAAAAAAAAAGCAAAGCTTAGTAATTTATGTGCTCCTGAACAGAGTGCCTGTGACAACTAGAGGACTAGAAGCATAAATATCCTATAAAAATTGGAAACTATGAGGTAATACGTGATCCCTGGGTCAGGTAAAGAAAAACAATCTGAGACATCAGTATTGAGAGCCGTACCCATTTAACTTAATATTTTGCATAGTTAATTAAAAGGTCACCAATAAAAAAATGAGAGCTACATCAGATACCTTTCACCACTATGCATAGGAGGTAGATTCTGACGCAAACAAGAGACAGAAGTAATCACAAAAGATAAAAGGGATAATTTTGAAATTAAAAAGATTTTGTATGAACAAAATAAAAGAAACTAAGATAGGAAGAAAAGCAGTCAAATGGGAAAAAATCATTGTGTAAAATATCTCTGATAAGGATCTGATAGCTAATGTAAAGAGACAACTCAGAAAATCTTAAGACCTCAAGCCATAATCTAATAGGCAAGTGGCCAAGCAATATGAATAGTTTTCAAAAGAACTGAAAATGATTAATAACCATATGAAACTTTGTTCCAAATCACTATGAGAAATACAAATCAAACAACTCTGAGATTTCATCTCATACTTGGCAAATTACCAAAGATAATAAAAGATGGGAATAATCAATATTGGAGGAGCTGTAGAAAAACAGGCACACTAATGAACTATTGTTGAAATTGTGAATCAGTGTAATCATCCTGGAAAGCAATTTGGAATTATGCTATGAAAAGAGACTAAAATATCTATATTCTTTGGGCCAAAGATCTCATTATTAGTTATATGCCCTATTGTCAATGGTCAAAAGAAAGGTTCCATCCACATAAATTAAAATATTTATAGCGGTATTTTTTGTTATTGTAGCAAAGAAAAAACATTGACTTTATACCTCAATATCTCTCTAGCTGAATTTCCAACTAAAGAAGAGGTTTTCAATACCATTAGTCTCCTTTTCTGTGTCAAAGTGTCTGGTACTGATTCTATTTCAGCAGAAATTTACATGGCAAGGGGTTCACTGCTCATACAAAAGCTAACTGAAGTCTTGCAGTGTATATGGGCAAGAGGAGGCTATCCCCTATGATTTCAAAGATGCATCCATTGCCCATCTCTATAAAGGAAAAGGAAATAGGTTGTCCTGTGACAATCAAAGGGAAGTATCTCTCTCTTAGTAATTGCTGGAAAGATTTTTGCCAGAATCCTCCTTAATAGGCTGATCTTTCACCAGGAAGATGGTCATCTATTGGACAGCCAGTATGGCTTTAGAAAAGACTGAGGAACAGTCAATATGCTGTTTGCTGCCCAACAACTCCAGGGGAAATGCAAAGAGTAGAAGAGAGATCCATACATAATATTCATTGATTTGACCAAGGCCTGGTTATGTTGGTCGGTTGCCTGGAGAAGTTCATCAATATTGTACATCAGTTTCATGACAGCATGCTTGCATGGGTTCTGGATAACGGAAGATGCTTTTACACTTTCCCAGTTACCAATGGAGTGAAGTAGGGCTGTGTGCTTGCTCCAGTGCTGTTTAGCATAATATTTTTGGTGGTGTTGTCAGACACTTTAATGAGGACAAAAACAAATCAAGACCAGCTACTACACCAACAGTAAATCATTTAACTTGAAAAGGCTATAAGCCAAGACTAAAGTGGAGGGACAGTTGGTTGCATGATTTTTTGTTCACAGATGATTGTGAATTCTGTGCCGGCTCTGAGGCTGAGATGTAACAGATTTCTATCAGTTCTCTGACACTTGTTCTAATTTTGGCTTGATAATTAATATCAAGAAAACAAAGGTCCTCTATCAGTCAGCATCACACATCCATACCTGGAACCAACAATTAGAACAAATGGAGAAATTTTGGATAAGTTCACTTACCTTTGGCAGTACACTTTCAAGTGTGGTGATTAAAAAGGTTTCAGAGACATAGTTTCTGGGTAATTTAATCATTTCATTCATAAAGCCATCACATTTATTAATAAAAGGTGGTCATTTATCCCTCTCTTAGAACAAAGACAATAATGGCTCTGGGGCTCAGGAATTATATGTTCTTTTGGAAGATGAGTAGCAATCAACTCTGATTGGTTAATTATTAATGAGAGAAAGAATATTACAGTTAGGGGTTGAGAGTGACATCATATCACCCTTGGAAAGAGAGAGTATCTCTATACCCAGGCTACTCTAAGCCTTGGGCAATCTATTCAAAGAATTTATGCCCTACCCAAGCCTGAGCAGAATACAATGCCTAATCCAGTGGGTGGGTTCTTAAACAAGAAAGTTAGTCCAATCCATTATCAGCAATGTCTTTCAAGAAACTGAACTTTTTAAAATCAGGACTTTAAAAAAAGGGAGAACCCTGAATCTCCCCAAATCATCAGTTATTAATAATAATTTCTCTCACCAGAGGTTGATGCACGTATCAAACTTGAAAGTCTACAGAGATGTTGTGTTAACCTCATTGTTGTAAGCCTGTAAAACCTGGACAGTATACCAGTCAGGTAATTGAATTGCTTCCACTTTAATTATCTTGGGAAGATTCTGAAAATACTGAACACTGAGGTCCTTCTCAAGCTGAATTTCCAAGCATTAAAACTCTACTGCAAAGAGTGCAACTCAGATGGACTAGCCACACTGTTCAAATGCCAAATGTATGTTTGCCTAAAAGTTTTGTGGAGAACTCACACAAGGCAAGTGTTCACATGGAGGTCAGAAGAAGCAATACAAGGAAACTCTCAACATCTCTCTGAAGAACTTCGGAATTGAGTGTGAGACACTGGAGACACTGGCAAAGGACCACCCAGTATGGTAGCCTCCATCAAAGAAGGTACTGTGTTCTTTGAGCAAAGCAGAATTGCAGTAGCTCAAAATAAACATTAGATGTGCACATTTAGAGACAGTTCCACTCCAAATGTTCATTGGTCTATTTGTGCCCAACTTGTGGTGGAGCTTTCTGAGCTCATATTCATCTGATCAGACACACTATACCTTGACCCAACATAGTGATGTCATTTTGGTCTTCTTCAAGTATGAAGGACAACAACCAACCAGCAAAGAATTGGAAACAAAGCAAACACTCATCAATTTGGGAGTAGCTAAATAAGTTGTGGTATAGGAATGAATTGGAATATTAATATGCTATAAAAATGATAAATATGAAGAATATAAACAGACAGGGAAAAACTTATATGAACTAAAAAAAGGAAAGTAATCAGAAGAAGGAAAACAATATACATGAAAAATACAACAAAGTTAAGTAGAAAGCACAATAAAACAATCAAAATTGAATGCAGTGAAATTATACTGAAGAAGCTTGAGTAGAAAAAAAGTGTCATAAGGAGGTATACACTTCCTTGATGTGTTGGTTAGTTCTGCTTACCTCTTTCCTTTTTATCTTTTGTTTTTAAATAAATGATGGTTCTCTGAGAGGAGAAAAGGGAAAGAGAGAAATATATTGTGAAACATAAAAGCAAAAGAAATTTAAGACACCTAAAGCCATTAAACACGTTAATGAACAGCACCAGTTACAACTGAAATCTAACTATAAAGATATTTATTGGATAGATAAAAATGATTTAGATTAGTTTACATCTGAGAGACAGGGCAGTTTTTAGGGAGCCAGGTCTTGAGAAAATAATTTAAAATATTTTAAAAATATATTTCAATATATTCCAAGCTTGTGTAACACCACAGCACCAGCAAGATCACATTGAACTTGAACTATGGTGATGAGGAAGTTAGCAGAATTTGCTTATGTCCATTGTTCTTGGGAATCCACTTCTACATAGAAAGGGATGGCATTATCATTAACCTTTCCTGCTCTATTTTCTGTACATCAGTGTATACAGCTGATTCAAAATACATGGCAACTGGAAATATATTTAAGCAGAAACTGGGAGATGGTAATGTTCTGACAACAATCTAGTTTATACAGATCCTTGGAAAAAGTAGCATAATTTTATTAATAGTGATAAGAATGAACAAGTTTAGGAGACTACAAAGTTTAGGCTGCATGGACATGGACTTCTGCTTGCAAGAGTGTTTTCTGATAAAAAGGAGAACCATTTTGCTCTCTCTGCTATTCCATCTGAAGAGAAAAGGTCAATGAAATATTTTACAAAGCACAGGAGAAAGAAAATGAATTATTGGTCATGTAGACTACTTTGTACTTTTAGCACTCTGGAAAAGTGGCTCTTTTAGCTTCAACCATAACCCGGTAAAAGTTGTGCTGGCGAAAAAATAAGACAACCTATAAGTGAGTTACATGGTAAAGTTTCCCTAGCTATTTTACAGATGAGATAAATGGGACAAAGTGACTTGACCAAAGAGGGTAAATGAGCTTCTTAAATTCAGACAGTTAGCAAATGTGGTATTCAAGACTCAAGGTATTTTAAATTGGTTGAGTGTTCATTTCAGGACATTGTATATTTCATTGCTTGTCATCTTTATGGATTAACATCCTAATAGATATGCACTTAAGAATCACAGAATCATAACATTTTAGAGCTAAAAGAGAACACTAAGACCATATAGTCTAAGCCTCTCTTCTTATAGATGTGGAAATTGATGCCCTGGCTTGTCCAAGGTTGGAAAGCTAACAAATGTCAGTTAGGATGTCCCAGATGCATACATAGATCTTTCTCTTAAAGATTTTATATAAATGAAAAATTTAAAGTCAGTAGTTGCTGACTTTGTCAGCTTTTCTTGGAAATACTACTACTTGTGATCTTTTCCATTCTTTTGAAATCTTCCCACTTTTGTGTCTTTGTGTTGCCAGGTCAATGCACATAATAGATATTTGCTAAATGTGGAATCACATAGATTAGTTGACATATAACAAAGCTGGAAAAGATACTGTGGATTACCTACATCCTTATTTTTACAGATGGAGAAAATGAGTCCCAGAGAAGTTAAGGGATTTTGCCAATATAAAAAGGTAGTAATAAGCAGAAATGATGCATTAGAAAGACCATGGAATTTAGAGACAAATGACTTGGGCTCTAACCATGTCACAGTATGTCTTGACAAGTTAACTGTTCTGTGCATTTTTCCTCAATTGCAAAATGAAAAAGTTGAGCTATATTTTCTCTAAGGTAACTTCTAGCTCTAAATCTATAATCCTAAATAGTAAAGCCTTCTTTGAAATATCCTGAAAGATGATTCCCAAATGCCTTTTAAATAATGTTGCCTCTAGCACAGATTTCTTTGGTATGTACTTGGAAATGCCCATTTTCACTTTATCTTTTTAAAGTACCATGAATACTTCCAAGCAAAATGCATAAGGTAAGCAGGTGATAAAATAAAAGTAGGTCACTAAAAAAGATACTGGTAGATTTGTTCCATTTTATATCTTTTTATTTTTTGTCCTCCTTCTAGCTCTATCTCCTGCCCTGTTCCTGGTTTTTGGACTTCAAAACAATGTCTCTGCATCTATCTCATTCTGGAATTCTTCTCAGGTCCAAAGGCTTCCTGTCCCCATCTCTGTGGCCTTCTCAATCCAGATTATCCCTCCAAAAGACCTGTCCCAGTCTCCCACTGGTCAGGTCCTCCTGGATCCTCTATTTTGTGGACGGTAAAATGACCTGGATCCTCTATTTTGTGGAGGGGTCTAAAATAACCTTCATTGCCTTCCCAGCCCTGCTCCTGACTTTTGGAATTCAAAACTATATTCTGTCCTGAGTACTATAATCTCTACTTCACTCTTATTTTTCATCTGCCTTTTGAATATTGTCCTCATTCATTAGAATGTAAGCTCCTTGGGGGAAGAAACTGTCTTTCTTTTTTATTGTATTTGTATCCTACTGCTGAACATAATGCCCAGCACATACTAAGTGCTTAATAAACATTTCTCTTCTTCCTTCTTTCCATTTATGAATACTATCAAACTAGATTTTACACAAAATTTTCTGATGGTACAGTTTCTCCTCAATTACTTTTAACATTTTATGAAGTGATATTACTCTTAATCTTCAATAATTTCCCCACAATATATACTAAGTATATTTAATTCATTTTTATCATTTGCTTTAAGAAATAAAAAGCTCTTCATAATATTATAATTAAAATTTTTATACCCAAAAATATCTCCACATGACATCAGTTTATGAAGGGTACAAACTGTGCCTTATATGGTACATATTAAGTGTTCAATTAATACTTGTAGAATTAATTATCTTATTAGAATTTATAAACACAATTTACATAATCTCCTCCCACTTCTATCAAATATTTTATTATGCATGGAATTGAAGGGGGAAGAGATGATTACTAGGATAAATAGTTTGAAGCTGGTAGACAAAAGTCAGAAGACATAACTCTCACTCTTGTTTTCCTACTTTGGCCACCTAAAAAGTAATATTTTTCTTTAATAATTAACTACTGTTAACAGTACTTTTAAACAGTTAGTTTTTTTTTTTTAAATGGTAAGTTCAGTCATTTATCAGGGGTCATTGTGGAGGAGATTCCTGTTCAGATATGGATTTGTTGGTATGATTTCTAAGATCTCTTTCAAATCCAAGATTTTGTGAATTTGTACTCAGAACTCTATTGGTATTTAGGAAATAATGACAATAGATATCATGCAAAGATTAATAACAGGATATGTTCACTCAAATAAATGTTCTTCATACTTAATGGTGCTCTTATTTTATCATAAAAACAATTCAAGGACAGTGAACAACAACAAAGGGTAGCCTTTATTAAAACAATAACAGAATTAAAATGGTAGAGTCAATGACAAAAGCAACAGTTCCAAGAATTAATAATGTAAAAATTTTTAGAAACAAATCAAGATAATCTCTTACATTGGAAATGGCACACAACAGCATGACATCCCAAGTGAACAGGAACAATGCAGAATTCATATGGCAGTTGATTCTTCTACCTTCAATTGTTCAGCAGAACCGCTCTGCAAATTTTTATAAGCAACTATATATGATTCTATTAAAAAACCTTCTTTCCTGAATAGATATTAAATTTTACATGAATTGCTGCATGTAAATACACTGAAGTCATCACCATGGAATGCACATTTGTGCCAAACATGCCAAAAGTTCTATGACAGCCAAAGCTGTGCAGAGTCCCTTTTGTCACTTTTTCATTATTCATATTAAAGTTCTTTAGTAGGAAATACCATGCTCAGTCTAAAAGTACAATATTGTAAGAAAATAATTCGCTCACTCACTGGAGCTGTTTGGCATTTGACTTTACATCAAGTGCACTGCCAACAAAACACAGGTGTATGCCACATGAGGAAGTGCAGACATGGTTATAAGAAGAATGATGTTTCAATGTTATCCTTGTATCCATAATGTAATCATCCCCATATGAGTATCTATATCTCTTCTATACCACAAAAATCATGACTAAAAAATAGGGAGACTTAAACTTTTATAGGGCCTTACAAAATTACTGTTAGTTATTGAAACTAAAAAGTGGCTTGTTGGAGAATTTTGTCTGCTCAGAATTTGGTGTGCCAGAACAAATTGCCCTGGTAATCATGTGTCTTCTAGTGTTTCCAATTCACCTGAGGCTGAATGGCTCAAAAACCTCTTTTGAAAGTTTCTGGGATGCTTTGCTTTTTCAGTGTTGGAAATAGTTGTTTGTTTAAGATGATTTCCTTGAGTCATTTTCCTAGTTCTGTTAACTCACTCTGCTTCTAGGGTTATTCATTTTCTGTTCCCACTCCTTCCTTTCCTCCTCAGGTCTTTCTGCTCAAATATTTCTCCTTCTCTTTGAACTCTTTTAGAAAGCTCTTTGAATCATTATCACTCAATGAAGCAATTTGATTTCGGTTCTCTGTATGAGTTTTAGTAGTTAAAAAATAAAGAGGCTAGATCAGTTTCTCACAACCATTCCATTTCCTATATTTGTTGGGAAAGACTTCTCCAAATAAGTCATTATGGAGTATCCCAGCATCCATAGTGGAGAAGGGGAAAAAGCATTTATGAGGCAAGGTTCAAAATGAGATTCTTGAATTTGTGCAGAGAAAGAGAGAGAACTAAATGACACTGCACTCTATCAGTACTGGCAAAAAGTAGAAATTCAATTACTGTCCTGGATAATAGCATTTATTTAAAACTGGCATCATACATATGAGTCCTAGATTCTGAAGAAAAGCCTGTTGTTCATAGATCTGAATGTATTCTGAACAAATATATCTAGGAAAGCTCATAAGAGTTTCCAAAACCTATTAACAGTTTCTAGAACTAAGATCCCAATCTAAACAACAAATAATACACTGGAGTTTATAGGTTTAGGCTAGAATTGAATGGATTAATATGGTACAAATTAAAAAAAATCTGTATGGGCCCTATTGGATTTAAGGCATTAGGCTTAGTTATTTTAATATAGCCTCTATTCCAAGCCTATGAACACACACACACACACACACACACACACACACACACACACACACACACAAAAAGTTGAGCAAAGTTCTATGTGATCAGTCAAGATAAAACTGGGGCTGGAGATAGGATTTTGGTACTGAAATTTTCCATATCTGCATTTTCTTTGGTATAGTGTAGCTCCCAAGATGATTTATAGGAAAATTCTCATCTTCAAAATGTGCTAGAGATACTTGTTCACTTTGAGGATATTTACAATGGCGGCTGGAGGAAAACAAAGAATTATTTGTTACTTCAGCCGCCAGATTTATACTTTGGGATCCGTGACAGCTATCATTTGTTGAGAGGAATGAGAGACATTGACTTGGACTAATCTAGATCACACAAAAAAGGAGGCTATGAAGGATCGTGCCTCTGACTCTAGATTCTATAATATCATTTTAGCCCAAGGTGGACACATATGCTAAGTTATAATTGGAGAGATAGAGATCTTTTTGATGGTTTTATGGATGAAAGCCAATAATAATATTTAATATGGGCATGAGGGAGAGAATGCACTGGCTACTTATATCCCAAAGGACAGAAAAATAACATTTGAGTTACACAAAAATTTACTGGAAACAAGATCTAAGAAATAAGCCAAAAGTAAAATGCATGGTCTCAAATGCCTATGCAAAGATGTTCAAAAACTAAGAGGAAATTAGAAATCTTAACACAAAAAAGCAAATTTGATTTCACAGGTATCACTAAGACCTGGTAGTATAAAATCCATAAATGGAATACAGTTTTAATTAGGCAAACATTATTCAAAAGAAATAGAGTAGTAAGTGGTGAGGGACTGGGGGACCATATATGAAACAATATGTTCATATGAGGAATTCTAGGAACCAGAGAAAGGAAGCATTATGGCAAATATTTGAGTAAATGTCAAAGGAGGAAGAATAAAAAGTAATTTTTATAATTGGAATATACTGCTGGCAATCTAGGACAAAAATAAGAAATGGTTTTGGTGAACAGATGATAAGTCTGTCACAAAAACATGATGGTGGACTTCAATTATGCATACATCTGCTTGAGCTCTCTTATTCCACCAAAAACAAAGCAGCTAAAGATGATTTTACTAGCCTTAACAAAATGTCATCCTTCAAAATGTAGAGGAACCAATAAGAGGAAATTCTATATTTCATTCATTAACAGGAAGGAAGTAGTAGTTGGGTTGGAAATGTTGGGGACCCTAGATTGTGAGGGAGCTGACAACTGCCTCTTAGAGTTTGTGACAGAAAAGAGGTAAATTTGGACATAATCAGACATACATCCAATATTTGGGGAAGGGATATCTAAAAGGGCTCCACTGAAATATAGGTAGGAATCCCATGAATTAAAATGCTACAGGGGAAGATATTCTAGGAGGAATGTAAGATACTTAACAATGAAATTCTGCAGACAAAGACAAGCATTTCCAAAGAGGAGGAAAATGGGTATTTGTCTTAAGAGACCAAAGTGGATCCAGAAAAAAAAATCACCCATCAACTTAGGTTTTAAAAACAAATGTATAAAAAAGGAAGTGAGATGAGGTGACAGAAGATGGATACATGGTCCAGTAACAATATTTTCTAGAGTTCTAAAACCCAAAATGAGTTGAGATTGGCAAAACAAGTTAGGGACAACAAAATGGAATTTAGATGGCTCACTCTTGAGGACATGGAATATCAATACATGGTTAGGGCCTTTGGTTTAACTGGGAGAGATGATGTTCACTGACAACAGAAAAAAAAGGCAGAATTACTCAGTTCTGATTTTTGACCACCTTTCTTGTGTTAACCATTTATTGGATATGATAGAATAAAAATAACTAACATGGAGTTGATAAATAGATAGAGACTAAGAGGGTACCTATTTGCCCTTGATCAATTCAAAGCATTTGACCCAGATAAACTACATCCTCCAATGAAAATAAATGGTAACTTTTTTTTTAGCTAGGCAATGAGGTTAAGTGACTTGCCCAGGGTCACACAGCTAGTGTCTGAGGCTGTATTTGAACTCAGGTTCTTCTGACTTCAGGGCTGGTGCTCTATCCACTACACCACCTAGCTGCCCCAATAAATGGTAATCTTGATCACTGAGCCACTGTTAGTGCTATTTAAAATATCACGAACACTAGAAATGCTGGAAAATTAGAGAAAGAAAAATGTTTTGATTTACAAAAAAAAAGAACAGACTCTGCTAACTATAAGCCAATTGAGTTTATCTTTGATTCCTGGGAAGATTTTATAATGAATCATTAAAGATAAGATGGGCAAACATTTACAGTAGAAGAAGCAGAAATTAAAAGAACAGCATAACTTCATCAAGAATAGGTAATGCTAGGCTAACCTCATTTTTTTATAACATAGAGGTAACATACTGATACAGGAAGGAAATGCTAGATTTAGGTATTGTCTATAAATTTATTTGTTATACTTTGTCCTAGTTAACTTACATATTACTATACATGGCACGCTCACTAAATCTCTAGATGACACAAAATTGAGAGGGACAGCTAACATTGGATAGTGGAGTTAAGATGCAAAAAAAAAAAATCTTAACAGCCAGGAGTATTGGGCTGAATTTAGTCATTTGAAGTTGAGTAGGTATAAATAAAAAGTCTTATGTTTGGTTACAAATTCAACTTTACAAGTACATAATTAGGGAAAGTGTTATGAGATATCAGTTGTTTTGGAAAAGATCTGGAAGTTTTGATGGACTTCAAAGTTAATCAGAGTCGGCAGTGTGATGTGGCCACCAAAAAAGCCAATATAATTTTAGGTTTTACTAAGAAAGTCATAGCTTCCAGGTATAGTGAGATGAGAGTCTTACTTTACTTTGTACTTATTAGACTTTGTCTGGAGTTGTATTCAGGTATGTTCTGGACACCACAATTTAAGAAGGCCTGGAGGGAGCCAAGATGGCAGAGAGAAAAGGCAGAGACTCACCTGAGCTCTCCCAAAGCCCCTCCAAACACCTTTAAATAATTCCTCAAAACAAATTCTAAAGCAGCAGAACCCATAAAACAATAGAGGGAAACAATTTTCTAGCATGAAACCACTTATAAGGTTGCCAGGAAAAGTCTGTTGAACTGTGAGAGTGAAGAGCAGTGCAGCACAGTCCAGATACCAGCAAAACAGCAGTACGCCCTGGGGGGAGACTGAATCAGTGGCAGCAGTGGCAATTTCCAGAACTCTCAGCCCACAGATGGTAAGGGGGGTCAAACAACTGGTCAGGAGATTATGGGAGTCACTTTGCAGGCACTGGGAGCAGGGCTTTGCTGCATTGTCCATATCTGGATCTAGGTTGCAGTCCTGGGTTTGAGTACCAGAGGTAGGAGGAGCACTAGCACAGCAGAACTTGCAGCTGCAGGGAAAATGGAAATCTGGTCACAGTTCCAGGGCCAAAAAGAGTGTTTGTGCTCACTCACATATTCAGAACACAGGCCAAGAGAATACTAAGCACACCTCTCCCTAGATCATATCATCTCTAAGGAACTGAAGACTTATAGGTCCCCAGAATTATCTCTGAAAACAGTTGTACGAAAACCCTGAAATTTGGGACAGTGCTCCCTCCACTCCAGAAGCAGAGCCCCACTTTAGCATAGAATTAAAAGTCAAGACATGGGCTGGGAAAAAATGAGCAAACAGCAGAAAAAGATCCAGGATACAGAATGTTACTATGGTGACAAGGAAGATCAAAACTCAAAATCAGAAGACAACAAAGTCAAAACTACTACATCCAAAGCCTCAAAAAATATGAATTGACCTCAGGCCATGAAAGAGCTCAAAAAGTATTTTAAAAATCAAGTAAGAGAGGTAAAGGAAAAATGGGGAATAAAAAGGACAGGGATGCAAGAAAATCATGAAAAAAGAGTCAATAACTTGGTAAAGGAGGCACACAAAAAATACTAAAGAAAAGAATACCATTTAAAAAAACAGAATAGACCAAATGGTAAAAAAGAGGCACAAACAATGAAAAGAACTCCTTAAAAAGTAAAATTGGTCAAATAGAAAAAGAGGTACAAAAGAAAATAATGCCTTAAAAATTAGAATTGAGCAAGGGGAAGCTAATGACTTTATGAAACATCATGAAATAAAATCAAAAGAATGAAAAAATAGAAGGAAATTTTAAATATCTCACTGGAAAAACAACTGACTTGGAAAAATAGATCCAGAAGAGCTAATTTAAGAATTATTGGACTACCTGAAAGCCATGTTCAAAAAAAGAACCTAGAAATGTCCAAAGGGCTATAAAAACCATGCATACCCTTTGACCCAGCAATATCACTACTAGGTATATATCCTAAAGAGACAAAAAACAAAAAGGAAAAGAACCTATATGTACAAAAACATTTATGGCAGCTTTTTGTGGTAAAGAATTGAAAATTGAGGGGATGTCCATCAATTGGGGAATGGCTGAACAAGCTGTTGTATATAATTATGATGGAATACTATTATGCTGTAAGAAATGAAAAGCAGGGTAGTATCAGAAAAACTTGGGAAGACTTACATCAACTGATTCAAAGTGAAATGAGCAGAAACAGTAGACTATTCCACATAGTAATAGCAGTACTGTGGCAACTGTGAACGACTTAGCTTTTTTCAGCAATACAATGATCCAAGACAATCCTGAAGGATTTACGGTGAAAAATGCCATCCACCTCCACAGAAAGAATTGATGGAGTCTGAATGCGGAATGAAGTATTTCTTTTTATTTTCTTTAGTTTTCTTGGGGGGTTTTTTTGGGGGGTGGAGTGGGGAGAAAGTCTGTGCTTTTTTTCACAACATGACTAAGATGGAAATATGTTTTGCATGACTCCACATGTACAACCTATATCAAATTGACCTATGTCAACCCTTTAATTTTGTAGGGAGGGTACAGGCTCAGAGAAGGGGGTTTTGCCCTGGGGCCCCCAAGACTGGAGAGGGAGTGTAGCCAGGCATTGGACCCTGGCTGAGAAAAGGGGAGAGCTCAGCAGTGAGTCCCCAACTCCCACTGCATGCTGTAGGCCAGCCCCTGCAGGTAGCCATGGAGATGGGCAGGTGCCAGGGAAAGGGAGAGACTGCTAAGGATGTGCAGGTCCCCCTCCTCTTCCAGTGAGAATGCTCCCTCAGCCTGGACCTCCTCATGGAGTGACCTCAGTGCAGTGGATACCTCCTTGACCATGACAAGCTTCTTGGTTCATAGCTGTGAATTGGTGAGCCAAGATTCCCTTAGGCAGAACCAGAGAGTGTACTGGGATGAGCAGTGACTTGCTGGCCATCTTTTTCCTTGGTCATTTCACTTCTTGTGGCCCCAGAGGATGCCTGCTTTCCCAGCGTCCAGTAGGCCCTGGAGTGGCCCAAGCAATGTGCCCTGAATTCAGTGTGGGAGTTCCACAGGGCCAGCCCAGCCCGCAGGCTGCCCAGCACCTTGCTAATATAATATGCTGTCTGATGGTCAGTGAGGACGCTGCTGGGCTCAGGCAAGGCCGGTGGTGTTCCATCCAGCTCCATCCAGGCCTCAGCCCTAGGTTCTGGCCCTACCAGTATGGGGCCATTGAGGGAAGAAAGGCATTTTTGAACGACTTAGCAGCCCCCGACAGAAGGCTGTCACTTCATACTCGGTCTGGAAGCCACTGGCAAAAATCGCCATTGGGAAGAGAGTTGGGGCTGAAGTCTGCTTGGAATTGCTGCTGCTGAGCAGACAGTGTCAGGGCCTCCAGGATCTCCTGGATGTTCTTTTCCTGGAAGATGCAGAAATCCTCTTGCTGCAGGTCCTGGCAGAGCCCGTGCTTCCAGGAGATGAAGAAGGGCATGTGCTTGGCATCGATCCAGGTCGCGCCAAGAACCCCAAGTCCAGCTGCTCCTGCAGCCTGGGCAGGATCCGCGGCTTGGTTTTGTTGGCCTTGACCCAGCTGGGCTGTGGGGCATTCAGGAAGCTAGAGGCTATTGTGGGCAGTGCTGCCCTGCCTCATCTAGGGCTGGGAGGGGCAGCTACGTGGCGCAGTGGATAGAGCACAGGCCCTGGAGTCAGGAGGACCTGAGTTCAAATACGGCCTCAGACACATAACACTTACTAGCTGTGTGACCCTGGGCAAGTCACTTAACCCCAATTGCCTCACCAAAAAAAACCCAAAAAAACAAACGTCTAGGGCTGGGGTGGCGGGGTGGCGGGGTGGTGCGGTGGTGGGGCAGGCGTCGAGCCAGGGCAGATGAGAGACGGTGAGCAAGTCCCAGGAAGCAGAGATGCCTAGGACCATTTTGTGGATCTGAAAACTGAGGCCCATAGCAGCGCTGGGCATGGCTCCCACCAAATTGCTTGCCTTCTTAATAAGGAGAGGGGGAGCAAGGGAGGAAGAGAATTTTGAACTCAAAATTAAAAAGTAAAATGACATGTAATTGGAAAAAAATAAAAATAGGCTAAAAAACGTGTTCACACAATACCCTTTTTAAGTTTAATCTTCATATTAACATTTTCTCTATCACTTCTAGACAATAAAAAAACAAAAAATCAAGCCCTGATTTGTAGCATCTGCCAATTTCCAAGGTATACACACTAACACTGAAAATTTAACAATCGAGTTGGTACAAACTGGCTCCAGGATGTCTTTGCACTGATTAATCACAAAATCACTCATTTGTAGAGTCATTTGCTGCCAAACATAGGAATTAAAAAGTGTGTGTGATCCTGACTGTGGTAATTGAATTCTGTCTTTCAATAAGCTTGCAATAATTTTTCCTTGACCTAAAGGATCTATATGTTGGCTATAGCATTCCTAAGAATTTCCCTTTGGGGATTTCTTTTAGGAAGTGACCCATAGCATGTGCTATTTTAACTTTGCTTTCTGGTTCTAATAGACCTAGGCAGTTTTATTTTATAGTTTATTTAAATATGGCATGCAGGAAGCTACATTATATTTAAAGGTACCGTAGATAATGAACCAAGATTAGTAATTAATGTTCATGCAGTAAATGTCAAAGCATCTGAATATTTAGGGAAGGAAAGGGAAGGGAAGGGGAAGGAGGGGAGGGCAGAGAAAAGAAGGGCAGGGCAGGACAGGGAAGGGAAGGGAAGGAAAGGGAAGGGAAAAAGAAAGTTTATGATATGTTCTTTCCAAGTGTTCACCTGAGTTCATGATGACTTTCCTGGAAGAATATTTCTTCCTGGACTATGGCTTCTGACTATCTTTTTGTTCAATACCTCTCTGGAAGAAGGAGCTTAATAATGATTCTCTTATGATTTCTTGATCATTTTTTCAATCTGGTGCCCTTTTTAAGTCATCATTGGAGTATATGTGAAACTGCTAGCCAGGCTTCTTGGTTCCCTTTTATTCTACCATTTTAACTGGAATTCCTTGAATTAAATTTTGATTAAAATTTCATAAATTAATAAAATTAATAAAATATTAATTTATATGAAAGCCTTCTTTCTCATACACTGTATGGCCTTTGAGGTCCAGAATTACATACATTTTCATTATCATATCTCCAATGTCTGTCTCAGTATATTAAACATACAGTACTTAATCAATGAATGAGAAAATAAGAATCAAAATCATTCAAGGCAAAATTACCCCCAAATGTCTAGTAAAAGTAAGACGGCTGTTGCAAGAGACTTTGGAACAATAGTAGAATTACATATTTATGTAATTGTTTTTGTTTTCTTTTGTTTTGTTTTTTAGAGAATGTGTTTCTTTTCTCAAATAGATGTCCTCAGAAAAAGATTTAAGTCAAAAGCCTTACAGCAAAGGATATAGGGCTGTTTGAATGATATCAGGTCAAAAAAATGATTGGAAAAAGTTCATAGAATAACTGTAAAAATCTGACCCAAAGACTTTGAGGTCCCCTTTTGACACAGGGGACTTCAAGGACTGCTATATATGTATGTGTGTGTGTGTGTGTGTGTGTGTGTGTGTGTGTGTGTGTGTATGTGTGTATATATATATATTTACACACACCCATATTTCTTTCCAGAAACATATCTCAAAGCATACATCATGGAATGGAACAAAGCAAAGAGTTGAAGTAACCTTTTTAATGGTCCCTAGGTAAATATAACCTTTCAATTCTAAAATGAGATAGTAGGAAAGTTGAGTGAACTTATAAGTATATAAATGCTACAGAAAACAATCATTGGTAATAAAGGTCATCATGTACTCAGGAGAAAAAGCCTTAATTTTTTTCCTAAAAAATATATGAAGAAAACATTGTAGATATAATACATTCTGATTCTAATAAAACATTTGCTACAGTGTCACAATAAATGTTACTCAAAATTACTTTAAATTGGCTTCAACATAAGCATTATCTTGTTGAAAGAAAATTGTTTTAGGGGCTATGCCCAAAAGACAGTGATGAATGACAATATCTCACATTGGAGAAATGGCTAAAGGAGTAATGAAGGGTCAGTATTATTTATTGTCATTAATAATGATCTGGAAGAAAGAATGTAACATATGTTAATGAAATACTCAGCTCAAACTAAATTGGATAGGATTTCAAATATCAATGAGGGTAGAACAGTTATAAAAGACCAAGAGATAGAAAAGAAACAAGTTAGAAATCAAATGAGATTCATGGAATTTTAGAGTTAGGATAAATCAGAGCCAGTATTGTACATGAATCAATCAATCCATTCATGAAAATCACTTACTAAGCACTTACCATATACCAAATATTGTGTTAGGTGCTGGGAATATAAATACAAGAGGGGGCCAGGCCCTACTTCAAAGAGCTTACATTCTAATGGGAAAGACAACACATCTGAGGAAAAGAGGGTAGAGAGTGCCCAAGAGACCCTGTAGTGACCTGGGACATCAAGGCATGGTGAATAAAGGCACAGGGGAATGAATGGACACACCCTTTCCAGAAGCAATGATATCAATCAATCAAAAAGCACTTATCAAAGCACATTATCTTCCAGGTAATATACAGTGCTTTGATTACTGTTCTGAGAACAATGTGTGGAGAAGCAAGCAAAAATGTTAATTAGTTGTGGAAAATAGGAGAGAAAACAAACTTTCAGGAATGAAGGGAATAAGAGCTACAAAAATAAAATGTGGCCAATCAGAAGTGAATGTGATTTGGAATTTATAGACTTAACAGGTTTAAGTATTTTATTTCTCCAGTCTTTTTTTTTCCAAGTTAAGCACCCACTGAATCTTGTTATTCCAAATTTTTAAAAATTTGTAAATTGAAAATAATAAAGTATGTAACATATTTTCATGTACCAGAAAATCAAATCGCATGTTCCTTCTCCTTCAGTTTTCATTGAAGTCCCAAAAATTTATCAAACTAGGAGGTTCTTATAGAAACATACATACTATACATACATTTTCATATACACATATATTGAGATACACATGTTTGCACACCTATGTATATAAATTATATCTATATAAATCAATTGTGAATTTGAATAGTCCAAATTTCTCAAACTATGGGACATAGAGCTCTTAGGAAAAAGCTACTCAATGACTATCAGGTCAGGAAGTATATCTATTAAGTACCTATTTAGAGTTAGTAACAAAAAGAAAAACTTTAAGTTTTGTTGGGAAACAAGAAAAACATGAAATAGGGTAAGAATGTCGTGATAATATATAAAAAAAATATTAAGCTGTATAATACACAATATAAGTGCAAATATAAGTTGTCAATGTAAAAAATGAATGAGATAGAATCCTCAGGCAAAATGTCATGAGCGAATGGATGAATGAATGACTTATTCTAAATAACTACGATCCATCATAATGTTTTTGTGTTTCATCATTGGTGAATAAATAGGTAGTTGCAAAAAGAAGAATTGTAGTTGGTCTTATAATGTAAACTAAATGAATCATCAGTAAATTGATTGCTACTAGGGGCTAGAGAATGATGTGATTGAGAATGATACGGACTAATTATTTTTTAGAAATGTAGAAGCAGGTCTTGGACTTTTGCCCTTACATGAATGTCTAGTATTTTTGCCCTTACATGAATGTCGGTCAGCTGTCATTGCTGGCTGGTAGGAAGCTAGGTTGGTGAGTCAGGCTTCCTTCCCCATTCATTCAGAGAAACCTATTTGTAGGGATGGAGTCAAGAGCAGTAACTAAAAAGTATGCCTGGTATGAGGAGAAGAGAGTGGCTGGACCCAGTGATACCCATACTCCAAGTTTGGAAGCTAGAAAAAGGTATGAGTGTTTCCCCCACTCATTTTCTCCTTCAAACTTAAACCTTAATAGCCAGACAATACAAAGGTCAAATAGAATGCTCTTCCAAATGTGTGTGTATGCATGCATGTGTAAGTATAATTCATATGTACGTGTTTGTGTATATATGAGTTTATGGTGTATGTGTATGTATATGCGTATACACATAGTATATACATATGTGTATGTGTAACGTGTGTATTTCAGCATTTATTTTTTGACATTCTTTTTATTTTGAGTTTCAAATTCTCTCCCTCTAGCCAGCCCCTCCCTCACCCATTGAGAAGGAAAGTAATATGATATCAATTACACATGTGAAATCATGCAAAAACATACTTCCAAATTAGTCACATTTAACTTTGGTTTGTTTTTATTTTACGCTTTGTAAGCTCAGCTACTGTATAAATTATTTCCTTTTTTTTTTGCCTCTTTTAAAGCAGAATTTCCTGTAGCATTGCTGCTTGTATTAGAGATCCAAAAAGCTATTTTTAAAAAAAAAATTCACTTCTGTATTTTATGGAACTTCTTTTTTCCTTTTAACTTTTAATTTTAATTTAGTTCACCATTTCGCTACTTTAGTTGAATAAATTTTCTAATTTGATTTTTGTCAGTTGGGTTTTTTAAATTTTGATTAAAATGTTATTCCCTTTTGATATACATATTTCATTTCTTTTCATATTATTTCTTCTCTCATTGAAATAGCATGACTGATTTTTGTTTTGAATGCTTTTTCTAGTTTGGGATATCCTTTAATTTGGGATAGTTTTGTATTTATTTTTCTCTCTGTATATGTATTTTCACTGTGCCTTTTCTACTGTGCTCCTATTTTGGATATGCACATAAATGCAGTTATTTGATAGTGACACTGTGAACACTGTTATTAACATGCTCAGTGTGCAAATGGAATGCTGTTTGCTGTTATTGCTTATTGGAATATTTACCTTGCTGATACATGTTACATTAAATCATTGCTTGTTAGCATCAACTTGATTTAAGATGGAGCAGTTAGTATGAATTTTCTCCAATTATAGGCTGGATATTGGCATAATGTTCAATATAGTGAAATATGAGTTTAGTACTTGCAGATCAATTTTATTGACCTTAGTCATTAGAGTTTACCGATATTCAGGTAGACATGATGTTCATAAACAAGAATATTCCAAAAATCTTGAAGGACACAGTTAAAGAAGGGCATGGTAGAATAGTCCCTACCGAGACAAGATTAGAATACAATATGGATAGGCCCAGTGAATTACCAGACCCAGCTACCCAGTCAAAAAGGCCTCACAAAATTCAGATAGATGGATTATAATATTCTCTCAGAAGTGAAAGAGGAAGCTAAAGATTGAAAGAGGCTAAGGCAAAGGGGAAATACATCACTAATATGGAAGACAAGCTTTTGTAAAGCACAAAGTGCAAAATAGAATGATATGTAAAAAGGACAGAAAATTATCCAGTTCATTTGGAATGCAGCGGCCAGATGCCATTTCTAGTTCCTTCCCCACAAAAATTAATTCACTTTCTTTCATGTATATTTTATTTTTATTTCCCACAGCAACTAGAACTCCTCTGGTTTTCCCTCCACAGCTATTTAACTGTCCTCTCCCAAATTTCTTAGAAAGTGCTTCTATCAATAATCATGTTTTCTCTTTATGTTAAAATTCATTTACCTCTAAACCTCAAACTCTTTCACTCTTTCCTTTCCCTGTCCAGGTAAGACTATAATTAAAAACTGTCTTGACCTACCTCCCCTTCACCCTACCACTCATCAGGCCAACCTCTTAACTTGCTTAGCATTCAACTGTGCCACCTTTTTAAAAAAAATCATTTTTTTTGACTTTTCATTATTTGTATGCCTATCAAGGGCATACCTTATCCCTTTCATGCACTCAAGATCCACTTAAATTGGCCTTGTTTTTTTTTCTTACAATGTTTGAAACAGTGCTATTTCATACAACATTCTATCCCCCATCCTTTGCTGTCGACTGCCCCCATTACCATTCCTGCCTTGCCTGGAACATACTCTCTCCTTCCCTCTACATTTTAGATTCCCTAGCTTTCTTCAAAGCTCAGATCCACTGACTTACATGAGATGATGCTGCTGGCTTCTAGTTCCTTTCCCACAAAAATTAATTCACTTTCTTTCATGTATATTTTGTATAAACTTAACTGTGTACAATTATACAATATAAGAGGCTTGGCAGCAAAAATTTGCATTTTTGCATTTTTATCTTCCCTATTTCACAACACAACACAAAGCAGACATTAAATAGCTTTTTGACTGATTGATTTATACTGAGTTGCTATCTTAAGGGTACAGGATGGAATCCCCTCCTTCCACAACTTAAAACACAAGTCTGTCTGTTTATTTGTACTCCATGTGGTGTAAGGGTAAGTGGGAGCTTCAGGCAGCTTAGCCATCCACTGTTTCAGACGGTTTCATATCATTTAGAGATATCTCTGTCTTCTCACCATGCTCTTTTTAAATTCCTATAGATTTGGAATATTCTTATTTTGAGACTGTGAGATAAGGGTGTTAGGCTGAGAACACTTACGCTGACATCTTGATGATCACATGACTGTCAGAGAATCATGGTTTGAACACAGGCTTTCATATTCCAAATCCATTTCTCTTTTCACTGTATCTTGCCTCTATTTAAGAAAGTGGCAGAGATTGGAAAAAGGTTCAAATCAGACATTCTCAAGAAATGCGAGAGGACTTAACAAGAGGCAAGGTCTGTATTTCAAGCTGTAAGAAGTTGTTGCCAGGAGACAGAAAAGTGGTTCAATTAAACAAGGGATGTGAGTTTAATTTTTCATACTCAAAGGATGCACAACCGCATTGGGGCTTTAAGCCCAGCCATGTGTTTGCCAACCAGTTGTGCTCTCCCTACTCACCCCAAACCCTATCTTTTGGGAAGCTTCTTGAATTATATTTATCAGCTTCCACAGAAACTGTGGGGTGGCAGGGAATCATGCTTCCGCACAGCTCTGATTTCTAGAAGTCTCTGTATGCTTTCCCCGCTATCCTTTTCTTTATCCTTCATTCAATTTGTAAATTGAATGCTGTAAATATCTTCTTTTCCCTTTTCTCCTTTTCCCTGAGAGGCAGATAGCATGAGTGCGGATTGATATAAAACATTTACAGATAACAGGACAGACATGAAAAACCTCATGGATTAAATAAACAAATGGGAGTATGTTAGCACTTTGTATAAGTAAAGGGGAAAATGAATATTGTGAAGTAGCAGAGGAGAGTAAATCATGAAGTTGTGTTTTGTAAAAGGCAAAGCCTCTTGAAGAATTTCATCATCCCCCTTCTTTGATTAGGAATGGCTTCATCAAAAGATTTCAGAAGAAAGTACAAACAAGTTGACAGCTCAAACATACAACTCAGCATAGTCTCCCACTTCCCCATTCACTCTCTGATTTGGCTTTTTTTTGTCTTTGCAGATACATGCTTGTGCGTGGGTGCGTAGGTGCATGTGTGTGTGTGTGTGTGTGTGTGTGTGTGTGTGTGTGTGTGTGTGTGTGTGTGTGTGTGTGTATGTGTGTGTGTATCCTTTTACTATTTCCTATATTCCAGGTTCAACATTTGCCCTGTACTTCTAAAGTCAGGGGAGAGTATCCCATTGCCTCCAAGCTATGGCACACTGGTAAAAACTGCTTTTAAAACCTATAAACATATCATTAATTGTTTCATGTTTTGTGCTTTATTTGGTCATCAGGAACACAACATAAAATATACAGATGCATTATTGCAATTGGAAGTTTTGGATATGACCTACTGTCAGATTCACACTGACTAAAATTAATATGTCATTCCTTGGAACAGCAGCCAACTCATTACCACATATGCTGTAACTTTGACTAAATTTTACCGTTGTTTAATTTAGTCAAAGCTTTAAAGTAGTTTGTCATTATTATATAATGTTTTTACTTTTCTTTAGGTTTTAGTTGTAGGTAGGAAATTTGTGGTTTTACTTGATTAAATCTGATCATTCAGAGTAGTCGATCATGTATATCCTTCTGGCCTGCTCACTCCAGGGAAACCAGGCCCCTGAGACTTAGTGGTAATGATTCAAAACATGATGAACTAAGGTAATTTCATTTTTGTTGACCATTGCTTTGGGTCATTGTAATTTAATGAGTGGTAATCCCATTTAAAATATGTTACAGGCAGCAAGATGCCTGCTGGGAGAATGCAGCTATGCATGGACAGATCAATATGCATTGTGTGCTTTCAACCATTCAATAATCGATTCACCCTTGTTATGAGAAAATAAATGCTGAGGTTCCCAAAGTTAATTTCTAAGACAAGCTTTTACAAAGCTATCAGATTATTAAAAGTTTTTATGGGTTATCTTCTGTTTATTTATTTGTTCTTGAAATCTCCATTCCTCATCTAGAAACAACCTATTTAGAAATATCAAGACAATCCTCACAGTAAATGCTCCTAGATAAATTGACTTTGTTTCCTTTACTACTGCCAAAGTGCTGAAGGCTTATTTGGACTCAAGCATGTTCACAGCTCCACTGTTTCTCTTTGTCTGTTGCTGTATTAAGCACATCTGATTAACCCTTATGTAATGCATTCAGCAGGTTTTAGAAATAAGGTGTCACATCTTCTACTGCATGTATTATTTAGTAGTTTTCAATTCCTCCAATATGTACTTTAAAAGGTAGTGAAGCAGCTCTTTCAGACCAGTCAGAATTTTCAAAGGGCTTAGTTACATTTTCTGGGCTTTCAGCATTCCCTGTTGCCATAGAAATGGGTTTGTAAAGGACTGAATCTGTATAGCATAATCAAAAACATTAAATCAGCATATAAAAGCACTCCCGCCTAGCTTCTCTACTGTCTGTCTTAATGGTTTCACTGCTTTTATAGAAGCATCTTATAGCATATAATTCATTCAAGCAAGTTCAAAAACCACTTTTCACTGAACAGTATTTCAGAGGATATCCCAGACATTGTATACTCTTCTGATAGCTGGTCTGGGCTTTCCACTCACCACAGAACTGCTCTAATTTGTTCTGAAAAATAGAAATCAAACCATGGAACTACACACATCAGGGCACAGAATGTAGTGCATGAGTCTTACTCATTTGGCTTCAATTAGAAAGATAATGTGAATGGTAAATGAGATTCATTTCCTTGGATCCAAATCACATTGCTTTTTAACAGAAATTGATTAACATTTCACCTCAGTGACTAAATTTCCTTAGTCACCACAGTGGCTAAGTCCCATTTCCTCAAATTCCTTTCCATGGAAGACTTTACCAGATAGTCTTAAATGCTATAAGTTCTTTATTTAAAGTTGAGCTTGTTTGGGATTTTTACAGATTAATAACTCAAACTTACTCAACCACTGTACCAATTCAAAAACTGTACTAGTCAACCAAGCAACTTCAAAAAGTCATATTCCTGCATTTATTCATCTGCTGTAAAGTTTAACCAGGATTCCCAAACCTATTTGAACAATGCAAAACTTTGATTCTGACTCCCTCTAGATCAAGGAAGCAGATGTTCTCTCCTCCTATGTTCCCAAATTGAAGTTAATTAGATTCTTTCTTGTAACTAAAACTAGCAAGAGTCTAAAATTAACAGCTACTTTAATTCTGCTGTGTGTCATCTTTCATTGTAATCTGCTTTCAGAACAGACACTGTTCAGCAACTTTTCACTCCATTGTAGAAGTCTCATTTCATTAGCGCTGATGTCAGTGTTACTTGCATTCTTATAAAGGTCAAGTCCCTTCCACAACCCTCAAAGGAGACATTAAACTCACCATCCCAACCAGAAAAAGATGGCGTCCAACTCCATTAGTCAAAATGACTACGTGTGAGAAAGTATAGTCTTCCTACCTCAGTTGAATCAGGGTATTCAAGGAAAAATAAGCAGGGGACCAGTTTCTTCAGATCCTGCTGAACTTTGTTACCTCTGCCAACAGATGTTGGGAAGGTCATGAAAATGTCAATCATTATTGATGGTACAGAGGAAAACTAAGGGAGCCAATTACCATCCATAGGAAAAATCTGCTGGAAACATCTTACTCTCCATCCCTGAATCTTGCAAAGTTACCCAACAGAACACTGAAAGAAATTTGGAGCAACTTGGAAGCAATGAGCTGACACTGAACTAGGCTTTAATATTTGCAAAGCATTTTACATAAGTTATCTAATTTTATCCTCATATTGATCCTAAGAGTTAGGTACTACTATTGTCCCCATTTTGCAGATGGGGAAACTGAGGCTAAGAGAGCTTAAGTAACTATGTGATGGTAACACAGCCAATATACCAAACCTATTTCTGATCCAAAAAAACCTTATCTTTTCCACTAGGAAAATTAGGCCTGTTGTATAGGATGATATGCTATCTGTGGTAATCCTTGAAAAAAATTACACTATATAATATTGCTATGAAATTATTAATAAAATGATTAAAATAGCAAGTTTATAATTTAAAAAGTATGTATATCACATACACACACACACACACACACACACACACACACATATACACACATACAAAACACATGTGGTACAGTAGATAGGGTGCCAAGACTAGAATCAGGAAGACGCATCTTCCTGAGTTCAAATCTGGTCTGAGAAATGCACTAGCAGTGTAACCCTGGGTGAGTCACTGTTTCAGTTTCCTCATTTGTAAAATGTATTTAAAAAGGAAGTGGCAAACCACTCCAGTATCTTTGCCAAGAAAACCCAAGTGGGGTCATAAAGAGCAGAACACAACTGAAAAATGATTGAACATACAGAGATACATATATACACATATATGTACATATGCATATATACATATACATATATATGTATATATATATATATATATATATATATATAATTTAATAACGAATTAACAATAGTATTCTATTTGAGTTCCCTTTTATACTTTTTTAGTTTTGAGGGGTTTTTTATGGAGGGAGGAGTTTAAATGTTTATATGTGGGGGGGGGCATTTTTGTCAATATGTACAAAACCCTCCCTCTAAATGGAAGTCCTCCCACTTAACAGAGTGGAAAGGCAGAGCCAAGATGGAGGAGTAGAGAAGTTGAACTTTCCCAAATTCCTCTCCAAACAACTCTAAAATAACACCTCAAATCAAATTCTGAAGCTGCAGAAGCAACAAAAGGCCAAAGTGAAACACCTTTCCAGCCAAGACAATTTAGGAGTTCAGCAGGAAAGGTCTGTCTTATCAGGGTGGTGATCTGGTCTAGAGAAGGGCTTCTTGAACTTTTTGCACTCACAACCCCTTCAGACCCCCCCATATGGGTTCTTGACCCACAGTTTAAATGTAGTGCAGACCATGACAGCACAGGCCATACCACTGTACCAGCAAAGGGTCTTGGAGGTAACTGCATTGGCAGCAGCAGTAGCCTTGGGAGCTCCCAGCCTACAGAAGGTAGAAGGGTGTTACCACTGATCAACAGGAGATTGTATGAGACCTTATGCTGGCACTGGATTGAAGACCC
Source organism: Phascolarctos cinereus (assembly GCF_003287225.1). Classification (NCBI taxonomy): domain Eukaryota; kingdom Metazoa; phylum Chordata; class Mammalia; order Diprotodontia; family Phascolarctidae; genus Phascolarctos; species Phascolarctos cinereus. The sequence continues at coordinate 273,035,772 of NW_027555847.1, read as the reverse complement.
TACTGCACTGTACATAATCAGCTCTGGGTCATAGTCCCAGGGACAAAAGGATCACTAGCACTTGTGGCTACAGGAGAACAAAGGCCCTTCCTGGGTAAAGACCATAGCACAGCCCAGGAGATCAGTGTCCACACCTCTCCTTAGATCACACCACCTTAGAAACACCAAAAACTTACAGACTCTCATAACTAGCTCTGAAAACAGCAGCATGAAAAGCCTTAAGCTTGAGACAGTGCCCCCTCCACCCTGGGATGAGAGCCTAATATCAATATAAAATTAAAAGTCAAGAAATAGCAAATGAGCAACAACAACAAAAATAAAAGAGCCTTGCCATAAAACGTTATTATTGTGACAGGGAAGATTAAGACACAAACTTGAAAGACAATGCTGTCAAAAGAGGAACAAAGACGCTTCAAAGAAAAAAATAAATGTGAACTAGACACAAGCCCCCAAAAAATCCTACATGAGTTCAAAAAGGATTTTAAAAATCAAATAAGAAGTAGAGGAAAAATGGGGGGGGTATCTACAGTGATGCAAGAAAATTATAAAAGGAGAGTTGACAACTTGGTAAAACAGGCATATATGTGTGTGCACATGTGTGTGTACATATATGTGTATACATGTCTGTATATATACCTATATGTATATACATATGTGTATACATATATACACACATACATACATTAGCACACACACATATATAGATATATAGATATGGATATAGAAGAAAATAACACCTTAAAACACAGAATTGTCCAAATTAGAAAAGAAGCACAAAAATCTGCTGAAGAGAACTCCTTAAAAAGCAGAATTGGCCAAATTTTTTAAAAAAAGAGGTACAAAAGCTTACTGAAGAAAACAATTTCTTAAGTATTAGAATTGGGCAAGTGGAAGCTAATGACTCCATGAAATATTAAGAAACAATAGAAAAAATAGGCAGCTAGGTGGTACAGTGGATAGAGCACCGGCCTTGGAGTCAGGAGGACCTGAGTTCAAATTCAACCTCAGACACATAACACTCACTAGCTGTGTGACTCTGGGCAAGTCACTTAACCCCAATTGCCTCACCAAAAAGCAAAACAAAACAAAAAAAACAATAGAAAAAATAATCCAAAGGAAGAAAAAAAGAAGAAAATATGAAATAGCTCATTGAAAAAAAAACTAACCTAGAAAATAGGTCAAGGAGAGATAATCAAAGATTTGTTGGACTAACTGAAAGTCATGATCAAAAAATAAGCCTAGAAATCATATTTTAAGTACTATAAAGGGAAACTACCCCAATATCCAATATTTTACCAGACAGTAAAATATAATTGAAAGAATTCACTAATCACTTCCTCTAAGAGTTCCCAAAATAAAAACTCCCAAGAATATTTAAGCCAAGTTACAGACTTACCAGGTCAAGGAGAAAATATTGCAAGCAGCCAGAAATAAATAATTTAATGGAGCTATAGTCAGCATTGCACAGTATTTAGCAGCTTCCACATTAAAGGATTGGAGGTCTTAGAATATGATATTCTTGAAGGCAAAGGAGCTGAGATTACAACCAAGAATAAACTATCTGGCAAAACTGAGTATAATTCTTCAGGTGGAAAATTAATGTTTAATGAAATAGAAGACTTTTAAGCATTCCTGATGAAAAGGCCAGAACTGAACCAGAAAATATGATTTTTCAAATACAAGACTCAAGAGAAGCATAAAAAAGGTAAACATAAAAGAGAAATCAAAAGAGACACAGTAAGGTTAAAATGTTTACATTTCTATATGGGAAGACAATAATTGTAATTCCTAAGAATTTTAGAATCATTACTGCAGTTAGGAGTATATGTAGTTGGAACAAATTATTCTCATTCTCCTTTTCTGCTAGGGAAGTCTTCACATGCTTGGAGTAGACAACCCCCTAATTCACCAATGGGCTTGAGACCCCTTGATTACCCTCAATCTGGTTTAAGTCCATCTGCTGAAACAATTTACCTGGCCGCTGCATAAATTACAGCTTCTGGGAGCCACAGATGAGAGGTAGTGAAGCGGGAGGATACCAAAGATGGAAAGCAACACTGAAAAGGACTTGGCAGCCCTCACACCAGAGGAACTAGTCTTTCCTGAGCACACCCTAAACCCAGGTCAGCTACCACACCAATGATAAATTATTTAAATTGAAAAGGCTACAATCCAAGACCAAAGATGAAGAGTTGGTGTATGGTTTTCTTGTTCGCAGATGACTATGCACTCAGTGCAGCTTCTGAAGCTGAGATGCAACAAAGTATGGGTCAATTGTCTGCTGCTTGTGCTAATTTTGCCCTAACAACACCAAAAAAAAAAAAAACCCAGAGGCTGTCTCCACACACATCCACACATGAAATCATTGGTTACAGCAAAGGAGAGGTTTTGAAAACTGTGGATAAGTTCACTTAACTTGGCAGTACTTTCCAGGGAGGCACATATAGATGATGAGGTTAACACATACATTGCCAGAGCTAGCTCAGTGTTTGGGAGGCTCTGAAGGAAAGTATGTGAGAGAAGAGGTATTAGGCTGCCTACCAAACTGAAAGTCTACAGAGCCATTGTGCTGATCTCATTGTTGTATGCTTGTGAAACCTGGATAATATACCAGTGCCATGCCAGGAAATTAAATTGCTTCCATTGGAATTATCTTAGGAAGGCTCTGAAGATTATCTGACGAGATAAGACACTGGACACTGATGTCTTTTATCCAGATAAACCGCCAAGCATTCAGACTCTACCACACAGAGTACAACTCCAATGGTCTGGGGACATTTTTTAAATGCCAAATTATACATTTGTCTAAAAGAAAATTTTATAGAGAGCTCACACAACACAGGCACTCACATGGTGGTCAGAAGAAGTGATACAACAACACTCTCAAGGTCTTACTGACGAACTTTAGAATCAATTGTATGACATGGGAGACGCTGGCAAAGGACTGCCTAGCATGTTCTGCACACATCAAGGAAGGCACTGTGCTCTAAGTGAAGCAAAATTGTAGTGGTGAGAAAGAAACGTGAGATGCACAAATTTAGAGACATCTCACTCCAAATATTCATAGGAATTATTTGTGCCCAACCAGTGGTAGAACCTCATGAGTTCATATTGGTCTGATCAGCTACAGTCAGAAACACCATACAGTCAGAAACACTTGACTCAAACATAGTGATGTAATTTTGGTCCTCTTCAAGAACGAAGGACAACAAGCAACCAACATCATCACAAGGCATGGGTGAAAGCTATGAAAGGATGATTTTTTAAAATAAAATTAAGGGGTGAGAAAGAAGGATGCATTGGGAGAATGGGAAAGAGGGAGGGAAAACTATCTCACATCAAAGAGGACTAAAAGAAAGAGCTGTTTCAATGGTGGAGAATGTGGAGGGGAGGCGGGCGATGCTTTAACCACATATACTCAAATCGGTATGGAAATCTATCTACCCTACTGGCAAGTAGGAGGAGAAGGAAATAAAAGGATGGGAGGGGTGTTGACAGAGGGGAAGACAGATAAAGGAAGGTAGTGGAAAGAGGCAAAACTGACTTTTGAGAAGAGAGAGTAAAAAGATAAAGAGAATGATGGAAAAATAGGATAGAGGAAAATACCCAATTAGTAATTATAACTGGAAATGTGAAATGGATGAACTCACCTATAAAACAAAAGTGGATAACAGGATCTATTACACTTCAGCTGAGGGTTAAAAAAAAGGGGGGATAACAATCAAAGAAAAAGCCAAAATAGACCTAATTTTAAAAGATAAAAAAGGAAACTATATCTTGCTAAAAGTTACCATAGAAAGTAAAGTAATCAGGGCAGCTAGGTGGTGCAGTGGATAGAGCACCAGCCCTGAAGTCAGGAGGACCTGAGTTCAAATCCGGCCTCAGACCAAACACTTGACACTTACTAGCTGTGTGACCCTGGGCAAGTCACTTAACCCCAGTTGCCAAAAAAAATTTTTAAAAGTGAAGTAATATCAATACAGACATATATACACCAAATGGCATAGCATCCAATTTCTTGATGGAAAAGTTAAATGAGTTCCAGGATGAAATGGACAGTAAAACTATACTAGTGATAGACCTCATCTTTCACCTCTCAGAACTGGACAAGTCTAATAATAATATAAATAAGAAAGAAATTAAGGAGATGAATAGAATTTTTTTAAAGCTACATATGGTAAACCTCTGGAGAAAACTGAATGGGAATAGAAAGGAGTATACCTTTTCTTAGCTGTACATGGGCTTCACAAAAATTGACCGTGTATTAGGCCACCCACATAACACTTCTTAAACTGTGAGTCATGACCCCATGAGGTTATGAAAAATTTGGCAACCATAAAATGTTTCTGAATGTGCAAAGACTAAAAATTAATTAAAAATTAAATGCATAATGAATCCAAAGTGTTTCTGGCAGTGCTTGTCCATTTTGTATCATGTAACTTCATTGCAGCCTTGGTTCTGAACACACTTGGCCACACAATGCCAAGGAATGTTGCATCTGCCAAAAGGTGAAAGGGGTAACAACTAGAAAAAGTTTAAGAAGCCCTATTTAGGGCATAGAAACCTCATAACTAAATGCAGAAAAACAGAAATATTAAATGCACCTTTTAAGACCATAATCATTAAAAATTACATTCAGTAAAGGCCCATGGAAAGATAGGTTAAAAATTAATTGGAAACTAAATAATCTAATTTGAAAGAATGAGTGGGTCAAAGAACAGATAAGAGAAACAATTAATAATTTCATTAAAGAAAATGATGACTATGAGACAACATATCAACATTTGTAGGATGCAAACAAAGCAGTATGTAGGGGAAAATTCATATCTCTAAATGCTTACATCAAAAAAAAAAATAAAGAGCAGACCAACGAACTGGGCATGCAACTAAAAAAACTAGAAGAAGAACAAATTTAATACTCTGTCCAATTAAATATCCAATTGGAAATCCTGAAAATTAAAAAGGAGATTAGTAAAATTGAAAGTAAGAAAACCATTGAACTAACAAATAAAAATAGGAGCTGGTATTATAAAAAAAAATAAAATAGATAAACCACCGGTTAATTTGATTAAAAAAGAAACAAGAAGAAAACCAAATTACCAGTACCAGAAATGAAAAAGGTGATTTCACCACCAATAAAGATGAAATTAAAGCAATTATTAGGACCTATTTTACCTACTTATGTGCCAATAAATCTAACAATCTAAGTAAAATAGATCAATGTTTATGAAAATATAAATTGCCCAGATTAGCAGAAAAGTAAAAAATATTTAAATAATGCTATCTTAGAAAAAGAAATTGAACAAGCCATAAATGAACTGCTAAGAAAAAAATAATCTCCAGGTCCAGATGGATTCAAAAGTAAATTATATCAAACATTAAAAGAAAAATTAATTCCAATACTATATAAACTATTTGAAAAAAATTGGTAAAAAAAAAGTCCTACCAAATTCCTTTTAGGACACAAATATGGTTTTGATACCTAAACCAGGAAGAGCAGAAACAGAGAAAGAAAATTGTCAAACAATTTCCTTAAAGAATATTTTATTATATTTTTAATTTTGAAACAAAACAATCATTTCCATAACATAGTAGAATTTTTTAAAAAGATGATTGAAAATGAAACTGCAACTCAATTATTTACAACTTGCTATTCTTTTTCAATATATAATAAAGTTATCATGTAATTTTTTTCTTTTTTTCCTTCCCTCTCCCCCTCTACCCTAAAGATGGCTACCATTAGACAGAAATACGTATACATATATATATGTATATATATATATATATATACACATTATATGTGTGTGTGTGTATATATATATATATATGTATGTATGTATATATGCACATATACAGATTACAGCAATATATCACAAGGATCATATACTACGATTAGCTGCAATTTATACCGGGAAAGCAGGGCTGGTTCAATATTAGGAAAACTATCAACGTAATTGACCATGTCAATAACAAAACCAACAAAAGTCATATGATTATCTCAATAGATGCAGAACAAGCTTTTGACAAAATACAACAATCATTACTACTAAACACACAGGCATAAATGGAGCTTTCCTTAAAATGATAAGTAGTATCTAACCAAAACCATCAACAAGCATTACCTATAATGGGGATAAGCTAGAAGCCTTTCCAATAAGATCAGGGGTGAATCAAGGATTCCCATTAAGACCACAAATATTCAATATTGTTTTAGAAATGCTAGCTATAGCAATGATAAGAAAAAGAAATCGGCAATGAAGAAATAGAATTATTTTGCAGACAATATGATTGTATACTTAGGCAATACTAGAGAAACAACTAAAAAAAATTAGTTGAAATAATTATCAGCTTCAGTAAAATTGCAGAAAATAAAATAAACATACAGAAATAATCAGCATTTCTATATATTACCAATATAATTCAGCAGGAAGAGATAGAGAAATTTCATTTAAAATAACTGAAGGCAATATAAAATACTGTGGAATCTACCTGCCAAGACAAATGCAGGAACTACTTGAATGCAATTACAAAACATTTTTCACACAAATAAAGTCATTTGAACAATTGGAGAAATATTAATTGCTTGTGGGTAGACTAGGGCAATACAGTGAAAATAACAATTCTACCTAAATTAATTTACTTATTCAGTACCATACCAATCTATCCTCTCTCTCAAAATATTATTTTATAGAGCTAAAAAAAATGACAAAATTAATCTAAAAGAACAAAATGTTGAGAATATCAAGGGTATCAATGGAAAAAATGTAAAGGAAGTTGGCCTAGCTGTACCAGATCTCAAACTATATTACAAAGCAATATGATCAAAACAATCTGGTACTGGCTGAAAAAAAAAAAAACAAGAGTGGTGGATGAGTAGAATAAATTAGGCACACGATATACAGTAGTAAATGACCATATAATCTAGTGTTTGACAAACCCAATGATCCAAGTTTTGGGGACAAGAAATCACTACTTAATAAAAACTGTTGGGAAAACTATAAAGCCATTTGGCAGAAACTAGTTATAGGCCAACATCTCACTCCATATACTGAAATAAGGTCAAAATGAGTATATGACTTAAACATAAAGTCTATTATCAAAACTAAATTAGGGGAGCATGGAGAAACCTGTCAGGTTTATAGATAAGTGAAGAACTTATGACCAAAGAAAAGATAGAGAACATTACAGGATATAAAATGGTTAATTTTGCTCAAAAAAAAAAAAATCCAGCCAAGATTACAAGGAAATCAGGAAACTCAGTTCTCAAATATGGAGAGAATTGGTCAATGGATACGAACAGGAAGTTTTCAGAAGAAGAAATAAAAAATGTTCTAGATCACTGATTAGAGAAATGCAAATTTAAAAAAAACCTCTGAGGTACCACCTCACATCTATCAAATAGTATAACATGACAGAAGAGGAAATCAACAAATGTGGGAGGTGATGTGAAAAAATGGGACTTTAGTGAACTTCCAGTGGAGTTGTGAACTGATCCAACCATTCTGGAGGACAATTTGGAACTATACCATAACTAGTAGGTCTGTGCCTCAAAGAGATCAAAGAAAAAGTTTTTCTGACTCAAAAATCCATCACTTTTTCTACTTCATCTTACTGCCAATAAGTTTATTCAGCACCTAACACCTGTTGCTAAGAGACACAGAAGTAGCAAATCTGAACAAAAAGGTTTCTGCCTTAATCATATTTTCTGCAATTGTTTGGCTGAGACTCCCTCCCCTTCCCTTTTATACTTCTTATTTTTATGGTCACAAACACTGTTCAGTAATTTACTGAGAACAGTCTCAGTCCAAAAAAGTCTCTGGCTTCCTCAACTTCTCACCTTGATCCAGTTTCTTACTCTATCCTTAAGAAAATGTAGTTGCAGAAGCCCATTTGCAAAATAAAATTAATAGGATCATTACAAATAGATTTGAGGAGTCATTTCTTTCCCATCACAAAGGTGTGGCATGTTTTCTCTGTCTCACCTCCACCACTACCACAAAGGCTTCCTAACTTTTCCTTTGGGAAATTTACTACCTTCCTGGGTTGCCTGACCATATTATTTCAGACCACAGCTATTGTTTTTTCACATTTTGACCATCATTTCCACCTCCTTAAATATAAAAGCATAATTCTTTACTAAACAGCATCATTAATCTCATTTTTGGCTAAACCAATAACACTTTAGAATACTATCCATCATGAAGACAACTGGATATCCTTATGTCCTACTGTCAAGTGAACTTTAGTTATCTTTTATCATGAATATTTATTATTAATTTAATAAACAAACATGAACATCTCAAATTCAAAATGTCCAAAATAGATCTCACTCTATTTCCCTCCTGACACACTCCTCATGTGAGAGAAACATTTCTAAAGTGATTTCCAAACTGGTTAAACTACTTTGATCTACAAACAGCATAAGAGTGTACCTGTGCTCCCACAGTCCCTCACCAATTGCCATTTCAGCTTTATCATTTTTGACAATCTAATGTTTTTGAGATAAAACCTCAGAGTTGTTTAAATTTGTATTTCTTTGATTACTAATGATCTGATGTAGTTGTTAATAACTTGCTTTCTTTTGAGAACTGTTTCATATTCTATTGGCATTGGTTTTTGATTTTATATATGTCTATCAGGTCCCTTTGTATGTTAGGTAGCAAATCTTTATGAGATAAATTTTTAGCAAAGATTTTTCCCCAGATCACTGTTTCCCTGCTAATTCTAAATGCATTGATTTTTTTATGCAAAATCTTTTCAATTTTATGTAACCAAAATTTTCATTTTATTTCCTGGGTTTCCTTATCCCTTGTTTGGTTCAGAAGTTTTCACCTAGCCAGAGTTGTGTAAAGTATCTCTTTTCTTGCTCCTTTAATCTGTTTATGCTATGATATTTAATATCTGAGTCTTGCATCTACTTGGAGCTTATTGAGGTATATGGTATGAGATGCTGGTCTAAACCAAATTTATGCAGGGCTGCTATTCAATCTTTCCAGCAGTTTTTGACAAGTAGTGAGTCTTTATCCCAATAGTTACGTGGTTGGGTTGATTAACATTATGCCACCTTATTGGGCAGCTAGGCGGTACAGTAGATAGAAAGTGCCAGGCCTGAAATCAGGAAGACTCATCTTCTTGAATTCAAATATGGCCTCAGACACTTACTAGCTGAGTGGCCCTGGGCAAGTTCCACTGCTCAACTTTTCTATTTTTCAATCAGTACCAAAAAGTTTTGAGGATTACTGTTTTATGCGTATGGCTTGAGATCCGATACTATTAGATTCCCTTCCTTCTCACTTTTTAAAAATTATTTTCCTTCAGGTTTTTGGCCATTTGTTCCTCTAGATGACTTTCCTAATATGTTTTTCTAATTCTACAAAGTAATTCTAGCATTTTTAATTGATAATTTAATTTATAAACTAATTTAGTCAAGATTGTTATGTGTATTATATTGATGTGGCCCAACCATAACAAATTAATATCTCTCCAGTTGCTTGGGTCTACCTTAATTTCTGTAAAGAGTCTTTTGTTTATGGAGTCATATTATTCCTCTATGTATATTTGTAGCTGGATTCCTAGGTATTTTATACATTTGTAGCTCTTTTGAAAGGAATTTTTCATGATTTTTTATAAAAATAGAAGTTGATCAATAAAAATTTTAGGTGCACAAGGCCCTAATGAAAATAATTAAACAAATTATACTATACTATATGAACATGACATAAAATTATTGCACAATGAGGAATTATGAAAGGAGAATGACTATATTTCCCTGTTACAAGAGAGCAATTTTAGTAGCTTTTTTTATGTTGGATAGCTCTGAGAACCAGGAGGAAAATAGGAGGTAGTGACAGTGATACTAAAAAGGAAGAAGAAAAGATTATCATTGACTTATTTTTAAAAAATAAGTGGAAGAGTGCAGAAGAAAATTCAAAAAGGGAAATAGGCAAGTAGGACAGTATTAGAAATACCATGTTCAATTTGAAACATATATGTTTATTTTAAATGTATATAGCAGATATTCATTGTCTCATATAGAAGCCCCCTTTTAATGTTCTTTGTCTAGGGAAATGCTCATGTTTTTCAGATTCATAATAATAAAAAAAGAAAACAAACCCCCCCCCAAATTGAAATGAGGTATGAATTAGTGGTAGGGAAAGGCAGGCACTAGGTTTAGATTCTATAGAAGTCTGGCTGTGAAAGGTGGGTAAGAAATGGATTGGTAGCTCAGACAAATAAAAAGGTTGAGAGAACTAGGGGTTTGTTATTTAGAAGTGGAGAAACAAGGATGTGTATAGATAGAAGGGAAGAAATGAATAGAGAGACACTAAAGATGCCTATTAGTCAGTCAACTTTATTGTCGATCAATGTGATAAGTTCGTATTGTCTTAATGCTCTGACAGAGGAAGGAGAAAGACATTTTAAACCATGCACATAGGAACACTTGTCTTGCATAAATAGAACTAATCTCAATCTGACCCCACTTAGAAAAGTAAAGCCCCTATACTGAATTCAACTGAAGCAATTTGTGTCATTATATTAGGTATACTACTCCCCACTGGCACAAAAAATGTTACCCCCCCGAATATGCATATTAAGCTAGTATGAAAGACCATTACCTTTATTCATTAAGCATCCCCTGAAGAACACTTTGAAGCCACAAAAATCATATTACACTAAGACTGCCAAAAATTATCAAGCCACTCCAATAGCATAATTCAGTCAAGTGGACAGAATGTCATGAAATAGATTAAGACTCTTCTATGTGGTTGCATTCCCTCTAAATGTAATTAAGGTTTTTGTTTGTCTTATTTTCAGTGGTAGTATACGTTTAGAATGACAAAGAAGCTAAAATCTAGGAACTCACCAAAAGATCAAGAACTATCTCCTGAACTGTGCCATCAACTATATTACTTATTAAGAGGTCAGCTAGAGAAAGACATGGTTGACATTCACCAGATTCACCAGGATGTTCCTGCTAGCTGTGCACAACTCAAGCAAAAAGCATAATCATATAACGTTAATATAACATTCAAAGTGCCTTCATTTATTTGCATGAATTTGGAGAAGACAATAGAAATTTCATGAATACTAGGTGAGTCTACATGATTCATGGCTCATTTAAATGGGCATCTGATTTTTATCTAGCCAATTAAAATGAAATATTAAGTATTATTATTAAAATGTGAAGTCAAACCAGTGAATGATAGAGAAGTAACAAATGAATTACTGATATCCAAGGAAAAATAGAAATTACAAATATATGGAAATGTAAAATATATATTTAGGAGAAAGTAGCATAACAATTATATTATCCATTATTCTAACTATTTGTTGTTGTTCAGTCATTTCAGTCCTGTACAAATATTCATGACCACATTTGAGATTTTCTTGGCAAAGATATTGGAGTGGTTTTCTATTTCCTTCTCCAGCTTATTTTACAGATGAAGAAACTGAGGCAAATTGGGCTTAGTGACTTGGACAAGGTTAGTTAGCAATTATGTGCTGGAGGTCAAATTTGAACTCAAGTCTTCCTGACTTCAGACACAGTGCTCTATCCGCTGTACCACATAACTGTAACACAAAGTAAATATGGGGTATTAGATTACAACATGTTTAAACATGCTAATTTTATGTATTAAGATGATGGGATTATTTAGTAAATTGTGTTTCAAGAGAAGTAATGTGATGAATTATACGGACTCTCTTAACAGATCTCCTGGATGAGCAAAATGACACATTTGTGAAACAGAGGGTCATTGCTGAGGATACAGCTAATTAAATTTTTCTACATCTATTCATTACACTAACAAACCCCAAATCACACTGGCTGTCATTGATTGGCCAACAATAGGTCCCAGGTCAAGCTCTACTCGGTCATTATTTGAGCCCTGATTGTCTCAGGATGAATACAAATAGCAATTGTTTTTATTTTGGTCAGAAACCTGGAGGATCTCCCCCTCCCACTTTTTTTTTAGAGGCCATCCTCTGCCTCATTTCCTATTAAGCCTTAATCACTAAATGGGTGTTGCCTCAGTCAAACTGAGACCTGTTAAAGATCTTAGCTTGAAAAGGCCAAGGTCCCCCACTGCAGCCTGGGTCATCTCCACTTGTCATGCTCTTTATCTGGCAACTGAACTCAGATGGCTCTGGAGGAGAAAGTAAGGCTGGTGACTTTGCACAGCCCTCCCTCATTTAGATCCAATTCACTTGCATGTCAGGGCATCACCTCCCTGATGTCATGGTCCTCTTCGAGAACGAAAGACAAACAGCAACAGCAAGCAACAGTGACAAATATGTTGGCTGACACCCCTCTGCTCCCTACGCTCTCTCTCTCTCTCTCTCTCTCTCTCTCTCTCCCCCCCTTTCTTTTCCTCTGTCTCTCTCTCTCACACACACACACACACTCACACACATAGAGCCCTTCTTTGTAATAAAAAAGTTATAGTCATACAAAACAAATCCACACACTGGCCACCAGGTTTTGGGATTGGCTTGTACGTATGTATGTATGTATGTATGTATGTATGTATGTATGTATGTGTTTGTATATGTGTATATATAGTTTAAAAATATAT